>NW_028257008.1:0-330917 GCF_035046125.1 Drosophila serrata
AGTCAATGTAGTTAGCCCTAGCATATTAGATCATGCAGACCTGGAAAGTATGTGGATAGAGGAGCCCACAGATACCCCCATCAAAGATATATTGTCCGTTTCGTCCGTTAAAGTTTTACAATCCAATAACATTATTCATTTCATTATCAAGTTTCCTAGAATTAAGTCAGCCTGCGTTAAGATTACAATTTTTCCCGTGTCACATCACGACACAATGCTCAGACTGGAGGACAAGGTCATAGCGGATTGCGGCGGAGAGATCCACACGGTAAAAAACTGCTCCGTGTCATCAGGGGCCACATTTTGCCAACTGGCGCTGAGAAGATCCTGCGCCCAGGAACTCCACGCGGGAGGCATTGCGCACTGCGATATTCAGCATAGTGATCTGCATCCCGTCACCTATGTTGACGAGGGAATCCTCATCATAAACGATCGCCCGGCTCGTGTGAGTGTGGACAATGGTACTTACGTCCACTTACAAGGAACACACCTTATCACCTTCATCGAGAGTGCCACGGTTAACGAAACCCGATATATCAATCATGATATGGCCCAGAAGAGGGCACCAGGAGTAGCCAGCTCACCTTCCCTGAACATTTCTCTAGAGCACGATATACTAAGCCTCCCATACCTTCACCGCTTGAGTGAACGTAACCTGGAGCACATCAAGAGATTTGGGGAAGACATCAACAACTACCGCTCGCACCAGATTGTGCTAGTCGCGGGAGCAGTTTGCTGCGCGTTGATTTGTATCGGCCTCACTTATCGGCGAGTCACCCAGGCCAGGAGATCCACGGCCCAACTAAAGGAAGTGATTGCCCAAATAGGGTCGGCCGAGGGCGGCCTTAATCTTGAGGGGGGAGTAGTTAACTAAGTTAACCGGGCGACGGCAATGACCGATCGTCCGAAAGCTCGCTCCGGCCAAATTGCTGACCCAGCGTCTGGCCGGAAGCTCGTGCATAGCCGGCAAGCACTGCCCATTGGAGTGGCCGCTATGAATATCACTTTTGTTAGTTCTTAAGTTCAGTTCTGTTTTGACATTTATGAAATAAAGAGCCATCGCTCTCATACTGTAACTCCGACGACCCGTCGTAAAGCGTTTATTATTACAAATCTGACTGAGTCCCTAGGCCAGCAGATAAAGAGGGACAGTCATCCCTCCAACATAATCATCCTAACTAAATATTCTACGGCCAGCCGGCTAGAAGACACCAAAGGGCCTCTCGCCCCGACCTTACATCTCCAGGAATATCCGTGGCGGAATTGGAATTGTCGACGACGACTCATTACCGCCCAACATTATATTAATTTATATAAAAGGCGAAGAGCGAACATGAGCTGGCAAAACCCCGAGTTTAGAGTTGGAAATAAGAAAAGACCAGCCCAAGAAAAACTTTTCCCCAAAAAGATGAGGCGGCACACACACACGAACACACATGAGCTCCGAACGAACATAAATGTAAACAATAAAATTGTAGAAAATTGTTGAATAAATAGGGTTGGGTAGCGGCAGCAGGCAAACTGCCGGCGGAAAAGCTTTTTCTTGTCATCATTTCACGACTCTGCAGGCGCACACACATCCTCACATCCTCACATTCTGACATGTTTTCCCCCACTCTTCCCGTTTTAGCCAGATTTTCCGGCTAGGTGTGAGACAACGGCAATTATCGCAATTGTCCCCAGCACTCATTCACTCACTCAAAACAGAGCAACAGAGACGAGGCCAAGTCGGAGCGGCCTAAGCCATCAGCATTTGTTCATTCATTCAGTCGTCACCCCTCCTTCACTCAGGGGGATGGGCACTAGGATACTGGGGAAGCAGGCTGGGTGGGCATCCATTCATTCGACTTACGCATTGTTCCTGCTCTGACGCCTTGCTGGCTTTTGTTGCTGAGCTGTGTTTACATTTACACTCTTGGCAGCTAGGCTGGCTGGCTGGCTGGCAGTCAGCCGGCGACGGCAGGCATCATTTCCATTTCCATTTTGCCAGTTGCCAGTTGCCAGTTGCCAGTCTAGTAGTGGTCCCTAGTCCTCTTCTGGCTTAAGAGCAGTGGCAACCACCACCCCTCGCAAGCCATAAAAGCCCGCTGTTGCCTACTTTGCGGCGCATTTAGTTAAATTGTTTATTTGTCTGCTGCAAGCTTTTCAGTTTGTTCACAATCAATTAAAAGTCAAGCGGCAATGTTTAATTAAGCTAAAAGAAGCGCCGCGCCGACAACTGCAGCCTTTTCACATTTTCACCATTTGCCACACTTTGCCATTTCCCCGGCATTTGCAGCGGTTTTAATTAGTGTCGCAGGACCCCCACTTAACCCCACCTCGTCCTCCCCCTGCCACTTATCCTTGACTTGACTTGGCCCAAATTGAGTTATTAGATGCTCATTATCGGCCATTTCGCTTGTCTCTTTCGATTTTTATTTTTTCTATCTTGTTTTAGGTTCTATATATATTTTTTTCTTGTCTTGCTCAGCTGCAGTCGAAAGCCGCTGACATGGAATATAAATTTGCACCCGAACGCCTGCCGCCCCTCCGTGAAAGTCGCCAATAATTGGCTACTAATGGTGGCACATAAAAACTTTTACCGACTGCAATAAAAAATCCCATTGACGAAACTTTTCTACCAACTACAACAAATAAAAAGCTGCAAAGTAGCAACAGCAACAACAAAAACACCATCATAGAAAAAAAAGAAAAACCAGAATCAATTAACATTTTCATTTCGCGATTTTCCGCTCCAAGTTTGCGCGCACAAATTATTGCATTTTGTCATCTGTATTAAAAACTACTGTTATTAGTTTTGCAATGTCCAATATAAATGGCTTGTCAGTGCATAATAGATGTTTGTTTTCAACTGAATTGAGCATGACATGCTAATTGTTATTGTAAAACTTTATTGTTTACTATTTTAATGCTTTAATATTGCCTTCAAGGAGGCTTGAATAGGCAAGCATTTAAATAATTAGCTTGATAGAGTGGATAGAGCAGAGTCAGAATATCAAATTTATTCTGAAGTAATCAATTTTAATAAGAAATCTTCAAAGTTATCTTAATTATAATTTAAATATTGGATGAATATATTAAGTAAATAGTCTTTATTTTAATTCTAAAAGTATACTCTTTAAAGAAAAATTGGCTTTTAATACATTACTGGATTCTTAAAAGCTTTGATATCTAATTTTTATATACACAATTCTGCCAAGTAATATAAATTAAGATTTTTATTTCAGATTTCTGAATTAATTTGCCAAGCGAACTACATATGGAAATATTCACTTTTTCAACCTTAACTGTATTTATAAAAGAAAACCATATATTTATTTGTTGATTTAAATAATAGAATACATAAAGGAAGCAAACTTTGGGAAGTCGAAGCTTTTATTTCCTTAAAGTTTGCAATCGGATCATAGGATCGAATAACAAATATATCATAACAAAGCTAAAAATGCATTTATATTAAATTGGAAAGCAGTTCAGTGTAAAGACATTGAGTTTTACATATTTTTGTAGGTTTCATTAACAAATTTATTAATGTAACACCTTGTGCAATTTTTTTAAATTGTAAAATATTGCTAATTATCTTGTATGGATAAAAAAGATCATACATATATAGTTTATAGAATCAAAAGTGTCACCTTTACTGCATTGCATCCTTGTGACTAAAATAATAGTACCCTGCAAGGTAATAATAAACTCATTATAAGTGTAATTATAAAACCAAGAAAAAAGTGCGGTCTCTGAGGGAATACGTTAAGGGCCAACCGCAAGGATCCATTCTGTTATTTAAATTTTTTGTACTGAACCAAATTCAATTTTTATGCCTGCTGTGAAATGGCGACACAATTGGTTTCATTACGATATATATGTACATGCACAGAGAGCTGCCACCTTTTTTGCACCTGTTAATTATAATCCCTTTGAGCGTGGCGATGCAAAACCAGTAAACTGGTGGGCGTGTAATGCCAATCCCACTCATTGTTTTCAGCTTTTTGCCTGTTGGAGGATCCCTGTTGTTATTGTTATTCGATGGCACTTACAAATGCGAGTGAAATTCATTGGGCCAGGCACAGAGCGGTGGGCACCAAAAATTCTCACCTGGCAGCTGGCACCTGCAGAATTCCGCATCCTGCCACCTGGCGACTACCAACTGGCAACTGGCGCTTGGCACGCGCATTATTGCAAACAATTTGCCCTGTTTGTGCCACCGGACAAATGACAAAAAGGACGACAAATGGCACAAAATATTTTGCTAGCGCCCTGGTCCTGGCAATCGGAAATGTTGCCAAAGTTCTGCACTCACACGCAGGCACTCATGAGCCCTGCAGGCTCTCACATACATAGACACAGACACAAACACAGACACCGAGGCAGGCGCAGGGCAAAAGGACATGCACAATGTATGCACTGAGGCGCAGCTTTGGCGGCTTAGCCATGCCTCGTCCTGGATGCTCGTCCTGGGCTGCCTTTGCGCCTGCAGTGTTTGTTTTAATTTAAATAAATGAGCTTAAGCGCACTCACAGCTCGTGATCCTTTAAGGCTCTGCGCCCGCTCCTTATTTTATTTGTCCTTGCCTCTGCCTCTGCCACTGCCTCTGAATCGCAGTTGTCCAACGTCCTTGTCGCTGTCGTCTCCTTTTGTTGTCCTTATTTAGCTGAGCTGGCTCTGGACGATGCGACGACGCGACGGGACTATTGCCGGGGATATGCCAGGGATATGCCAGGATATGCAAGTGCTAAGCATTTTTAAGTCAAATTGCTTTACCGAACATTTCGCCATTTGCCTGCACGACTGACCCGGACTTCCCCCGTTTGTCGGAGGCATTTCCCCAGGCTTTCCCGCTACTCCACTTTTTCACTTTTCCGCTGCCTTGGCGACGCGTTGCTGACGTCGTCATCGCTCTTCTCCTCCAACTTCAAATTCAAGTGTTTGCTGTTGTTCTTGTCGTACTGGTTTTTTTGGTTGGGTCCTTTCTATTTAAGCAGCAGGATGCTGCCAGTCTAAAATAGTATCTTTTAAATGGTATATTTCATAGGGGAATTCATTCTCTTATGTTGTTTTTTGTAGGGTTTAAGTTGTGTTTATTGTGGAGACTTTTATGGAAAACACAAATATTATCTGAATAACTATTTCTATATAACAAAAACTGCTGCCTAATTTTAAATGTTGAAAAAAACAAAATAAAATAAATAAATACTAAAAACATGTTGATTTTATTCCAACAGCCAATTATCCACAAACATGGGCTTAACAACCTAGTGGTCATGACATTTCAATTTAAACACAATTATTGCACTTTATTTGGTGTTCTGAATATTGGGTTGTGTCCTGAAAGAAAAAGTGTATTTAATTAAAACCAATAGAGCATTTTTTGAATAAGTAAAATTCACTCCAAAAAAAAAAAAACAGAATTAGAATTAATTTCAATATTTATATGCCATAAAAACCAAGTTTGTTTACTATTCTTTATAAAAACAAAAACGGAATGGGTTTTTTTGTTATTTAAAAATACTTATTGATGCATTGACTATAAATTTATTGAAATCTCCTAGGAAATAAATGTTATGCCTTAATAACCATAAAAGTGTTCAATTTACAGAACGGTAATTTTCCACCTGCAGCTTAGAGAGTATTAGGAACTTCGGTTTTCTAATTCCAATTTTCCTTTTGTTGTTGTAGCTCTTGTTTCTTGTTATTCACGCTGCTGCCTGTGCCTCTGCTCCCTTTGTTGTTGTTGTTGTTAGTGAAGGAACTTCAAAAGGCTTTTCCGCTGTGTTAGTTCGCTTTGCTGTCGCCTTTTGCTCCTTTCACTTGCGCCGCCGACCTCGCGCTGCCACTTGTCGAGTTTCCCTTTCCGCTTTTCCTAGTACCCCCCCGCTCACACACTTTTCTCGCCCATTTCCCAGCCCCCTTTTGCCACTTTTCCGCCGCACCCTCTCTCTCTGGACCAGGCCAGAATTTTACCTTTGGTGCAACTGCGCTGATTTGCAGTTTCTTCTTTTCATTTGATGGGCGCAGCTTTTTGTCATGTTTTTTCTCATTCTATGCATATATTTTTTTGTATTTTTTTTGCTAGACCATTCATCCTGCTCCTTGCTCAGTTTTTCCAGCTTGCTCTCTTTTGCGCTCGCTTCTGTTTACACAGCAAATTTATTTATTTTCGCACTGTGGGACGCTCTTAAATATTCCGTCTTTTGAGTGCTAATGCAAATGTTGTCCTCCGGGCGGGCGGACGTAAGTACAATCAGGAGTTACGGCTGGGAGTCCGGGGCTTTTTGGCCAACAGCAGCGGAAATCACTTGAAATAAGGACCCAAGATTAACTGGGAACTGGGGGAATCGCGGGTTGGGATATGTGGGCAAGGGGACAGCAGCCATTCAATGGGACGAAAGGGGGGGATGGCTTTGAAAATCGCTAATTAACTGGAAACAAATGTAATGCGAAACAATCACGGGATTTAATCTTAATGGAAATCTTTGTGAAGCAATACCACAAGCTTAAATAGAAATCCCAGCTTGTAACTTTATCATTATTTTGATAAACCAGAAAGAAAACTAACTTCGGGAAACTGAAGTTTATATGATAATTTTATAGAAACAAATCAATAGTTTAAAAAACTCATAACTGAGACAAAAAAGCATTAATTTGAATTCGGAATGCATTTCTATGTTAGTTTATATTAGGTTAATAAATCTGATGAGTAATTTTATCATTTTAAAATTTTAAAATTTTTGTCAATTTTTTTAAAAATTTTGAAAAAATTTCGAAATTTTATTTTTTTACCGGACATGGTTAGATCGATTAAACTTATCATCCTGATCACGAATATATATGATTTATAGGGTCAGAAAGGACTCCTTCATTGCGTTTCAGGCTTCTGACTGAAATTATAATACATTGCAATGGTATAATAATTTAGTAATCCATATAGGAAATTAACATTTGCAATTAATATAATAATTAAGTTAGGCTGTTAACTTTGAGTATACGTTTGAAATATCCCCAATTATATGACTTTAAATTTAAATAGGAAATTAATTGGAAAATAAATGCACAGCTAGGCCTGATCCCTCCTATAGCATCTGTAGACATAATATAATTACCATGGTTAAGACTTACCGCAGTAGATGAAACATGGTTCTTAAGCTTATTTCCTTCTTGGTGACTTCAATTAGGCAAAGTGCGCTTGTTCCTGATTATCCAGATGTGTTGCCTTGAGCGGGTGATATTTTTGGGGTCAAAGCACAAGCACTATCACTACCAGTGTCACGATCACTATCAGATGCAAACACTAGGGAGGTCGGGAACAGACTGAGTCCAGTCCGACTGCAGTGCCTCTATTTATACTCCTCGAGTGAAGAGGAGAGCAGAGAAAGTGAGAGAGTGAGAGAGACAGAGAGAGACAGAGAGAGAGAGAGAGATAGAGAAAGAGAAATAGTAGAATCTCTAGAGCTGCGCCGAAAGAGATGGAGTAAACTGGTGAACTTGTAATTGGTTTCCTACAAAATCTTCGATCGTTCCTGTGACACCTATATGATATAGTCGTTCGATCCGCCACGTTGCGACTTATATTCTGGTGAGAGAATATAGAAAACAAATTGCAAAGATGCATTCAGATAGCTTTTTAAATACGGAGAGATGGAAATGGTTAGATCGGCTCTACTCTTGATGCTATTCAAGAATATATATATTATATACTTCATATGATCGAAAATGGCTCTTCTACAGCTTAACAATCTTCTGACTTGAATTATATGTCATACCCAGAAAGGTTATAAAAATACAACAAACTCATAAACAAGCATAGGTTTATTGATATAAAAATATGAATTTATAGGTAAACATTGACTTAACATTTGATTTAATTTATTAATCATAGCATTTACAAGTTCTTCTACTTTGTTTGTATTTATTTTTCCCCCTTTTTTCGAACCCCAATGCCAGCGAATATAATTAAAAAGAGAGTGTTTACATAATTGAGGAAAGTCATCATATGTTAAGTTAGTTAAATAAAATGCAATTAAAATTAATTGAAAGGGGGAGAGTTGCTGGCACAACTTTTCCTTATTTCTTGTTTATTTTATCTATTCAATCTATTCAAATAAGTGAATCAATTATTAAGTTATTACGCCCCATAAACTAGATTACAAACTAATAAAAATATTAAAAAACAGAAGAATAGGTATGAGCCACAAATCAATTGAATATCTGTCATGCCAATCTTTTTATGACTAAAAATATTTTCACTTGAATAAAGCGCATGAATGCGGCGATAACTGACTGAGAATGCGATTGAAATGGGACAAGGAAGGGAAACAATTAAATTTAATAGTCATAAGGTAATCCACTTAGCAGGAAAACAGATTGATTCCTCATCCCCCATTTCCCATTTCCCCTTCCCCATTCCCCATCATCCCTTAACGACACTCAACCTTGGGGCAACTTTCGCCAGCTGCAAGCTCGAGTGCATCCCACGCCAAGTAAACTTCCCTGACTGCAACATTCTGAAACTCTAATTTAATAAGTAAATCACATTTCCGCCTTTTGAATGTCGCCACCATCTCGAACTACGCGTCAGAGTTTGGAGGCGGAACACAGTTTCCAGTTTCTGAAGCCTGGATCCTGGATCCGGGATCCCGGATCCCGGGGCATCGCATTGACACCTCGTCAGGAGTTCGCAAGACATCGCCCCGGCGACTTGCTAACTGGTTTAGTGCAAATTCACTATTAGGAGAGCGCTCAATTTCACACTGGAATTAAATTACATCGCATGGCGATGGTGGCAGGTGGGCAAGGTGTTGATGTTGGGGTTTTCGTGTGGGTTGAACCGAAGGTGGGGGGGGGTCGGAGATCAGAGTTTGTGGCTGACTTGGTGCCGCGGCAAATGAGCGAACACCTCGTTAGTTTGCGCACCTCGAAACTTTTTTAATATTTACATTCATATTTTGCACCTTTTGCCGCCTTCGCCCACGGCCCAACCCCCCCTCGAATATAGGGGGCTTTCTTTTATTGCAACTTGTGCATCCTGCAGCAGCAGCAGCACCAGCAGCCTGACTGCTGGATGGACCAAGGATGCTGCCGAGTCATAAATTTTTGTTTGTGTTGAAAATTGCATTTGCCTTTTACTTTGTGTTGAGCCTGAGCCAGGATCCGAAACTGGTCGGCATTAAGGGGGGAGGGAATGGTAGGTGATGCTGCACCGGGGAAAATAAAGTCCTTAAGCCAAGTTTTCACCCAAACAAACTGTAAGTCATCTCAAAGAAAGTCTGTTAAAATAGCAATTTGCGGGTCAGGGCCAAAAAGAGAAAAGTTGAGGGAAATGTTTTAAAACAGCTTAAGCCAATAAGTCAGATATATATTAAACAATAGTTATAATATGTTAAACTTGATAGAGTAAAATAATCATTGAAAGGTTTAAATCAGTAGATCCCGCCACAAAAATCTAGCAGAAAATGTCTTACTAATTACTGATTTACTAATTACAAGTATTTTAAAGGCAGTGTAAATAAAATGTAAATTTGGCAATAATTTATTATAGTTTTAAATCAGATTCGAGAGATATCTATCTATAAAATAAGGAGTATATTAAGTATATATCAGCAAGTATAAATTATTTATTTTCCCATGGAATTTGTATACCCTTTGGTTCGCTCAGTGTAATAATATGGCTGCGATGGATAGATTGAGCTTGCCCGGCAGCCATATTGGATGCCCCTAAAAGCAGGCAACGCCAAATTTGTTGCAACGCTTGATAATCAAGTTAGCGATGGACGATGCTGCCACCCAAACCCAAACCCCCACCAAAAAAAAAATACCTCCCATCCTTTTAGTGCACTCAAATTGAACAGCCTTTTGTGCTGGATTCTTCGTCCTTTTTTCCACTTTATCGCGAAATAAATTTAATCCGATGATTCCGCTACGGACCGTAATTCTGAATCTGAATCTGATGTTTTGCTCGCATTTCTTGTTTACTTGCAGATGTCAATGGGCGTGGCAGTGGCACGCGAACCGAGCCATCTGGAAATCAAAGCCCAATTGGCACAAACACGCGGTAAATAGAATTCGCAATCGGAATCGGAATTGAAATAGAAATTCGCATTCAAATTCAAATGCAAATAGAAATAGAAATTGCCACAAGACCCCCACAGGACGAAAAATAGAAGCAAAAAAAGAAAAGCGAAACACACATAGCAACTAAAATACCCATAAAATAATAGGAAAACAAAGAGGTCCAGGGAAGCAGCTGTTGCAGCAAATAAAAGAACCGCAGCAACTGCAGCAGCAGCAACTGCCACAGCAACAACAATAGCAACAACAACAACAACAGCAACAATATGGCAAAACTCCTGCAATCGACGCTGTTTGTCATCCTGATAATGGCCACAAAATGCGGCAGTGGCTCGGCCCAGAATCAGCATCACGGTAAGTGGTCTCAGGGATTGAATTGCAAAAGGGTCGTTCTACTAAGTTCGTTCATGGTCCATTCGCAGAGAGCAATTCCCAGCTGGATCCCGATCCAGAGTTCATTGGGTTCATCAACAATGTCACATATCCGGCAGGACGCGAGGCCATATTGGCCTGCTCAGTGCGGAATTTGGCAAGAACAAGGTGAGTTATTAAAGAATTCTAGTAATTAGAAAATATTCTACATTCTGGAATAGGAATTTTGATATATTAATTTATTAAATACCTATAACCATTCACAGGTGGGGTGGCTGAGAGCATCCGATCAGACAGTCTTGGCCCTGCAAGGCCGCGTGGTAACCCACAATGCTAGGATCAGCGTCATGCACCAGGATATGCACACGTAAGCTTAAAGAAGGTTATATTGTATTCAGAAATTAATTTTAAATCCCATTAGCTGGAAGCTAAAGATCAGCAAATTGCGTGAAAGTGATCGTGGTTGCTACATGTGCCAAATAAACACAAGTCCCATGAAGAAACAAGTGGGCTGCATCGATGTGCAGGGTATGGTTTACTGATCTTATCTAAAAGAACTTTAAATAACTTATTTTTGAATCTATAGTTCCGCCGGATATTATAAACGAAGAGTCCTCCGCCGATCTGGCTGTGCAGGAAGGCGAAGACGCCACACTCACCTGCAAGGCGACAGGAAATCCGCAGCCTCGCGTCATCTGGCGGCGGGAAGATGGCGAAATGATTCTTATTCGGAAACCAGGCAGTCGAGAGCTCATGAAAGGTGAGTTAAAATTGTTGCTTATGTTATGAATATATTTAATAATTTCCATATTAATATACTAACATTAGTGGAGTCCTACAATGGATCTTCGCTGAGGCTGCTACGGCTGGAGAGGCGTCAGATGGGCGCATATTTGTGCATAGCTTCTAATGATGTTCCACCTGCTGTCAGCAAAAGAGTGTCCCTAAGTGTGCAGTGTAAGTTTGAAATTCTCTTTTAAAAAGTAATTTTAGAATTAAATCTAACGCATTCCTCTTGATGTATATACAAGAAAATAATAAGGCTTAACACCAATTCTACTTATTCCCATGCTACACAAACAAATTGTTAGTTCCTTTTAAGTTTAACTCAAATTTATGTTTTAATACTTACTTTAAAAAAAGAGACTGTAGTCTGGTTTAAAAATATTTACTGCTCCGAGAGCTTAAGGCCGTACCAATTGGACGATTTCCCAAACTGAATATTTTAAAGAGAAATATATAAAAAAATTTTGTACCTTTCACTGCAACAAACGGATTAATTCCCAAACACTCTCCGCAATTCCATCCACAGTTGCTCCCATGGTAAGGGCTCCCAGCCAACTGCTGGGCACGCCGCTGGGCTCCGACGTTCAGCTGGAATGCCAGGTGGAGGCCTCGCCCTCGCCCGTGTCCTACTGGCTGAAGGGGGCGCGAACTTCCAATGGATTCGCCAGCGTATCCACGGCCAGCCTGGAGTCCGGCTCGCCGGGTCCCGAAATGCTGCTCGACGGGTGAGTTGGGGAATTCCGGGAGCCAGACATCAGACATGTCCAGAGCGCTCCACATCACCGTATCCATTACCATCTACGGACCATACCACCACTCTCCCCTATTCTACTCCGTATTTCAACCCATATCCATTGCAGGCCCAAGTACGGGATAACGGAGCGCCGCGATGGCTATCGGGGCGTCATGCTGCTGGTGGTCCGTTCCTTCTCGCCCTCCGACGTGGGCACCTATCACTGCGTCAGCACAAACTCGCTGGGCCGTGCCGAGGGCACATTGCGGTTATACGGTGCGTATACGCAATCTCGGCTCCGCCATCTCGTGCTCTCACCGATTTTAATTTGTTTTGTTTGCTCGCTTGCGGGTTTTGTATTGCAGAAATCAAGCTTCATCCGGGCGCCTCTGCCAGCAATGATGATCATCTGAACTACATTGGAGGTAAGTTCGTTGGGATATATATATATTTTATACTTCCCAAGCTCTTAGAGTTTATTATTATTTCATGTAAATGAACAAAATATATATAAATTTTCAACCTTTTCATATCAATATTTTAAAATTTTTTAATAGAAATATTTATTTATTTAACTCCAAGTTAGAAAAGTTCTAGTATAAAGAAACTGATTTCGAACTCTCTAAATTTCATTTCCAACTTTTGCGTAATAGATTGTCACAGAACAGACATAATAATCCTCCTATATTGACTTTGTGATTGTCAAATATGAATTAACCATTTCCCTTATTCATTGTCGTAGGTCTGGAGGAGGCGGCGAGGAATGCGGCACGGCGGCACCGGACGACGTGGCAGCCGCTGCTCGCGATGATGATGCTCCTGTGGATGAGACTCAAGGGATGGGCAGCGGGAGCGTGATATCAAAATTGAGAGAAGAAGAGCCGGCAATCAAGTATTCCTACGGATTCCCTCGGACACCGACATCGACATCTCTCCACCCGCCCGCGTTCTTGTTGTTCGTTTCCGTTTCCGGTGCTGCCATCATTCTCCATTCCCTACTTAGCGGACCCTTTCATATCCCGCCCCCCCCCTTTCTTAATACATACATATATTGCCGGAGGCGCCTCCCGCTGCCTCAGATATCATTTGCATACGTATCAGGAAACGCGTCGTTCCCACCCGCGCTGCTCCCCTCGCCAAAATATAACAGCCCTGCTGCTGCCCAGACCGCTCCCTAAAAGGACTAAAGAGGATATCAATATGTGCGGACAATTGGATGCCAAGCCCTCCCCTTAACCCCAGCCCCAAATAATGTTACATTGCATATAAATTAAATATGAATACTATAAAATAGTGCATAAAATTTATTATCATAATATAAATAACGACAAAATTATTGAATAAATTATCGCAAATGTGGAAAAAAAGAAACAAGAATTTAATGGTAAACCCGCCTTTACTTTACTTCCGACACGGCTTCCTGCGCCACTGGCCTGACCCACTGATCCACTTTGTGGCCACTGTTTGGTGGGGCGGTAAGGAGAGGGAATAAAAATCGATGGGCGGTTTAATGGACTTACCCCACTGCGTTCCAAGGAGCACCGGACAGGTGGCCTGCAGACTTCGGATATCACAATTCCCAGAGCTGTCCATGTTGTGCCACACCAAGGCCGATCTACGATTGGGTTTAAAGCCAAATTCAAGGGCAGGGAAAGAGGCAAAGCCGCCGAGTTGGACTTCAGTTAGCTGTAAACAGTTACGGATAATTAATTAACCTTTTAGCAGAAATATTATTAAACTTACATAAAGCAAAACAGTAGCCGCACGATACTCCTTCGGAACCGGTTCAATAAAGCTCTGTTAAGAAATAGATTTTTTATTTAATAAATAGAAACAAGTGAAGAAGACTCACCTTGGGCTGCTGGCAATCCAAGCGAATGAAATGCTGATCTTCAATACCAAATTTGGATACCATTAAAGGGTCACTCTCTCCCAGTTCCAGTCCTGTCATATCCTGGATCCTTTGGTGCAGACGTATCATATAATCGGATGCATTATTTTCTACAGCGGCTTCCACAAATTTAAGATGCGTTTCCTGATCCTCTAGTCTGGACTGCGTCTGTTTTATTAAATCGTCCTGCTCCGCTGGAGAGAGGACATCGTGATAGATTCCAACAAAAGGCTCCAGACTGAGCTGCTCCAATTTAAATGGAGCAAGGCGAAGGAATGGGAATCCTTCTGTAGAGTAGCGACAGCGTAGGAAGGACTTTACTGGGAGTATATTTTTACCCCGACAATTGTCCTCATTCACGGCCATGTAAGCCAAGTTTTCCAACAAATGGTTGACCAGCCAAGTATCGTCCTCCTTCGTGGCCCATTCCAACGACTTCTTAAAAGCTGATTGACTGCCATTCAGGTTATCTAAAGGATTTTTAACGATTGAATGAGAAGTTTTTTCGAACTTTGTAAACAAACTTACCCATTTCAAGTAGAATATTGCCCATTTTCTCCCAAATATGAAAGCGTCCAGTTTTCAATATCTTATATACGGGATCCATGTGCTCCTCGTACTGCTCTAGGGAGATGTTCAGCCACTTGCAACCCTGGTTGCCATGTTTCAGATCATCTAGATGCGTTCCTATTGCCAAGCAATCTGCAGCACTTAGCTTTGACCTTAAAAGAGACATTAATAAGTGCTTTTAAGGGGTACTGCGTATAGAAAACTTACTCGTATTGTTTTCCACACAGTTTTCCATTTGCAATATCCCTTTCATCCAGGCTGTAGGCATCCTGCAAACGCAACAGCTCCCGAGTGGCATTTTGAAGATCCATGTCCGTAACACCGGTCAAGTCTTGGTCAACTAACTTTTGAAGGGGGTCTGTCAGGGTTTAATTTAAGATTACTATTATTGTGATATATGTTCTGTAAATATGATTTAGAAATATGTAACTTACCCTTCTCTGTATCCTGACGAGCAAGTTCAAACCATTTGGAAGAATCTAGATGCATTCGTAACATCAGTGGATAGCTTATCAAAGGATTGGCCACATATTGTTCGGGATTAGTTTGTATTTGCTCTCGCCTAGTCTTCCACTCGTCCTGCACCCTTTAACGACGGATCTATCATCTGAATTATTTTAAGATAAATAGTTTTGCCACATACTTCCTCATTCTATCGATTTTATGCTGCAATTTCTGCACATACTGCCGCATATATCCAATTAGCTCGTCTTCCATTTGCAACAGAGAAGCAATATCTCGTGTCGATGTGGCATAGTCAACTTTATTCAGCTACAGTCGCAACTCCTAAGAGAAAAAGCAACCAGATTGGACTTGGCATAATCACTTAATGAATATATTTTCGATACGCTTATTACAAACTGTGAAAAGTTAATTCGTTTTACTGTATTATGGTGCCTCCTCTTCGAATGGGTATTATATACTTATAGATATTTTTACCCATGCAAGGGTATTATAATATTAGTCAGAAGCTTGAAATGGAGTGAAGAAGTCATTTCCGACCACTACTCTTTTTATTTAAGGGAATTATTAATTGCGCGAATTACGCGCTCCTTTTTTAAATAATATTGTTTCACACCATTTCCATGGCGTCCGGCAAGACCATCAATTTTGGTGTGACCAACTGACGAGAAAATGAAAGCTGCCAATAGCAGCACCAAACCTGCCAATGTCTGGCAACGCCGAAGTCATGATGATTTAATGATATCGATATAAATGTATCCGTTATCGATGTTGTTTTATTAATTAAAAACAATTCATTAAAAAAGTACGCCCACGCCCAATAACAGAAAGCTACAACGGTTTTAACTGCTGTTGAATATCTGGAACCCGCTTAGCCACAAGTGGTAAGCGAAAGTTCGGCGAAAACAAACGGTTTTGTCAGCATTTTCATTGAACAAAATATTTGGGCGTTGACTTTGTGTCTCCCCAACCCCAAAAAGTGCTGTTTACTCACGAGTTTTATTGTTGGTTCCCAAGCTTATTCCCGCTTAGAACCATGGTCGTGCTGAGCTCCTGCTGGTCTCCGATTATCTGGTCCGACAATGTCCGGACGGGCAGCTACGCTGTGGCCGGCTACACAGCTGCGCTCTCCGTGGTTATGATTACACTGATCGGCTACATGCTGGCGGGCGGGGAGTCTGCGCAGCTCTACTCGCCGCTCTTCGAGACGGATATACGGACGTCCATGCCCATTGCCGGTGGCTTCTTCATCATTTACTTTCTATTGATTATTTTATCCTCCTACCTGGTCTACTATGGCATCAAGATCAGGTGAGTTAGCCACGTTTAGCTTAGCGTTTGGGACGTAGTAAATGTAACCATGAATTTAAATCTATTCCCATAGTACTCGCGGATGGCTGCTGCCGTGGTTGGGTCTAATTGGACTGGCCATTCTCTTCCAGTTTAGCTGGAGCTTATGGCTTATCGGAGGCTATTACATTTATGTGAGTAATAGATATTGCAAATATAAATCTATATTAACGTTTTTACTATATTTTACAGCTCGAACAAACCTTCTCGGCCCTGCTAAACTTTGTCTGGGTGGCCTATAATGTAAGTGGCTAGCAGTTAATCTTCAATCGTTACATTAAATCGAACTACCTTGTGTCAATAAGTTAAGAGGCACATAAGTTTATTGCAACTTAAGCTCTTGGTCTAATTGAGAAGTGCAACTTAGCACCGTACAACGATTATATTAATATATATCAGAGAAAAAGGATTTTTTATGTTAAATATTTTCTTAATTAATTTAATAGATACCCACTGCTGTATGTCACATATTAGTTCGACTTAATTATGTTTTAAAATTGTGTTTTCTTAACCACTACTTTCTTTATTTTCTATTTAGATATACTGCTGGCTGGTGGTCTTTTCACAGTACCAGATCTTCTTGAACATTCAGAATCCAAACATTGAGCTTCTGATGCCATGATGAAGAGAGCCATACCAACATTCATTATAGCTCGAATTAACTTTTAGACTACGTTTTGACACGCTACAAAGGAAGTCCGTCCAGGAGTATTTCCACAAAAAGAATTCCACATCCATTTTCTACAGAAGCCTCCCAAATAGTTTTATATACATTTATATATATATATATATTTTACAAGCCTTTTTACACCATCAACTACTGTAATATGTATTGAATCGAATGCCTTAGTCTTCTAAACGACAATTAAACCGTAGATTCGTAAAACTATAAGATTTGTGTTTATCAGAGGAAGGAATCAACTGGAGCTTTTAGAATATTAACGTTTATTACAGTAAATTAATTTAAAGTGTACTTTATAATATACGAGTTGTAGGTGCATGTGTGTGTGTGTGTGTGTACATAGAGAAAGGTATTTATTTTGTACAGAAACTTGAAATGAGAAATGTCGACCGTTAACCATTGAAGCAAAGGATCTAAACTGGGCGAAGATAGGGATGGGGACACTAAATGTACATTAAGGTAAATCTTAGGATCGAATAATTTACAAAGCCTGGTCTAGGACACAGAGCTGCAACGGGAGGGGCGGGTGGATCTAGGTCTTCTCCTCCTTTTCCTTGTTGTAGCGCTCCAGTTCCTTGAGAAACTGCGCCTTGGGCTTCATCACATTGGGCCGCTCACCGCGACAGTTGGGACAGAACCACTTGCCCTTGGGCTTCAGCACTAGGGAGACGCACGAGAAGTGGAACCACTCGATGGGGCACAGGTCGTTGTCGCACAGAATCATCTCACCAAAGGAGATCTGACGAAGAAGCGGTATGTTATCAACAACTTCTTGAAAATAAAAGCACTTCTTAAGGCTTACCTGATTGCAGACGCAATATGTTGGTTCGTCTGGATCAATGGTCTCGGGCGGCGGCGTCTCCTCGCGTGCGCTGGTGTTAGTGTTCGAAGCACCCGCGCCACGCACCTTCCGTTTCTTCTTCTTTCCGGAATTGTTGCCGCCGGCACCGCCTCCACCAGCACTGCCGCTGGCGCCACCGCCTGCTACACCGCTGCTCGTACCAGCCGATCCGCTGGCCAGGCTACCGACCGCCACCTGAAGATTAGCCTTTCGTCCTTGTCCCGATACACTACCGCCGCCCAACGAGGATTTGCGCTCACCGTTGCCGCTGCCACCTCCTCCTCCACCGCTGCCACTGCCGCCGGCTTCGTTCGCAGAGTTCGATTCATTGCCGCCCATCTCCAGGGAGTTACCGTTGTTGGCCAGGCTCTCGTTCCGCCTCCTCGAGCGTTTGCTGCCAGTGCGCTGCAGATCTCCGCCGCCGCCAACACCTCCGCTGATGTTGCCGTTGGAGCCGCTGTTGCCGCCGTTACTGACATGACGCTCGGAGCGCTCAGAATTGGGGGTAGAGCTGCCACCGTTACCGGAGGCTAAGCCGCCGGATCCCGATACCAAACCGGCATAGCCGCCCAAGGCGTATGGACCCTTGTCAGAGAGCAGGCCATTACCGTTCAGACCGCCGTTTCCGGTGCCAACTCCCGCCTGATTAGCCTGCTCCCTCATCGGACTCTGCAGCCGCTGCAGCTTCGAGGGCTGGCCATCTTCGAGGAGCGTCACATACCGATCCCGCTCCTCCTTCAGGTCCAGGTTTTGCTGGTCTGTGTCCAGCTGGCGCAGCTTGCCGTCAATAATCTCCTGCATGTGGTTTACAATCTGCATCTTCTCATCGCCCAGCTCCTGCGCCTGGATGAGGCTCTGGTGCATCCGTGAGATGCTCCGTGATCTGCGGCTGGCGTCGGGAGAATTCTGCAGGGACAGATACAGGTCGTAGTAGTGGTCCACGTCGCGGATGAGGCCTGCCAATAGGACGGATTGGAGAGAAGGAGGTTAGGTTGATTCCACTCTTGGCCGCGGGAATTCGCGCCGAAACTTACCTCTGTACTGGACATCGATGTCGCGGATGCGGGACAGCTGCCGCTGAACGTCATCCGGCAGGTTCTCCACGGAATCAATGTAGTTGTCCACATAGGTGGCTGAATTGATGGCCTCCGACTCGGTTGCAATTGGGTTTATCATGTTGTTTTGGGTGCGTTTCGCGCTATTCCCGCCACGACATTGGTCCGCGGTCGTGGGTTCAGATGGATACTACTCGCCCAAAGCTCTGGAAAGGATTACTTCTGCGAATCCAGCAATAATTTCCACTCGAATCGAACTTTTTATTTTTTTCCTTTTACAAATTGTACTACAAATTGCGACTGTACTCTAGAGCTGCAAAAACTTATATCGATTGGTGCTGGCAAAACATTAGAGCACTATCGATACTATCGACATTTGGATACATTTTTTGTTATTTTACATCCTACACGTGTAGATAACAATTTTACACGTTTACAGGTAGAATTCTCATATATTTATTTTATTTCATGTTGTTCTCTTTAATAATTTATTTAATATTTAATATTAAAATAATTAACCCATAAACACATGAAATGTCATTTGTTGGTAATACAAATAATAAATGATTTATACTAGTAAAAATAACTAATTCAATTATTATATTAACATAATTCATAATAATAATAGTCATCAATCAATATAATATATATACGATATATATTTCTTAAAAACATAGAGAAAATCGATAGTGAAAAGAACATATTTATTGCCAGCACTATCTAGGGCCGTTCTTTTACGCGGTGATTTAAAATGTTCAATTAATTGTGTATTCTTGTGTATCTCTTTAAATATAGTAATAGTAAAAAAAAACAAATTCAATTATTATATTAACATAATTCATAATAATAATAGTCATCAATCAATATAATATATATACGATATATATTTCATAAAAATATGGAGAAAATCGATAGTGAAAAGAACATATTTATTGCCAGCACTATCTAGGGTCGTTCTTTTACGCGGTAATTTAAAATGTTCAATTTATTGTGTATTCTAAATATTATTAAAAAGGTTTGAAGAAAATAAATTTCATGCTGTACTTATAGAACATTATCAAATTCAGTTCGATATTCTTTATTGTGGACAAATATGTCTACAACAGTTTTAAGTACGTATATTTTTACTTAAGTACATTAATATTTAAATGAGATTGCATATATGACAATTCGTTCAGCTCTTCTTGAGTATTTGGCACATCCCTATTGTGCGTTAAGTCTTTTACATTTAAGTGTTATTCCATTTGAGATTCAAAATTTTATGAATTAATTATTCCTATGACTTTCAGTTTTACTCTTCATGAGTTTTTAGCTAGCTCGTGCTATTGAGATTACAAAAATTCAGGATCTGCTCGTGTAATACATTTGTATATAAACATGTAAGTGATTTAGCAGCTTAAAAATTCAGCGAGCGAAAGCTGAAGTCCATCGATTTCCTCTTCCTGAGTTAGGAACACGTTATTTTTTGAAAAATCGGTGTTAAAGTCGAATATATCTGTAAATGCACTCGGAAATTCTTCGATTTCCTCTATTTGAGTGGTCAAAACTTTGTTTTTGTGCGCGTCGCTCTTGTTGTGTTTGTCTAAACTGCGTCTAAATCTATAGTATATGTCGCAGATCTCGCACCTGACAGAAAGAAACAAGAGACATAAATAAAATGTTAACCAAACCATGGTCTTAGTTAAGGACTTACCAAAATGGTCGATCTCCTGTGTGTACAACCTGATGTTCCTTGAGCTGGCAGCGCAGAAGGAAACCCTTGAGACAGATCTCACAATGAAACGGCAACTTATCGTGGGTCATTTCATGGCGCCTAAGGGCAGCTGGTCCCGCAAAGCCTTTAGCACAGACCTTACACTTAAGGGGCCTCTCGCCGGTATGGGAGTTCATATGCCAAGCCAGTGTGCGCTTCGAAGAGTAAGTCTTTGCACACAGTTTGCATTGGTGCCGACCGTCGTTTGTCTCCTCCTTCAGGGCTTTCAGCTGCCTTTGTTCCGAGCGATTCATGCTGATGCGTGGTCCTACCCCATGTACTTCCCTGTAAATAGGACATTAGCCTTCATATTGAATTTGTGATGGTTCCTTACTTACCTCTCGTGCTTTTGCCGACAAGTTGCATTGGTGAAAGACTCGCTGCAGTGATTACAAGACCACGGCTTCTCCCCCCTATGCCGCACTCGAAGATGCATATTTCGCAGATAGGAATTGTAGAATTTCTTTGGGCACTCCGGGCAAACAAAGTTCTTGGTTTGGTTGTGGCGGAGTAGGTGCATCTGAAGCTGGTCCGGCATGCGGAACGAATGGCCGCATTTGTCGCAGACATAACTGAACGGTTTTGCCAAATGTTTTAAGCGTCGAAGGTTCTTTTGCTCCTCTAGGGTCTTCTTGGGTTTCTTTCGCTTCGGCACTGCCAGCGAATACTTTGGCTTACCCCCCTGCTCAGAGGGCTTTGTTTCCTCCTCGCGTTTGCATTCAGTTAGCACAACCTTATATACTTCGGCCCCGATATCTATCTTGCCAATTTCCTCTTTGGTTTTACATTTGGTAATGCTGGCAATTTCACGGCAAACATGCTCCCTTTCCCTCGAAGTCTGCTTTCCTGTTTCTTTAACTGGAAGGATGCCCTCTTCTGGTAAGGTCCTTGTCCTTGGGTAGTAGGAAATCGTCTTCGTTATCGGAGCCAAATTCAAGATCGGATAATCCCGTTCCTGAAGCCTTGTGTATATATTGAGATGATTCCTCGTAGAGTACATTTTCCAGCTCTATTTCGTCACAGATTTCAAACCCTTGCCCTGTGTCCTTCTGTATGATTTGGTTATATTCTACATTGGCTTGTATGCAATTATTACGAAATTCGATGGCTTTTTTAAGAGTTTCCTGGCAACATTCACATATATGATGGGCTAATCCTTCCACTCCTGTTTGTATCTAGAATAAGTTTGTTAAGAAAAAGAATAACGATATTGAAGTCGGATAAATGAAACTAGCCTTAGAGACCTACCCATACGCCTGTGACGACCTTTATGTGATGAAGAAGCTCAATGTTGCGCTTATCGTAGAGATCCTTGACAGTGTCGTCCAGCATCAAGTATTGGGAACAAGTGCGGCATTTGCATTCTTCATCAAACCATTCATCTTCGAGTATTTCTTCATCAACAGCACTTTCCCAGTTGGTGGAAATTTCAAAGGATGCATTGTTTTCCGTGAATATGGCACCAGTCTCCTCTGCCTCCGTTAGGAGCAGCTCCACCAGCTTCTTGTTGACCTGCCTCTGGGAGCCCTCTCTTGGTGACATTTCGACAACGCCTTTGTCTTGGAATAACTCGTTTTCGTTTTCCTTTAAAAACGAAGAAGAAGCGATATACGTGAGTGAAATATTAATTGTATGCTGAGAAGTTTGCGAGACACACCCTCTTTGAATCACCACTATCAGCTGCTTTGGTCGTACTCCGCATCTTTCGAAAGTTCGGCTCAGGCAACTTCCAACTTCGTCCGACTTATCTCGTTTTTCCGGAGGAATGTTTGAGAGCAGTCGGAAAAGAGGCAGCGTTTTCCACAGCAGCAGCAGCGCACTGCGCATCCATTGCCGGCAAATTTTTAGCAAAACAGAGCCAGCCCGGTTGCCAGGGCTGCAAAACGTTAAAGTAGGGGTTGCAATCAGGACGGCAGGCACTTCTTGTGTTTATGCAAGATCGAATTCATGAATTTAAAACGCGAATTCTAAAAAGAAATAAACATAACATTTATACGAGAACAAACAAATCACGTCGCAAAACACAAAACATTGGGGGAACATTAAAAAAAAACTTTAAATTAACCTAAATCATTTGTGATTTAAAAGATTGTATTTGATGTAATGATTTTAATTTTATATGTTATTCTTGAATTAGTATGTGTTGTTAAACACGTATTTAAAAATTAATGTATTCCATAATATAACCACATAAAGTAGATATATCAAGACTTATTACCAATTTCAAGGCTTCAAATCTTTAACAACCACAATTTCTGTATATATGTTATATATATAGATTCTTACAGAAAATAAAATTATTTAAATGGTTTACTTATCCGATTACATTGCATCGTCCTGATCGCCTACTTTTTTCTGCTCCTGTTCACATTTCTGTTCCTCTGCCCTTTTTATGTGCCGCTTCGAGCGAAAATGAGTTCGCAAGCTGCTCTTCCGATTAATTAATTAGAGGTCACAGCTAAGATGGATAGGAAATAAGATAAGGTTAATAGTAAACAGCCCGCATGGGTGATTCAAACTCACTGAAATGCTTGTTCACCGGTGTACACCACGGCGTGGAACCTTAGGGCGATCTTGTCCTTAAAGGCCTTCTTACAAATGGCGCACGGCCGATGGACGGGGCTTTCCTTGTGTCCACGTTCGTGTCGCAATCTCTTGATGCAGTTGTCAAACCGCTGGCCACAGTATTTGCATGTATAAGGCAGTTCTCCACGGTGTTTGATTCGAACGTGCAGTTTAAAAAGGTGAAGTGTGAATTCCTTGCGACCGCACTCCTCGCACTCTAATTGCTTCAAGCCTGTATGACGCGTGAGGTGAACATTAAAGTTGCCTTTCTCACTAAAGGATTTCCCGCACTGGTCACAAAAGTAAAGACCCTCCTCCTCTTTGCATGAATCCTTTTCGCCCTTGCCCATTTCCACCTAGTCGCTTCTTTTTGCGATTTCTTTTCGGGCAGCCGTATAACCACGGATTCACTTTGTCCTTTGGGTGGTCTGCCTCTTTTTTTTTTGTGTTTTAGTAGATAACTCAGTAACGCCATCGAGTTGCTGATTGCTAGAATCCCTGAGCTCAACTTCTGATTGAAGGGATTGGTCCTCCACCTTGATAGTTTCTTCGTTAATTAAAGGATCCAAGACCTCAGTTTAAGTCTTTTTTGTTGTATTATAATTAATGTCGTCCTCTTCCTTACTACCCTCCAACTCCGTCTCCTTGTCCGCAGTGTCAAGTTCCTGGAACCATACTTTGTTCGTTCTTATGCAGAGCTGCCGAAAAGCAATGGCTGACTTAAGGTCCAGCTGGCAGGACATACAGATACGAGTGGGTGCGCCCGGGTTGTCAGTTAACTACATAGAAACCAACAAGGAATACAAATTATTTAGGACTTCCAAAGTCATGTTCACAAACTTGCCATAATCCCAGTCAGTTTCAGCACGTCAAACAGAATGTCAGTACCGTCCTTGTCTTGAATACTGAGACTCCTGGCAGCAGGTTCGACACATCGTAGACATTTTGCTAGTCCGGCTCTTATTTTATCGTCAAACAAAATTGCTCCATTTACTATGTGTTTCAGTGTCCATAACATAACATAAACAGAGGTGTTCTTCTGTTTACAATTATCTGCCGCTTCGTGGCGAATTGCACATGCAACAGCCCGACCGCGTGTCCATGGAAATGCCAAAATTTTAACCATTGCAATTGATAATTTATTTTTCATATTTTATGAATGAAAAATTATATCTAAACTAATTTTATGTTATTTACGGAAAAGTTTCCACGTCCACGAAGGCTAGAGGTATTTGATACTGTTTGTAAATCTTCGTCCTTATTTTTTTTCTGCTGCTCCTCGGCATTTTTTTTATGTCGTTTCGAACGGAGATGAGTTTTCAAGCTTGTCATCCTACCAAAGTGCGTCTGGCAAAGCTCACAGCTGGGGAAGAAATTAAAATTAGTCTAAATAGTTAAACATTTGAATCTAAACTTACTGGAATGGGTGTTCACCAGTGTGCACCACGGCGTGATTTTGTAAAGTTTTCTTTTCCTGAAATCCTTTATCACAAATGGGACACTTGTATTGCCGGGGTCGGGGGTTATGATTACGCTCGTGTCGCAACCTAAGGTTGCAGTTGCCGAACCGCTGGCCACAGTACTTGCACACATAAGGCAGCTCCCCGCGGTGCTTGATCCGCACATGCAGATTGAGAAGGTGTGGTGTAAGTTCCTTGCGGCCGCATTCCTCGCACTCGAACTGCTTCAATCCCGTGTGACGCTGGAGGTGGACATTAAAGTTGCCCCGTTCGCTGAAGTATTTTCCGCACTGGTCACAGAAGTACAGGCCCTCCTTTTTTGCCTGAATCCTCTTTGCCCTTGCCCATTTATTCCTAATCCCTTTCTTTTCAGATGCATCCCTTTTGATCATTTTGGCTGGTCTGCCTCGCTTTTTTTGTGTTGCCGGTGGTGGTGTTATTTCTTCAGGTTCCTGGTCATTAGAACCGCCAGGCTCACTGTCTGAATGTAGGGATTCGTTCTCTGTCTTGATAGTTTCCTCACTTATCAAGGGATCCAAGATCTCAGCAGGCATGGCGTCCTTTGTATCTAAAGGATATATTTCATCTGTTGTATTCGAAGTTATGTCATCCTTTTTCTTCGTTTCCTGTACGGAAACCCTTGATGGTATTTCTCCTTCTGCCTCCTTGCTTGCAGACTCTAATTCCTCATTATTATTCTTCTGCTCCTCGAACCACAAGTTGTTCGTCCTGATGCATCGATCCCGAAAGGCAATGGCTTCCTTCAGGTCCAGCAGGCAGGAAACACAGATTTGCGGGGGCACGCCCTTCTCGTTAGTTAACTAAAATCCAAAATGAATACTATTATTTAAGACTTCAAGTTTAAAAACTAACCAAAATCCCCGTCAGTTGCAGTAGGTTGTACAGAATGTCTTTAGCTTCCTTGTCAAAGAGGTTCCTTGAATACTCGGCCCCCAAGCCACAGGTACGGCACAGAGTAGGCATTTTGCTTGCGACACTTCCGTAAACCAAAATTGATTTAATTATTTTATTAATTTGTTTTGTTACTTCAGTGCCCAAACATAAACAAAGATTTTTTTCTGTTTACAATAATCTTCCGCTTCGTGGCGAATGGCACCTGCGTGTCCATGGAAATGGTCACGCGTTCCCTTGAGAATGGTCAAAATTTGAAATGAAGGTTACAAATTATTTGAGCCTTATTTTATTCTAGGTTCCTTTCAGACTTTTTCCCAACGTTCTTTTTGTGCAGCTTTGATCGGTAATGGGTTTTTAGGTTAAAATTACGAGTGAAGGACACATTACATATTTCGCAGCTGAAAATATAATAGATAAGCAAGATAAGCATTAAAAATATTATAAATCAAAAACTGTTATTTCTTGTAATTAACCTTACTTACGGAAAGTTACGCTCACCGGAGTGCACAACCTCGTGCTTTTTCAATTGGGATTTGACCTCAAATCTCAAGTTGCAGAATGCGCACTTGTACCTTTTGTTTGTCACCTTAAGCTCGTGCATCCGACTAAGTGAAACAAATGTTATTATTGAATTCGCGAAATAAGAAAAATAGTAAATTACCTTTGGTGGCGGCTCCTCTGGGTGCTGTCCACGAATCTCTTGTCGCAGTATTTGCAGGCGAAAGGCTTCTCTCCGCGATGCTTGACACGTATGTGGATGTTCAAGAGATACATGTTGAATTCTCTTTTCCCACAGTCCGGACACTCAAAGGGCTTAATGCCCGTGTGGCGGACCAGATGCAGATGAAGGTTGGCTCTGTCGTTGAACTCCCTGCCGCACTGATCACAGAAATATATCTTTGTGGCCCTGCTCTTTTTTTGTACATTTTTTTGTGTGCTTTCCTGGGGGATTAGTTGAGTTCCATGAGATGTGTTGCGGGTGGCTTCCGTATTTGTGGGATTCTGTAAGTGAGTATTGTAATATTCCGCTTCATCCTCTTCAATTATCTCCTTTATCTGCCTAATTATCTCGGTCTCCACATCATCATCAATATTCTTTATTTTTAAAGCCAATTTCGCCGTGCTAATGGGCGTATCATTAAAATCCTCTTGATCCTGATTCTCTGATCCGGAATCCAGGGTATCAAGAATGAGGCGTTGGTTTGTGGCAACGCAAAGCTCCCGAAAATGTATGGCTTCCCTCAAGCTGCCCAGGCAAGAAAAGCATATTTTCTTCGGAAAATCCAGTTGGTCAATAAGCTGCAATGAAGTTGTATTATTTAAACCAGTTTAAAGTGTATTTGAAAAATACTTACCTGAAGGCCTGTTACCAGAGCGATTTGTTTGATGATTACATCGTTTCCTTCAAAGATATCTATTGTACTATTGCTACATGTCTCCTGACCACAGGTCCGACACTGTGACGACATTTCAGAAGATCAGTAAGACACTAAATCTTGAATGTTTCTGAAACACTTTCACTTTTTAATTCCATTATGATGGCCATTTGGTAGTGAAAGGTTGATTAGATGTCTACATACCATGGTGACTGCCCAATTTGAGCAATTGGCGCACAATTTTAAATTTTGTAAACAAAAATATTTATATCTAAGGCTTATTAGTTCATTGATTATAACCGCTTACAAATATTGAGCATAGAGGACAGATTATGAAGTGTTGGCGAGAACATTCAGATGAATGTTACAGAACGTTGGGCATAATAAATTGTTATTAACTATGTATAAACAAGTAATGTAATGTAATATGAACTAGTTTTAGAAAACAATATCAAAATGATTAACAAACGAAAACGAAATTCATCCGATTTAACCAAAAGGCTTCTAACATAATATACAACGTAGTGAGATCCGGGAGATAGTAAGGCAATCCAGTGCCTCAACAAACCATCTCACTGTATTGTTTAAATCAATTCAATTAATCGTCATCATTAGTGATCAAGCCCTGTTGCTGACTTTCTTGTAGTGACTTTGCGTGTTGTAGTGACTTTTTAAATCAGATCGTCGAGGAAAGCTCATGTTGCATACTTCACATCTAAAATTAAATGGAAGGGTATTATATTATTTTGAAATATTTATCACAACTTATTCACCGAAAAGGTTTTTGGCCAGTGTGACGGTACTTATGCTTGTTCAAGTCGGTCCTTGTATTGAACCTTACGCTGCATAAGTTGCACTCGTAGCTCCAGTCTCGAATATGTTGAGTCCTGCCGAAATACCAACGGATACATAGAAAAAGGGATAACCATAAGCATTGCTTCAATGTCAAATTACCGCTGGTGATAACTGCGTGATGTGCTAGTAAAGAATTTCCTCTCACAGAACTTGCAGGCATATGGCGTTTCGCCCAAGTGTCGGACCCGCACGTGTACCTTCAACAGGTATTGGTTTACAAACCGCTGGTCACAGCTTGTGCAGGCAAAATCCTTGACGCCTTCGTGGCGCATTTTGTGCATCTTCAGATTGTGGGTGGTTTTAAACAATGCACCACACTTATCGCAAAGTAGGGACTCCTTATGCCTTTGAACCGGTGCAATGTTCTCAGCTTCCTTACGTAGTGTACACATATTATTGAAATCCTGAATTAAAACCGGTGCTTGGTTAGGCAGGGGAATCAGTTTGCCAATTTCAACAAACTTTCCCTGGGCGACCCTCGAACTAGAGTTGGCAACTATGTTTTCTGCTGCCTCAAGGAAATTTTCTGCAAGGGGGTCCATATTTTTTGGTGCTGCTGACATGGGAGTTTTCATTGACAATTCTCCGAATCGGAATAGATGGGTTTTCGCTTCCCCTTTTCTATAAAACGAGCTTTTTCAAGCAGATCTTATTGTTGGCAAAGGTCTGCTTCTTTTGCCTTATTGTCTAACTGTAAATGGAGTAAATGGGACATGTAATATTCATACATACATATATATGTACGTGTTTTTAGCAGTACACCAATAATAATCCAATAATGTCTATTATATTCACGAGTACTCCATGGTTCCTTACATAAAATAATGGGCTGAAAATGCAGAAACTTACCTTCAAAAAAACATCGCGGCGACTTACAACAAATTTAACCGAAATATTGTGCCAGTGTGACCGTTGCTTGAGCGCCAAAAATTACCAATTTTTTAACAACCAGATCGTAAAAATAAATATGTAAAAAAATTAAATTAAATATCTATAAAATGGAAAAGTTGTTTAAATGTTTTCCCAAACCCAGACGAATTTAAAAAATTTCCAGGGCTAAATCAGAACTAGTTCTTAGCGAAATTAACACATGTTTTTCATTAGATAAATAATAATAATACATTATTCATTTATTTAATCATTTGCTTTGAAACTGGTGTCCGGATTGGTATAACTTAAAAGAAGATTTTTCGACACACAAATAATGGTTCCACACACCTTGGAACTGTTTGAACTGAACCAATACACCTATATATCAAGCTTTCCTGGTACTTCTGTTTCCGTTTTAAGAGCCGCTAATCGTTCAGTTCCTCCAAATAAGCTGCTTCATAGTCGGCATCCTCGTAAGGCTCCTCCTCCTCAAGAATCTGGCCATTTTCGTCGTCGTCAGCATTAACGAAATCGTCGGTATACTGATCTTCAGTATACTGGTCGTCGTTAATTGCTTCAAAGAGGTCATCCAAATCTTCCTGGTTTAAGTCTTCTGGATCCCCCTGGCTTTCGTCCAGATCGGTCATGTTCCCCTCGTCACCCGGATTCTCCGCTAGCCGATTCATGCGCTTGCGATGGTACTTGGTGGCGAAGTGCCGATGCAGAAACGAGGCCTCCTTGAACTCTTTGTTGCAGGTTTCGCAACTGGAATAAGACAAGACTTCTATATAAAATTATTTTATATTTATGGAGGTAAACCTTACTAGTGCACATCGGGTTGGTTACTCTTGTGCCCGTCCTGATGTTTGATCCGGCTCTTTTCGCTGTTAAAGCGTTTATCGCAGATTTTGCACTTAAAGGCGAGTTCGTTGGGATGCACTTGTCTAAGAAATTTGTAGAAAAAAATGCAATTATGGGAACAGGGCTCGGTTACTGAGAGGCTTTCCTTACCGCTCATGCCGACAGCGGGCGGGACTGTTGTTGAATCCCATTCCGCAGTACTTGCACACATAAGGCTTTTCGCCCTTGTGGTGCACCCGAATGTGCAGCCTGAGCAGCGGCTGAGTGTAGAACTTTCGTCCGCATTCGTCACAAACGTGTTTCTTCTCAAAGTGCCGCAGCTTGTGGTCCTTCATGTTGCTCATATCGGCAAAAGCCCAGCCGCACTGATCACACACATATTTCTTGTCCTTGGGATAAACTTTGGGGCGATAACGTTTTTTACGGACGCCCCTGTCAGTTGTCTCTGACGTAGCCGGTTTCCGACGCTCCGGCACGTGAAGGCGCTTGATCCTAACGCGCGGCGATTGGCTGTTGGGCATCCGTGTCTCCTGTTTTATTTTTTTGGACACCGGCGCGGACACCATAAGTGATGCGAATTCATCCTTATCTTCAGAGGTAAAGGAATTTTCGTAGTCATCTTCATCAAGTTCACGTTTCAGCTCGTTCTTGATACCCGAATCGCTGCCAGCCAAGTCGTCATTCGATCTGTTGGGGTTCCGGTGCAGATACTCGTGCGCCTGCAAACATCGCTGCCGGAAGGCAACGGCATGGCTTAGATCCAGCAGGCAGCAAGAACATATGTGCTTGGGTAGCGGCTCCTCCAATACTATCTAAAAGTTAACTATTTGAGTCAAGTTATTACACATAAGAAAGGGACGCCACCTCTAAACCAGTGATTTGTTGGATTGCCGTTAAAATCCGGTGGTTGCGCTTCTCAAAGAGGTTCTTCGGATGCGGGGTGAAGATCTTCTCGCAACATATGCGACACTCGCTGGACATGGTTCCGGGTATATTTAAAATTTTATTATTTTGAACAAGTTTTATTATTATCTGCCGGGCAGTGTGACTGTGAAACTGTGTGACCAAACGATTAGGTCGCTGAAATGCCGCTTTTCGCGATTTCCGTCAAACTAGCGTCGATGAATTAGCGTCGAAATGGAACGGTGGGAAAATGGTACATGGAGGGGATTTTTTAGCATTTAGACACTATTTTATTCGAATTAGTGCCTTAATTTCGAAATAAATTAAAAATTTAAGATCCTCCCCATGTTCCATTTTTCCACCGTTCTATTTCGACGCTAGTTTGATGGACATCTTTTCGCGAAATTCGAATTGTATTTCCGAGGCCAGTGTGTACACACTGGACGGCGTTGCATCAACAACAACAAGATCAGCTGGCATTTTGTCTCTTCTTCTTCCGAATCAATTCTCAATTAAATACAAACATATTTAATGCATTTAGATTTTGTTTACTAATAATGTTTAAGATGCGTTCGCTTTGCCGCACTTGTGGCATAAAAATAGACAATAAATCAGGCTGTACCAAGCTCTTTCAAAAGTCAAACTACCAATTAATAAGACTGATTGAGGACATTACCGACATGTTTGTAAGTAACACGAATTAAAATTGTTATTATACATTAAAAAGTTTAATTTTTTTAGCTGGAGTCAGATAAGTCCATGCCGGATCATATTTGCCATGAATGTAAAGAGGAGCTAAACAAAATGTTGACTTTTCGCTCAACGTTCTTGAACGTCCATCAGTCCTTTTTGGCCACCAAAAAGAAGCACTTGCAATGGATGGAAAATTCTAATAAAATGGGAGCTAAAGGCTGTAAAGATGATGAAGAATTCATCGAGTATACAGATGACATGGAAGAATCCCAACCACATGGTGATAGTCTTCTCTTCGAAGACCACATTGATCAAGGTAAACAGGATGAAGAGAATGAAGACGAGCACACCGAGAAGAAGGAGGCGGCGATAGAGGAGGAACAGGACCAGAAGTATGCAGATGAGGACCAGATAAACACGTTGGCGAATCCAGAGTTCCTGGAGGAGGACGAGGGCCAAAACATGGAAGAGGTTAGTCAGAGCAACAAGATCACAGCCCGCAAGGCTAAACAAGCGAAGCGTAACGCAAAGACCTGGGTCTGTGAGCAGTGCGGTGGCGTGTTCAAGTGTTCCACCTATCTAAAACTACATATGCTGCGCCACACCGGCCAGAAATCGTTTGCGTGCGACGTCTGTCAGGCTAGATATTACACGGAAAACGAGATGCGTCGCCACCGGATTCTGCACACCGATGCCCGGCCCTACGCCTGCCGCTTCTGCGATAAGACCTTCCGCGGCTGCAGCAGCAAAGTGGTCCACGAGCGTACGCACACCAATGAGCGACCATTCCAGTGCCAGTACTGCGAAATGGCCTTTACCTCAACGTCAACTCGTCAGCGACATGAGTTGCTGCACACGAATAACCGAAAATATCAGTAAGTAATGATTTATTCATTCTTACAGCAGGGATGTTGTATCATGTCATTAAACTTGGTTCTTTTGCAGCTGTGAGACCTGTCAACATTGGTTTTTGCGCGCGACGCATCTGACTCTACACCAGAACACAAAACTGCACAAAAAGAGGGTCGCGAGTGCTCCTACTCGCTGTGTATAAAAATCCAATTTTAAATATAAGCGCGTTGTCAACGCTGCCACGTGAATGGCTTGTCCACTTTGAATGACTTTTGTGTTTGGGGGTTGTTTTGAGTGAATGTCGCGTCTCTTCTTCTTTTCCAAACAAATCAACTTTCCGTGTTTGATCGATTTTGCTCTTTAAATTTGAAGGAATGGGGGACATTTGCAGGACCTGTTCGCAAGAAGCAGATCCTGCAACAGCCAATAATCTTTTCGATCCCTCGAGTGCATCGCTTCTTGTTCAAATAGAGGACTTGACCCATATAATGGTGAGTATCAAATCCACATGATATAAAAGTAAGGAAGGATATTTACAAAGGCCAGCTTTTAGCTGCAGAACGATGATAATTTACCGAAATGGATATGCCAAAACTGTCTGCTTGATCTGAAGATAGCCACCGACTTTCGCAGAGTTTGCATTGAGGCTCAAGAACTGCTACAACTCCAGGGAGACCGGGCCAAGGCTGAAGAGAATGGGGAGGGCCAATGGATCGATGGTGCTCTGTCGGACGGAATACTCAGCCCGCCGGAAGATGTGATAAACTTTGTGCCGGAGGTCCAAGATGACCTTGCCGAGATATCTAAAAAGCCACAAGAGTCCGAGTACCTGACGCCTTCGTTAGTTCTGGATGAATACGCCACTATAGATTGTTCAGCTGAAACTCAGTTTTCGGATGAGACTCTTGAGGAAATAAATGTCGAATCAACATACAACGACTCCAATGAGATCGAAACAATTTATAGTCCCGACTCTACGAATTACACCTGCAGCAATTGTGGACTCGGATTTGATGATGCGGAAGAGCTAAGGACCCACAAGTACCAGCTGCATGACGTATCAACCGATACCAAGTATTTATTTTTATTCATACTAGCTAATTTCAACTACTATGGAAAAGCTTATAAACAATATTCCATTTTAGATTCGTTTGCGACCATTGCGAGGAGGGCTTCCGCACGGCAGCAGAACTGGCCAAGCACTGCAATCTTCTAAAGCATCCTTGCATCCATGAGTGCGTAAAGTGCACGGCTAAATTCCATAGCAAGATCCTGCTGGACACGCACAGCGAAGTATGCCAACTGTCCACGATAGGCAACAAAGTGTGTCATATTTGCGGCAAGAGGCTGTCTTCCGCCTTCGTTTTGAAGACTCACCTTTTGCGGCATTCGGGTAAACGTCCCCACAAGTGCTCGCAATGTGACGCCGCTTTTACCGTCGCCGCCGAACTAAAAACGCACATGAATACTCATTCGTCCGAGCGTTCATTTGTGTGCCGTTACAACTGCGGTAAATCTTTTCGCTTCAGCAGTGCTCGCTCTTCGCACGAGAGGTAAATAATACTCACGAGTAATCCCATCTTTAGCTAATTTTTTTCTCCTGCACAGAATCCACATGGATGATAGCAAACGTATTTACTACTGCGAGTATTGTCCCAAGTCTTTTGTGACGCCAAGCGCATGCCGGGCACATCAGAAGCAGCACAGCTCGGACGGCGATCACAGGTAATTATATGAAGCTCCATTTATTTTCCCAATTTGCATGTAAAAGGATTATACAAAAATCTAATTTATATGCAAATATAACAAATCTAAACATGCAGTCTGAAGATGATGCAACTCCTCCACCCCGTTTCTCCCTTTCAGATGTGACACTTGCCACATTAGTTTCCGGCAAAGAAAGCATTACCAAAACCATCTAAAGTCCAATACCCACAAGGTCCTAGAGGCGCGTGCCGCAGCTGCCACGCTACATCCATATTTCCCACATTAACATTCCATCTTCAATTAGAATTCTAATTCCTGTCTGCATTTAAATAATAAATAATGTACCTAGCAAAATGACGCGTGCAATCAATCTTACACTTAGAAAATCGTGTCATTGATGACCTTATCATTGTCGTAGATTTCCTTGGCGTAGCACAGGTTGGGGTAGTCATAGGCGGCTCCATATCTGTTCTTGCATCCGGAAGTCGACCTCTCGCCTGGTTTATACACAGGCTGACCCACAATATTGGAGGTGGCGAAGTTGCAGGTGAAAACAAAGTGGTTGTAGTAATCCTTAGCGAAGCGCACTGCGGCACATCCCACATGGGTATTCTTCTCAGCCACCGTAATGGTGAACTTGGCCACGTTTTTGTTGGGCAAATCTTCGGGAAAGTTGGCCAGGATATCGGGAGAGGCATTGGAGCGCTCTGCAAACCAATTTTCGATCTGCTCCTTCATGATCTCCGCATCTGTGTACTCCGACTCTGCTCCACTGTAGCTGAATATGGCGTTGTTCTGGCCAGCATATGCGAATCGCTCGGTGCTGCGGCACTTGTCCGGCAAGGACTGGCAGTTCTTAACGTTGAGTAGAGCCAAATAAGCGAGCTCCTCGCACCAGGACATTTTGGCCATACGAACAGCTTTGGGTAAGCCCTCTATTTCACCTCCAGCCACTTTGTTTCGTAGTTCGTTGAAGAGCGCAAGGATCAATTTGTGATGGGGTTCGATCTTGACCACACGAGAATTGTTTGGACAGTTTGGACCGAAATACTGGGAGGGAAATACGGTAAGATTACACATGTATAATATATTACATCTTACTCCTTTGTTATTGCAGGCAATGTGCTTGTCCCGGCACGTGGGCAAAGCACAGTAGTCCACTCCGAGGGTGAATCCCACCACGACACTGAGCAGTAAAAGAGATTTCATGTTGTTTCAATGTTTGGCGCTAACTGGTGACTTTTAACTGGAGCTTAGACCGCTGCTCAGTCTCTATTTAAAGAGAAACTTTACATTTTTAGTGCTTTCGTATCGCAGCTGGATTGTGACTCCTAATATTTTCACAGCTGAGTTCCATTGAACATGTGGAACAATGAATTCCAGTTCCCCAAGGGGCATATAAAAGAAGGCTCCGCCACTATGATTTCTCAGACCCAACTGTAGAGTCAAGTGGAAAGCACCAACATGTTTGTTATAAAAGCAATCAAAGTGATCCTGCTGGCAGTGGTTTCCATTACCACTGCAGTGGACTATTGCGCTCTACCCACCTGTCTGGATAAGCACATCGCCTGCAATAATAAAGGAGTAAGAAAAGATACTGCAATATCCCTCGCATTAATATTATTATCCAAAAATTACCTTTAAATTCCTCTAACAGAACTTTAGCGAAAACTGCCCTAAGGATTCTCGTATAGTCAAGATCGAACCCCATCACAAGCTGATCCTTACCCTTTTTAACGAGCTCCGGAACAAAGTGGCTGGAGGTCAAATAGAGGGCTTACCCAAAGCTATTCGTATGGCCAAAATGTCCTGGTGCGAGGAGCTCTCCTATTTGGCTCTTCTCAACGTGAAGACTTGCGAGTCCTTGCCGGACAAGTGCCGCAGCACCGAGCGATTCGCCTATGCTGGTCAGAACAATGCCATATTCAGCTACAGTGGAGCGGAGTCGGAGTACACAGATGCGGAGATCGTGAAGGAGCAGATCGAAAATTGGTTCGCAGAGCGCTCCAATGCCTCTCCCGATATCCTGGCCAACTTTCCCGAAGATTTGCCCAACAAAAACGTGGCCAAGTTTACCATTGCTGTGGCTGAGAAGAACACCCATGTGGGATGTGCCGCAGTGCGCTTCTCTAAGGATTTCTACAACCACTTTGTGCTAACCTGCAACTTTGCTACCTCCAACATTGTGGGTCAGCCCGTGTACAACCCAGGCGAGAAGTCGACTTCCGGATGCAAGAATCGCTATGGCGCCGCCTTCGACTATCCCAATCTGTGCTACGCCAAGGAAATTTATGACAATGAGAAGGTTATTAACGGTACCGTTGTCTAAATCCCAAAGGGTAATACACACTTAATTATTGTAGCTGAGAAGGCAATAAATAGCTAAAAGAGCAAAGATATTTATAAACTTTACAATTCTTGCCGAGGGGGTTTCCCGTCTTCACAAGCACAAAAAAAAAATGAGAGGTTCATCTTTCGTTTTAGCCTACTATTTTTTATTTAATTATATTATATGTTGTGAGAGGTATTCATTCATCTTGTCGTCTGTCCTCGACAGCTTTAGCTTGGATGTCCAACTTGTACAATTAAAACAAACATTATCACAATCTTACGCAGGTATACAAAACATTATCTAGTTCTCATGGCTTGGACACTTTGAAATACTTGTTTAGAGTCCAGCCCTCTTCCGGTGGTCTTCACCCTCTCTCGATCGGTGCGAACTTTTTGATATTTCTTTGGTGAAATACATAAATAGAGATATATTTTGCTTACATTAAAGTGGGCCAGCCGATTTTATCCCAGTGTATCTTTCTTGAGGGGACTTTCGAAGAGGGATGACTTACAATCATGAGTTTAGTTAGTCAATGACTTGGTACTAAAATGAAACAAAAATCAGGTAAGGGTGAGTAACAAATAACAAAAGGGTTTCGAAATAAATAAATTAAATAATTATTCAACGCTTGTTGTGATTTGCAAAAGCAATTCTAAAATTAAATTGGGCTTAGATAAATAAATTAATATTCGAATAGGGATTGTGTTCGAGGCATCTTGTGTGGGAACGGCTTACGAGTGACATCATCTAAAACTACACATAGTATTAACTAAGTAGGAACTCTGGTCCTTACTTCTCCTTGGGCGCCTTGTCAAAGAGGTACTCCTTGGCCATACTGTAGGCCAATCCAACGGTCAAGCAGCCTACGACAGTTCCTTGGGCGGCCACACGCAGCTGCATCAGGAATACGCTGGTGCTCATCGTTCCGCGGTGCTTGTACTTGTAGGCTCCAATTAGTCCGGCGGCCACGAATCCAGCAATGCCTGGAAAAAAAGTAGAATCCAAGATCAGTCATTTTGTCACAGTTTCTTCGGATTTTTGTTGCTACGGGAAAGTTTGCGTCTGCTGATAAAAGCCAGACGATGTCGCACGAAATCCCAACAGTGCTGAACGGGGGAAATGCAGCTTAAAAATCCATTGATAAGGATTGTTATATATAGAAGCATATCTTTAACGGAGAAATGTTAGCTTCAGCTGTGAATTATTACATAGCACGACAACCGAAAGATGCAATTGTGGCACCGGAAATCAGTTACATCATTCGTTTTCCAGGTGTATCTCGAAACTTTGCCATTATGTCACCGCGTTTCGTATACGGATGCGAACTGTCGTTGACCTCGGCGAGCAAGCTTCATGGTCAAGGTCAAGATAGACCGCATCCTCACGCATCGCACTTTTTGGCAGGCCTGCAGCCAAAAGTTTCCATGTGACGTCACGGCGGCACACACAACTTTTCCGTGTGTGTGGCACTCGCGAATCTTACCCACTAGCATGAACGGGCTGTCCTTGGCCTTCCTGGCCAATTTGTTGTCCTGGGCGGCATCGTCGTCGCTCTCGAATAAGGATTTGGAGCTCATTTTAAACGCAGGTGGAAAATGTTTCACGGGCTTTTTAGTTTTGCTGCTTTTCAATATACCGATTACCGATACATATATATCGATATCGCTGCAGCTTTTCAATATACCGATTACCGATACACATATATCGATATCGCCCATAAAGCTACACGCGCGCTTATCGGAACATCGATAACAATCGATGGAAAATCATCTGTCATGACATAAGATTTGGTGTTTTTTTTTAAACGAGAAAAAAAAAACGAGGAATAAGGCTGCCTTAGCCGCAAATTTTAATTAAATTGACAAGTGCTACCGCAATACACACACACACTCCAGCACACACTCGCCCAGCAGAGACGCAGCCATGACGGGAATTATTTCAATCGTAACGAGGCGGCTGCCCCAGACTTTGGGGATGCGAGCCCTTCGTGGTCAGGAGGTAAATGGGTGTGTGGGACGCAGGGGGGATGGACCAGGTGTGTGTGTGTGCCAGGTGTACGTTCCGTATTCCGAAAATATGCACCGTATCCATTCACTTTCGCTGCCCGCCAGGCACTGTGCGATTATGTAATTGTATGTGTGTATGCGTGCGCCGCTGAAAAATAGTGAAATTTATTGTTTTCGGCCGACGAGCCTCTCATGACGCCCACCGCACGTGATCTGCCGCCCGTCTCCTAGTTGTGCAATCACTGATTTTCGTTCTATCCCCCAGTTGAAGCGCTGCATCCGCCAGTATTCCCGGCTCGTCGTCTGTGCCGCCCAGCAGCAAGCTCTTCTCCGTAATGATGCCACCCTCCGCTGCCAAGATGCCTCCAGGTGAGCTCGGATTCAGTCATTGCCAATATCTTCCCACTGACGTTTTTTTTTTCAGGGTTCTCGCCTGGCAGGGTATCCACACCACCTCAAGCATGTGGTCAGAGCAAACGGTGAATGTGCCTCCCTTCGCCGACTCCATCGCCGAGGGTGATATCAAGTAAGTGTGAGGGCGCCTGGTCGATGACTCAGGCTCAGCAACAGGTTCCGGACCTGTTATTTCTCCATTCCCAAGCTAATTCGTGTTCCTCTTCCCCTGCAGGTTTACGTGCAAGGTAGGCGACTCGTTTGCGGCTGACGCGGCGGTCATGGAAATCGAGACCGACAAGACAACGGTGCCAGTGCCCGCTCCCTTTGCCGGTTCCGTGACTGAAATCCTGGTCAAGGATGGCGACACCGTCAAGCCCGGCCAGGCTCTGTTCAAGATGAAGCCGGGTGCGGCCCCCGCCAAGGCTGCTGCCCCCGCGGCGGCTGCTCCGGCGCCAGCTGCTCCGGCAGCAGCGGCACCGAAACCAGCACCCGCTGCTGCGGCACCGAAAGCGGCACCAGCTCCCGCTGCCGCGGCGCCCAAGGCTCCTCCACCACCGCCGCCGAAGGCAGCTCCTCGTGCGGCTCCTGCTGCACCACCAGCGGCTACCCTCAAGCCAGCCGTGGCCCAGGTTAAGGTGCCGCCCGCAGACGGATCCCGCCAGATCCTGGGCACCCGTTCCGAGCAGCGCGTCAAGATGAACCGTATGCGACTAAAGATCGCTGCTCGTCTGAAGGATGCCCAGAACACGTGTGCCATGCTCACCACATTCAATGAGATCGACATGAGGTAAGTGAATCGTAAAGATATTTCATTATTTGTGGAGAAATTAACTGAGATACAGTGAACTTACAAGCATCTAACCATTGAAATATGCCAAAATTTAAAGCATTTCATAAACTGATCGTGATAAGATAATATTAATCAGGTTTTCCACTTATAAACTATGAACCCAAACATAAACAATCCAATTCAAACTACGATTTAATTTATTTTTATGTTTAAAAAGGAAAATTAAAAGTCCGATATCCATATTTTATAATGCCTCATCTCTTCATTTCCAGCTACGCCATGAACTTCCGGAAACAACATCTGGACGAGTTCATCAAGAAGTACGGCATCAAGATGGGCTTCATGTCCATCTTTTCGAAGGCCAGTGCCTATGCGCTGCAGGATCAGCCCGTGGTGAACGCCGTCATCGATGGCCAGGTAATACGCCCACACTGCACCCCACCCACAGCTGTTCTCTTATCGCCCCGTGACGTACTTTGATAAGGCTATGTTGTTTAAATTTCCTTATCAGCGCACAATTTCTTTTTTTTATGATACCCCTTTGTTTATGCAATTTCCCGTGGCGATATGACGAAATGTGGAATATTTTGTGTTGCCAAGCGTTAATAATAGATTTGCTTTTTCAGGACATTGTCTACCGTGATTATGTGGATATCTCTGTGGCTGTGGCCACACCCCGTGGCCTTGTTGTGCCCGTCATCCGCAACGTGGAGGGCATGAATTATGCCGACATTGAGATTGCACTTGCCGGTCTGGCTGACAAGGCGAAACGGGATGCTATTACCGTGGAGGATATGGACGGTGGTACTTTTACCATCAGCAACGGTGGAGTTTTCGGCTCCCTGATGGGCACACCGATCATCAATCCGCCACAGAGCGCCATTCTCGGAATGCACGGCATCTTTGAGCGGCCAATTGCTGTTAAGGGAGAGGTGAGCCTTAAGGGACTTCAACTCCTTAATTGTTTTATTAATGTCTTGTTTTTACTTGGGAAATCCAGGTTAAGATTCGTCCCATGATGTACATTGCCCTGACATACGACCATCGCATCATCGATGGACGCGAGGCTGTCCTGTTCCTGAGAAAAATCAAGGCTGCTGTCGAGAATCCATCGATCATTGTTGCCGGCTTGTAAAGTGAAATGTCTTAATCCGCGTCTACGGCCTTCAGTTGATATTAGCATTCTCTCAATCTGAAACTATCATTTGGTTATTTATTATTGTCTTTTCAAAATCGTCACAAATAGAAGAAAAAAAGAAAAGCATCGACTCGCAAAACCGAAATTAGTCCAAATATTGCGAACGTGTTTTTCTCGAAAACATTTACTGTGCACTGAACATTTAATGTTAACATAAACGCTGAAATGCAATATCGTAATAAAGCGACGACGAATATCGACCAACCTCAAAGTTACTCTTAATGTCTAAATCAGCACTACGGGAAGTGTGAGTTATTCTTGTATTAGTCTTATTAATTTATTTACATGTATTAGTGGTGTATGCAAAGCTGGTTAGTGAAGTATCTAATCTTATCTCCAACAATTTCTATGTTAATTTAATATGTAAACAGTCTTAACTGTTACTCAGTCAGGTGCTCTTTTTTAATTGCTTCGGAAGTCGTTTTGGGACAAAGCATTCCGGCACCATTTATCATTTTTATAAAAATATTTTTTCTTTGCATACATCTTTGCATAACATCTTTAATCGAGATGATTTTCAAAATCATTTACATTTTAGATTATATATTTATCAAAGATATATCTGTGCGCCAATAAAAATCGTGATTTACCTAACATATTCAAATAAGCCGCTGAAAACTTAAAAAATACATTTTGAAAATTTTCATTAATTAAAAAACAGGTGCAAACTATCAGAATTTTGATTTTGACTCCTACTCTTTATTAAGGTGGTTGTAGAAATTATTTATTTTAGAATACATCTCCCAAAGTTATAAGTTAGGATTATTTCTGGTTTATGAAAGTATTTATATTCCATATTGGGTATATCTAATAGGTTAATGGTATCTATTTGTTTTGTAAAAGTGAGCATTCGTTTTATACAGTAATGGTACAATATTTTATGGACAATATTTTTATTAATTTAAATTTCAGATATATCTTTATTTGGGTACATTTAGTAGGATTGGAAGACATTTTGATTAATTCAAATCGGTACTAGATGTCAACCGACGAAAGCTATGAAAAAGTATATAAACTTAATTTTAGTTTACCAAAAGAAATACTTTTATAAAATCCTGGGAGTTCTTTGGAGTGAAGATTGAAAAATCCGAAATATAAGTTTTTGAAAAGGAAATTGGCACCCTTGCTAGCTTCCATTGCCGATTCGATGTTAAAGCTTAGGGGTGAAATGTATAATATCTACTCTTTCATAAATAAATACACCTAAATATATTATTCTGATGACAGATTGGTTGCCCCTTCTGACGTGTCCTGGAATAAATATATGTATATAAATGAAAAACGTATTGATTTGTTTTGTTATTAGAGCAAATTGGCTTGTACAATTTTATTGATTTTTGTTTGATATGATATTCAAACTATTTCTAATGTTGTTTACAATATTTTTGAGTTTTTGAGGTTGTGTGTTGTAGAATTAAATATTTTAAATTACAAATGAACTAAATGTGATTTGGAACAAGGATGTACTAAATAATAATTTTGCTTATTTGAATTTGATTTTACAATTACTTATGGTGAATGTTTTTTTGTTTTTTCATAGATCTATCAAAGATTGATTAACACAGTTTTTGATTTTTTGTAGTTTGTTTTTCTTACAATTTTTGTTTTTTCCTGGTGTATAAGTTTACGTTTTTTGGGTATCACATGTGTCGAAATAAATTATAAATGAATCTGGCGAAGATAATGATAGTAGGGAGATTATCGAAATAAAGTATATAAAATGAGACATTTGTGGATGTAAGTGAATGTATACATATTAAATCACATAAAAAATGCGGCAATCGTTTCGTCTAAAATTTTGGCAATTGCATAATTTCCAAGAATTGACATTTTAGACAAAAGGATTGGCATTATCTACATTTGCTTGGTTTTTGGCCCTTTTGTGTACTTTCTTTTTTTGCGTTTTTGTGCAATTTCTCGTATTAATTTTAGCTTAACTAAGGGGATACAGAGTGTAGTTACGTTGTACAATTCGCGCTTAATCGTAGTTCCTGAGTTTGGTGCTTTTTTTTCTTTTTGGGTCAAAAAAGAGGCCTAAGCTTTGTGCTACAAAACGATGTTCGTGTTTTTGATCTGCCCGATGGGGGAATTTCCATTGTCTAGGGGTGAAAGGGTGAGGGGACTGGGACGGGTGGGCGGTGTCAGTTGGTCCTGCACTTGAGTGCAACACTCTTAGTTCTAAGCAATTACACTAGGTATCCCCCAACCTTGTGTCCGAAACGTTTTTTTCTCGTTTTTTCCTCACTGTTCTGGCTATAGAATTATCTGTGCGAGGATACTCTCGCTCCTGTCCCTTTCTCTCTCTCTATCTATCTATCTATCTATCTATCAATCTATATGAATCTATCTGTCTCTATCTTTGCGTAGATCTTGGTCGGGAAATATAGGGTTTCGATTTTAAATGGCTTTCAATAGAACTATTGTACAAGATTCCATTTGCTACTCTTCGTGGGTGCTTCTAGCGCTGTCTCAATGATTTTGCAAATTTCCAAATTGCCCGAAACTATACGTGTTTTCTTTCTTTTTTTTTTTTTTGGATTTCCTATTAGCCAAAGGTGGAAGATGCTGCTCTCTGGTAATGGTCTGTGTGTAAATAAAATTCATAACTAAATTTCTGGGCCGGATTTGTTGGTAAGGGGTTTGAGCTTTCTAACTGCTTCTTCGTCGTTTGGAAAATGTTCATAGTTGAATTTGCTTTTTTTGGGCTTCGGCTCGGGTGTTTTTACGGTTTTGCTAGTACAAGTCGGAAATGTGTAATTTCATAAGACGGTTTTTGCATTTTCTTGTTTGCCAAGTCCCTCTGGGTGGTGTGTGTGTCGTCGTCGTCGTTGTCATCATCGTCATAGTGGAGTCGGCTGCCACTTGGCTGGGCAACTTTTGCCATGAATTTATAAATCAAAACGTTCTGCTGTCTAGTGGCCATTGACTGAGTGCCTCCTGCCTGGGAAGGGGGCTCGGATTGGGTGTCTCTCTCTGTTGGCAATGTGCGGAGTGTCTGTAGTGGTGTTCTTGGTCCTGGTTCTGGCCCTCATGCCAGCCATATTTTATTTATTGATGGCAATTATGCCTCGACCTCGGCTATTGCCAGTAGTTTATATAAATTTGAAGTTTTGTTTGATGTGCTTTCAACTGCACGAGCCTGATGCTGATGCTGATGCTGGATGATGATGGTTCGAACTTTTGCCAAAGAAACCGAGTCTGACCACAATTTGAAAGGTCCTGGAACGAAGCGAGCTGGGGCTCTGGAGCTGACTTTGGTCCTGGAGGATTGTGGGGGAGTTTTTGGAGGCCATGCGTGTGACACTCGTCTCGAATATTACTTAAAGTTTTGATTTTGATTCGGATTCTGCTGGTGCAGCGCAGCCTTCATTTTGTTTGTGAATTTGATTTTGATTATAATTTTGATTTCGAACTACGGATTTGGGTTAAGTTGTTGTAGCTTTCTGTCTTCGACTTTTGTAAATTTTTCTTTTTTTTTTGTGCGGCGGCCTTCGGGCGAAAGTAATGAGCTTGAGGGTTCGGTCTCGGTCTCGGCCTCTCCTGGGGCGGATCAAAGTGTTCATCGTCGAATCTTTGAGTATGGATGTGAAATTGCGGCTCAACTGCTTCTTTTGGGTATCTGGTTTTCAACCCCATCTATGGAGAGTTGTCTTTGAAATCGCGTGCCTTTGTTTTTGTTTCAGTTTCAGATTTGGCTTTTAGTTTTCAGTTACAGCTACAGGCAACGGTTTTTGTTCTTGCGGATTTTGGAATTTTCTGCGAGTGCTGGGAATTGTTTTGTTTCGCTGTGATTTATCTACTGCCTACTGCCGCACCACTCGCCCTCAGCCGCCATTTGTAAGATTTTGGCCAGAAAGTTGCCAGGATTTTCCCTAACCATGTTCCTGTTCCTGTCGCGTCTTCATTGCCAGCTCCTGCGCCTTGCCCTGCTTTTGGAATTTTTGGTGCTTTTCGGCGGGCTCCGTTTTTGCCCCTGACATTTGTCGCATTAAAACTTCCGCAATTTCTTGTAATTTATAATGCTGCCTTTTTGGAATTTTGCTGCAGTTTTTTACGCTTTCTGTTTAATTTTTTTTTTGTTTTTCTCTGAATTTGGCTTTGTTTTGTTGCTGAATTTAATGGGTGGGTTGCGAATACTTAATCATCTTAATGTGGCAATAATTATTTACCAAAGGTTCCTTTAATGCTGTCATCGGTGCGGAATTTTCTTTTAGCTTATTTCTTTCTTTTTTTGCGAGGTTTTCGTTTGATTTTGGATTTTGAATGTTTCTAATGTCCAGCTATTATCATAGGTATATTGAAGATTTTAAACTACTATCTATTTGATTTTGATTAGTTTTTTGAGTGCTTGGTTGATTTTGATTATAATTTGGTTTACCTGGTCTGTGGACAATAATATAATGCTTAAAATTTAAATTTGGTTTTGGAATTTTGTGGCCGGTCAGTGGTTGAATTTGGTTTTGAAAATTTTCAATTTCAATTTTGGTTTAAATTTTGATGATTGCCAGAGGAGCCGAAAGTTGAAATTGGAATTTTGAATTGCTTTTGCTGGTTCTAAAATAAAATAATTTAAATACAAAAATGTTATTAAAGTTTTTGGAACGAAATACCTTTTTAGTTTATAAAAATATAAATATTGTAAAAGGGTTCTCACATTTTAATGTGTTTTTTTGTTTTATCAGGCTTGGAAAGATTTAAAATTTACAAGATTTTATTTAAATTGGATTTCAGATATTGAATATATGAGCATTTTATCGCTTGTGTTTTCAGAACAGTAATTTGAAGCTTTGCGTGTTTCGTAAATATTGAATTTCTTATAATTTTACATAAAAAAGGTAAAAAATTATTTAAGAAAATGTTTTAAATGTTAAGATTTGAAATATCATAAGCTTTCGAATGTTTATCAACGAGAATTGTGTTTTTAATATATATACCGAATATAAAAAATGGTGTACTAATTTAAGTTTATAATAATATTTTCTGATTTTCTTTGTATATACATTTTTAGGATTTTTTAAAGTTGCTTCAGAAAATTTGACTTTAATTTGTAAAAAAACTCTCTATCGGGGATTTTGATTTTTTAAATGCTTTTAAATTGTAATAAACTAAAGAAATATCTAAAAATAACAGTCTTTTGTCTTGTAATTTTGATAATTTTGACCAAGACTTTTTAAATGTTGCACAGTTTTAAAAATTAATTGCGATTTTAAATAAAATTTACAGGTCTATCGAAAATATTATAGTATATAAGATCACAAGTTTTTGAATTTTGGTACTTTTTCACTTAAAGCTTTTCATGAATTGAATCTCTGAATTGTTCAATTTTATTTCAAAACAAGATTTTAGAATTCTTGAAAATTCAGATGCAAAGTAAAAATTTATAAACTATTTTAGCTTGTCGTCAGATATTAGTTTAATTTTTGGTTTGTAATTTACTTGTTTGCTTTGTGAATTCGGTTTAAATTTTTATTTCAATTTAATTTATTCGAAAAATTAAGATTTTAAATAGATGGAAAATATATTTGTGGCTATTTACAAAAGAAGTTTTAAATTATATTTTTTCTGTTGTTTCCTTAATTTTTCGAATTGTAAAATTTAGCATTTGAATGTTTTAAATAGTCTTTAATTTTAATTCTTTATTAAATGGGAAGTTTGAATATTATGCGAAAAGATAAACTTTAAATTTGAAAAATAAAATATCAAATTGGGAAATTATTGCATTTGGAGGATGTTTATAGTCAACCAGAATAATGGAATCTAAATTAATAATAATTGAAATAGTAATCAAATATGTTTTGCGACTATTAATTTTTCATATTGGCTCTTATATTTGTCTGAACTTAATTTGATTTATATGCTTTATCATCTAAATGTGATTTTAGAATTTGAAATCAATTTGTAGTTATGTTTGGAATTTACTTTAAAGTTATTTATTCTTGGTAGGAGCCATTCTAAATAAGCTTTTGAATTAAAAATTACTTTTGAATTTGGTATTTTTAATTCCTCCGAATTGCTAATCAATCACAGCTAATTTCAAAGTTTGTTTTTGGGTTGCTTTCAAAAAGAATATTGGATTATATTTCTTTTGAATTTTAATGTTGCAGAATTTTTGTGTTTAATTTAGTATGTTTTTGATTGCGATTTTGATTTCTTTAGTTGTTCTGAAATATATATATATAAATATTTGAGTTATTTGAATTTGAAGAGTGCCAGGGCTTATGTTTTGAATTTGTAATTATTTTTTTTGCATCGAAATGATTGATCTTTAAAATTTGAATTATAATTTTTTTAAGCACAATTTGAATTAGTGATCTTGTTTTTGAATTTGGGTTTTTGTTTTTGAGTTTGGTTTTCTGTTTTTAAATTTCTTATTAATTTTTCGGATGCCATATGCATGAAATTTTCATTTTATTTTTTTGTAGTTTGAATTTGAAAAAGTGCACTAAATTTTCGAATTTGAATGAGCAATAGATTTTTTCTTTCACGTTTTTGATATGAGGTTTGTTTTGGCATTTTGAGAGTTTTCTGAATTTAATACAGTTTTATTTTGAATCCCTTTAATGGAGTGGTAATTTTGTGATTAAAATTGAATAAATGTAGAAAGATGTATTATTTTGATTTGTATAAATTTGGATGTGTATAATTTGAATTGTTTAAATGTGGTTTTCAGTCAGAAAATGCTGTTTTTATAGGTTTAATTTGGTAACTGTGTCAATGACCAAGAGACATTTTTGATTTTATCAAAGATTGAGGGTGGTTTTGGATGACTTTTGGGCGGATTTGTACTTCTGTTCGGTTTGCTGTACAAATTTCCATTAAAATTTCTGGCGCCTTAAATACATCTTTGAAATTTTCAAAAAATTGTATATAAAAATTGCCGCAACGCCATTGCTTTCGTTATTAATGAAAATGTCAACGAAATATTAAAGGCGCCGAGAAATGTTTGATTAAAACTTGAATTCGGGTTTGGCTATGGATATTTGTTTACCTAAAACCGGGTTTCATTGTTTTTTTCATTTGATTTTTGAGTCTTCTGTCGAACTTATGTTTTCTTTTTTTTATTTTGGGGTCAGGCTATTTCTTTTCTTCTTGGGAATCGTAGAAGCAGCTTCCTTTGCAGCCATTTTATTGCCAAAGGGGTGTGAGTGTTTGCTTGTGTGGGTTTTTTGTGAATGAGTGAGTGTGTGAGTGTACCCCTGCGCGTGTGTGTGCTGCCTAAAAGGGTGTGTGTGTTTGTGTGTGTGTGTGTGGTGGTTGGGTGGTTGATTTGCGCCTAAAGCTCTGGGCCATGCGAAACTGTGTTTTTTTTGGAGTTTGATGGTTTTACTTAAAGATTGTGTTGTTGAAACTAAAGATTCGTAAGGACGAAACATGAATTTGGAATTTACATTCTTTCGATTTGCGTTTTGGGACACAAAATGAAAAACTATTGCATTGAGTGTGTGGAATTTGGCGGGGCAGGGGTTTAACTCTTAGGGCATCAAAAAATATAATGACAAAATAGAAGAAAATAAGGGTCCTTTCTCGGTTTTGCGTTGTGGAAATGAAGCCTTCTGCGATGCCGTAGAAGAAGAGTTCGTTTTTGAATCAATTTTTGAAATGATATTCGGTGGGTGCTGAGATTTTGAAATTTTGCTACTGACTGTGGGCTGCTCTCGAGAGTGGAAGGAGGCTCACCTTTGGCTCGTTTCTTGGGTTTTAAGTTTGGAATTTGGTCTGTAATTTGGCTATATTTTTTGGGCTTTTGAAGTCTTGCTGGTTTTAAAATGGTTAATCGAATTGGTTTAGGAAATAGGACTCTAAACACTGTAATCAAAACATACTTGCTTAATTTGGAGAGCAAAAAGTGGGCGCTCTCTCTCGCTCTCTGCTGCTGCTTCGGTTCGCTCGCTCTCTCTCTCTCTGGTTGGGCTTTTGCTTGTGTGAATTCGCCGCAGGATGTGGGCTTTATCTGTGAGTGTGTGCTTGCGTGTGTGTGTGAGTGAGTTTTGCTTCCTGTCTAGGGGTGGCTGGTGCTGCTTGGGGTAAATCACTGCCCCTGCTTAGATATTCAGCAGGATATCTGCGGCGGGGCGAGTTTCTCCTGTTTTTATCTGCTGCCGCTGCCGGCGGCAACGTTGGCAACGGCGCTGGCGTCGCTGCTCCGCTTGGTCCTTCTGCTCCTTTCGCCGTCAAATGCTCGATCCTTCTGCTGCTCGCCATCGAGTTTATCATCATCATCAGCGTTGGCTTTGGCCCCCAGCGTTCTTGGTATTCTTGGATATTTTTTGGTGGCGCCAGGACTTGAATTTGGGTTTCCTTCCTTGCAGTTTCTGTCGGGATTCGGTGTGATTTGCTGGCCGGATTTGTAGCTTGGGGCACAAGGCTCCTCGGTGGGCGGAGGCGGTGGCATTGGCGGATAGGCTTGGCAGTTGCTGTTGCCGGAGATACCGGCAGTTGGGCTGGTTTTGAATTTCGCATCGATTTGGGTGGCAGCTTTGAATTTGAATGAATTGAATTTGGACTTCGTTTTGGTCGAGACTGTCATGGCAGTAGAGAATAATGAGCAGTAAACACTTAAGAATTTTGTTGAGTTTCATAACAATTTCGTTGTTGGGGATGTGGTTTGGATCCGGATGCGAGATAATGTGTGGTTACTGCTCGATCCATAATAGCTTTCCTTTACTTCAGCTTCTTGGGGTTCCTGTGAGGGGATAATTTGTAAAATAATTAGTTGAAATGAGGTTGTAGGAGAGATTTATCTTCTCAAAACTATACATAATCTAATTATGTCTGTAACTTTACCTGTAAGATATAAAAACAATATTATTATCTCTCTTAACTAGAGATTTTTCATCTCGTCCTGTTGCTGTGTTGAAAACTTTCCCAATTGGTTCCAGGTCTTGTACGATTTTGTTGATTTTCAGCTTTCTTTGAATTTGGTTGTTTAGTTTTTGAATTTAACTTTAATTTCGGGCTTGTTTCAGTTGAATGTTCTCTGGTTGTTATCCAAATTTGTAATTCATTTATGATTGAAGTTGATTTTAGGATTTTTTTGATCAAGAGTTATTGGTTGAATCCAATTTTGAGCTGATGATTGTATCCAGAACTGATTTTGATTCTTCTTTTAGAATTTGGTTTAACTTTTTGCTTAGGTTTAAGGTTTTTTTTTGGGTTTAGTGTTGTGCTTTGTTGAGTTTTTTGTTTATACTTTAACCATCTCACGAAAATGTATAAAATGCGGTAATCACTTTAATTATTTTCGCAAATTGTTCATTTGGAGTTTGAGTTGTTGGTACTTGAGTTTTATACAAAATTAATCTGACATTCGGCGGTTGAATTTATGCAACTTTTCGACTGAATTTTTTTTGGCTTGCTGCGATGGATTTGGAGTGTTTTTTTTTTGGTTCGTCGTCGTCGTCGGTGCGGAGATGCTGCAAGAGCCTCCTTAGCGCCGCCTGGTCATGGCGCTCCAAGGAGTCCTCGATCCTGGTGCTTCTGTTGCTCCTGTGCGGCTGCTGCTCCTGCTGCTGGTGATCCTCAGCAGATGAAGATTGAAATGAAACTGATTGATTCTGCGCAGCAGCCGTGGCTTATATACCCGCCAAGCGACGCCAGGCGATCCGATCGCAATCAGGATGCGAGAGCTTTGTCCATTGTCTACCCGGATGTGGACAAAGGACGAGGCTAGGAACAAAGGAAACCCGTTGGACAAGTTTATTGCAGAAAAAGCAAACGCTCAAAAGATCGGAAAACGCTCGCGTTTCCACGGTGGTGGGTCTGGGTTCTGGGTTCTCGGTCCTATGATCTGGCATCGTGGGGTGGTTAGGTAGAAATCTGCGTGATCTGCAGCATCAGTGGGCACACCTGGCCGGTTGGAAGCTGCTGCTGCTGCAGCCGCTGGACCAAACTGGTTTTCGGGTGGCCGAGGGCTCTGCGTATCCTTGACCATTTGAACTGCAATTGTCTGGCCCCGATGATGGGAAAAATTCCTCATTTGAACTTGTTTTTCCTCGCCGGCAAGCCGAAACAAGTTTCCTGGGGCGAGCGAAATTTGTCAGCTTTAAATTTATGTTCCGCACAGGTCGGCGAAATCCAAAAAAGCGAAAGGAGATTTAAGCGCAAGGACCTTCTAGCCCATATTGCCCCATATAATCCTTGTCCAGCCTCCTGCATCCCGGCATCCGCAATCCATCACCCACATCAGTCGCCACTTTCCGCTTGTGGGTCAACCTTTTCCTTGGCCACCAGCCGGCGGTGAATCCCTGCTCCTTTTCGTCCGTTATATTTTTTTCCCCGCATCTTTGCTAGTTTCATTTTGGATTCCATCTTTCGGGCATAGCAACAAGTTAAGGGTTGCGCTGCTTTTTTCTATACTTTTTTTTTCACATTTTCCGTTTCTCCGAATCCCAGAGCCAAGCACTTTTATTATTTAAATTGCTGTTAACCCTTGTTTGGCCCGGGTTGGTCCTGGTCATTGGGTTAGAGGTTGGGTCACGACACCAATGCCTGCCCGTGTGTGAGTGCGATTCCGAAATGGGACATTAGCTATAGAGCCTAGGAGAGAGAAAGGGAGAGCAGTCATCGTGTCCATTGTGAATGAGCCGTTAATCATACGCTCTGTGGACGGTATAAGATCGGAAAATATAGTATAAGTATAAGTATAAGTATAGTATAAACTTAAAATAAAAACATAAATAGACAATCCCTTGAGTAAAATAAACAAAATTATGTTGAAGATATTGATACGAATTCAGTTTAATCAGAAAATAACTATACAAGAAAACGATTATAATACTTTAAGCGATTAATATAAATCTTTAAGAAACAATGGCAAGGCAGCCCTATAAAAATACTGTAAACTTTAAATACTTTTGCATTAAATAAGTAACTTAAAACTTTATTTTCCTTTACTTTTGTATAAAATTGGTTATCAATAAGGTTATAGTGATAAAAATTAATGGTAACAGTATAAATATTATTTGTATTAAGAATACAATATTTATATTAATATTCTTTTGCAGTGAGCTCTTCTTTATAGTATCTAAAATTGTATTAAAGATTTTCCACATATCCCTCAGAATAATAAATCCATTTCTGCCATATGTTTAAAATTCATTATTAAATCTCTACCCAAAAGTCTCTAAGCCAAGTGTTCTAAGCCCTCTCACAGCATTTTCTTACTCAAAACTTGAAGCGGTACAGTTGTGTACAAAACGGCCAAAAAAAACTTTGAACGGAGGCTGCCGTTAGGCTCGGCTCTTTCGGCAGCCCGAAAGGATAACGGAAAGGATGGAGGCTTTAGACGAAAAGAAAATTTACATATTTCTGTTAATTTTGCATTGAAGTTGGGTTCATAACGAAGAGGAAACACTTGAAATTTGCATACATTTTCCTCGCTCTCACAACCACTAATACAAAGTCACACATAAACACGCACACACACACACAGGCAATGGAACTTCTATATATGCAAATTTGTGTGTTGTAAAGTTTTCATATAAAATACAAGTAAAAACAGAATGAGAGAAAATGGATTTGGGGCTGCGGCCAAGGATGGGCTAACTGCCTGCCGGCCTGCTAAGGACAACAGGCACAAGAAGGACAACAACAACACACACTGGTACACACACACTGGCACACACTCGCAAACAAGCCCGACTCACAGACAGGCAGGGCCTACACAAAGGAGGCTCTTCCGAAGAAGGATTGTGCGTGCCAGTTTATCCTGTGAAAGTGTCCTGGCTATGTGTATCCAGGCCGAGCGTCTGAGTGCCTGAAAAGTCAGCAAAAGATACACACACCGCACACACACACACACACAAATATATATAGAACGAAAGCTGGGAAAATAAATTAAACGAAAGCCTTTTCCAGAGAAAATGCTGGCCCTTAAGAAGAAGGGGGGGTTCCCCGGGTGGAGTCCCATCCACTGGCATTGTTTGGATCAAAAAGGCGCCTAAAAATACTCGCACAAGTTCCTATCTCTGCCCAGCCCCGACGACCCTCATTTTTGGTTGGCCAACAAATTTTTTTCTTTCATCCTTATCCTTTTCCATGTTCTCGTCCTGCCTGCCGCCCACATTTATGCTACCATAATTTGACTTGAAGAAAGAAACAAAAAAAAAAACTGAGTGAAACAAATTAAACTAAGGCAGAGAGAATATTCAATACACTTTCTTGTTCTTGAATCAAAAATTGTATGCAGGATATCATTTTGGAAACTTTGGTATTAAGTTTTTAGTAGAAGAATCTAGAAAAACATTTCTAAAATTTGAATATCTATAGATAGAAGTGTTACAACATTATTTAATGTGTTGTCACTTATGAAATGTTAAAAAACTACTTTTATCTTTTTAAACTGAAGCTTTATTTTATAAAGGAAGACATGATATTGCTTTTGAAACATCCTTTCTATATTTTCTGTCAAATAAGTAAATAAATATACATTTAATATTATATACTAGCTTATTTTAAGTTAACCAGGACACTAATCCTAATAAATCTGAAATATTTCTTTGAACCAAAACCATAGGCCATTAAATAGGTGTTTGCTGGTAAATAAGGGAATACCGATTCCCCTAAAATGGTGTCGATTGGAGATGAGTCCTGAGTATCAGAAGGGTACGAGAACAAGGACACTCATTAAACACACAGACACACACACGTGCAGAAAATGGGGAGCCAACACTTTGCTAACCGAATTTCCTGCTGTAGTTTTTCGGCCATGATGGGTTCATTTTTCAGCACCCACACTCACACACACACATACACACTGGTGGGGCCAGGACAACCACTTATGAAGCGAAAGTTGGCATGCGCACCCATACACTGACACACACACATACACACACAAGTTTCCTCGTATGGGGACCATTTATGTGGGTGTGTGCGTGTGGCGTTCTTTTGCGGATTTTGTAGTCAACTTGGAAGCCAACAGGCAAAACTATATGGCTAATGTGTGTGTATGTGGGGGGTGCATAATGTGTGATTGTGTGGAAATTTTTGGGCAGTTTCATTTCGTTCATATTTATTAGTTGGCCGAGACACACACGCACACACTCACACAAGCAGGACACACATCCAGAGGACACACAGGACATAGAGAGGGAGAGAGAGTCATCAAAACCGGACAACAAGAAACGGAAACATTTTTTGTACTTTGTATTTTGTAGTCACCCTCATCAGTGCAAGTTTAAATGATGCTGCCCGTTCTGGGGAAACTATCTCTTCAGTCTCAAAATGCACAGAAAAGAAAAAAGGATCTAGAATAAGGACTCGAAGATTGTATTGAAGTCTTAGAAATTCATATTTCTTAATATAAATTATAGTTTAAGTTTCAGAAAACACATTTTAAGTAACGTACTTTATTTATGACTAAATTATAAAGTATACTTCATAAATCTAAGAGTTTTGATTAAATTTAATTGCTTAACTTAAAGATTTTGAGCTTTAATCAATTTAAATATTTTTTGTATAGTATTTACTAAATATATTAAACCAATTTTCTTCTTAGATATGCTAATTATTTAAATTGAAGACAAGAAGTTAAAGAAATATATTTTAAATCAATTTGTTTGGCTATTGTTCTATTATTGTCAAAGCTACATTTCTTATAAGAAATTTTAAAGGAATCTTATTTAAAATTGAAAATCTCTCAGTACTTTATCTTAAATATTATTAAGAATTGACGTCATAACTTAAAAGGATTTCACTCAAGATAAAATAGAATATATATACAGATATATAAACGCTCGGTGTTAAGACATTATTATTTTCTTGAATAAATCTTCTCTCAGTGTGCGTGGGCAAGACCCATTTTCCACCCACAGATACACAAATACTTGGACAGGCTTGGGCCTCAAGGATTTAACCTCCTCCCCTCCTGAATAGTTGGTGTTAGTGCAAGAAAATTGAGGGAGAAATGCTTGGGTCTATGTGGTCTGGAACGGGTTCGTCCTGTACTTCTTCTAGCCCCATTTCCTGGCCAGCCAACAGTTTTGCATCTCAACTATAACTACAAGGCTTCTGGCTCCTGTCCCCGGCAAATGTAATCAATTTTTATGCCATTATTGATGCTTCGCAAGGCAATTTTACGAGGGAATCGGGGGACTGAATGGAGGAGGTTGCCTGTTTCGATTTACGCCAGAAAATTGATGTGCAAATTAATTGGGAAATTTTGGTTGATTTAGCCAGGCGGAGGACATGGCTTCCGGTCGTGTCTGGGCTCGAGATCGAGTCAACCTTTAAATGGAGGCGTGTCTACTCTGTGGTTGAGTTTTCTGGATCCTAATACAGATGATGGTAGAAGGATGCAGGGAAAGGCTTTTTAAAGACCGAAATCTTGAGGATACTTAAGATCCTCTATATTAATATCAGCAAAATAAACTAATTAAATATATAAATGCTGCTTTTTTTGTATTTTTATGCTTAATATCCTTCTTCTCCTACATACTTGACCACCATCCTTGTGGCTCTGCTTCAATTTGTCCCCTGTGTGTGTATGCCCGTGTTCGTGTCCTTTTTCGTCCTCTGGCCAAAGTTGTATACGTGAATTTGTGTGTCTGCCACATTTGGCATTAAACATGTGTGTTACCCATTTTTGTATTTTTATCATTAACGATTTTGTATGCCAAAGAAGAATCCTTTTGTTTCAACTTGAACCCTTCAGATATGTGTCTCTGTTTCTGTAACTGTCTCTGTGGGTCCTGTGCGAGTCCCTCGGCAAGTGTATGTGCCGTCCAGCGTGAGTGTGTCCGTATGTGACACATTTGTTTCCTTTTATAATTATGTCAGCTGCAAGTATTCCTTCTACAAAAAGAGTTTATCAGCGCCATAAAGACACAAGTGCCTAATGGGTCCTGTGCCCCACCCCCCCATCCGAATGTGGTTAAGGGATACCCTTTCATCCTTTTAACACGTGAAAATATTAATGAGAGATGTCGAGAAAGGGCGGGAATATTAAGATTTCAAAAGAGATTTTAGGATATATCCTTCTGTAACTTATAATCGTATTTTCTTATCAAAGAGCTTTAAAAATCATATTTTTCAAATAAAAAGCAATATATCAGGACATACAGAGGTATGTATTTAACCTTTGAAATCAAATATTTCCATGCCTTTTTATGGATTCATTTTGTACATGATTCATTTTCTGAATGCTTTCAACTGAAGAACATCTAATTTGCAACGAAACCCTATATTTTAATGAGTTAAGAGCTCTTGCAAATACGACTCCGCCCTCGTAGTTCCATCAAGCATAATTAATATAATTATTTTTCTTTATTGTATTCCTACCTACTGCTCCATATTCTTTAATGAAACTTTTAATAACCGCCATAAAAAATGTCCGTTATTTTGCCGCCATCCGCAACACATACATACACATACACACATGATACGGGTATATTAAGGATTCGCAGTATTTTCTTATCAGAGGCCTTAATCCCTGCGGGTCTGACACATACACACACATTTAAGGATGAGTTCCATTAGCATAAAAACGTCATAAATAAGGAGCACGCTTACTCGGCCGGCACTTACGAGCACACTCTCCTCCTACAGTTCCGGGGGTTGTTTTCAAATTCAAAATGGCGCCGCTTTCTTATTAGAATCGTCTAAGGGCGGAGGACATTTGCCAGCAGCATCTTCCACAGTTCCGGGGGTGAGTTTTCGCAAAACGAAAACCAGTTCTGAACCATGCCACGCCTCCTACTCCTCCTGCCTAGCTGCCTTGCTGGTGTTTCAGTATGGGTGTGTACTGTACCTTCATTGTTGGTGGATCGGTCAGAAGGTCCTGTGGAGGCGGCCAAGATGATGTGCTCTAATTGATGTCGTCGCCACGAAGGGCAGCTAGAGACCTGAGCCAGAGACCAGGGCTCTCAGGCATTTGAATATTGATTTTCCTCCAGCCGGCCGTTCATTAATTAAGCTGACTTTGACGAGGGGAAAGTTGCCGGCGCACAAGTCGGAGAGATGGAGCTGCTTGCTGAAAAATAGTTCCTCCGTCCAAGGCAGATCCGTAATGCGTGCGGTCGAACATCAAAAGTGGAACATGAAAAGCACTCGGCCGTGGAGTATGTGCGCCCAGAAGTTTCACCCAAAACACCCATCGAAAACCCCCACAGAATGTAAATTGCGTTTGTCCCACCAAAAAGCCCACACTTTACACTGAGAACAAATATTAGTCAGCTATTTCAACAGAAAATTTGATACATAAGAGTCCCTATTTCTCGTTACAAGTCAGTTGAAAAGTTTTTGAGAATATTTCATTAACTTATAAGCGAGAGATTCAAAGACAAATGTTGGAGCTACAATAAACCATCAATGTCTAAATTAATTTTTTAATTTTTTTATATAAAACATCTATAAAGTTACCGGAATCAGTTAAAGTTAGATAATCGTTTAAAGTATAAACTCGCAATTGGAAAATAAGTGGTATCCCTTCTTATAATTATTCATTATTGAGGAGTTAAATTGTAGACAAATAATTGTTATAAAGAAAACAAGATTAAATCAACATAATACAATTTATAGCAAATTTCAATTAATTCCAAAAGACTTCTATTCGGATTTCTGAATATTCTACACCTTTTTAGAAAGCAAACAATTTCCAGTTAAATATTTCTCTCCCTGCACTGATATTTTAGCCTTTCACTTAAACGAAATCGAGCCGGGGGGCCATCTTCTTGGTTTGCTGGTGGCGATAAATCATAAGCAAAGAGTCGTAAAAAAGCAGTCGACAAAATGTTATGTACATGAATGTATTTAGAAGCCATGCTAGATGCGACTCCCATCCTTGAGCCTCCTCCTCAATCCTCTCTCAATGGTTGCTGCCACCAAAGCTTGGCTAAAACTTCTTGGAATTTTGCTGCAGCAAATAGTTGAAGTCTCGTCCTGGACCTCGCCATCCCCCACCCGTTGTCTCCTGCCCCCAGAATATTTATAAATGAAAATTCCAACAAGAACATTTTCTATTAAATTCTGCCTCCATCCGCACGAGAAAGTTTTCTTGCCAAGGCCCTCCATTCGAGTTTTGGCTTCGGGTTTGGATGCGGGGCCAGGACTGTTTTCGTTTTATTTCATTACATTATATACGATTCGCACATACACATGGCTCTCCATATATATATATACGTATATATATATAATATAATATGTAGGTTCTTTTTGCTGAACAAACTTTTTGCTTTGGCAAAAGTTTTAGGGGGGGCTCCTATTCAGGATCTCCCATTACTTTTCAGCTGCAAAGTAAAAGTTCTTAGCTGCTGCAGTGCCTGCACCCCGATTTTCCGGCCATCCCCATGGCCATTTACCAAATGTGCCAACTACTTTTTCTCAAGTACCACTGTGGGACATTAAATCCGGCTACGTGCCTCGTCCTGGCCACTGCCGGATTGTTGGATTGTCCAACTGTTGGAGGTATTATGCCATGACCGAAAGTTTGAATAGTTCTTCTGCAACAGCAATGGGGTTTTTCTTTTGGGGAAAACTGTGAGAATGTAGTTTTCTGCACCCCCCCCCCCCAACTATTAGATAAGGTTTCTCCCTGCGATTACTCACGATTTGCCTTGCAAGGATCCGCTTTAGGAACTGCTCCTCGAAGATGCTCTTTCCCACACGAAGGTGATTCCACAACTGGACAGCATCCGTTCCCACAGACGAAAATAGAGACCGATCAAGGAGTCGGAAACCAGACTGTCCGGTTGCCGATGAAAAGAGTTGAAAAGTTGCCCAAAACTCTGTGAGAAAATCTTGGTCAGAATGACCTTTGGCCGGCGGAAGATCTCAGAAGGGGTTGAAAACTAAGATGCTGTATGGATTCCCTTATTTTGGAGAAGGGTTCTTGGGATAGGTGTCCGATAATGGATATTTAGGAGATATATTTCTCAAATAATTGTTTATGGGAAAGATTTAATGAATTCAGCTTCTAAGAATGGGTAAATATGGTCTTTCATCATTTTAATAAAATTTTAAAATTAAATATTGATATGTAAGTTACAAAGCCTTCTACATTTCCATCCGTGGACGCTTTAGGATGAGGTAAAGATGCCTTTTATAAAACCTTTGTCGATCTTAAATCGAGTTATCTTATCCGGGTACCGCATACAATATTCCAGCAGCAACCACAAACCCCAGTTTTAGCTTTTCGTTCCGTTCGTAAATTTATCACATTTTGGGGGTTGGATTCTACGCAAACTCCAGTCGGAGGAGGATGACTGGGTTGAAAGGGTGAGTAGGCTGGGCAGGCGATAAGTTTTTATGTCTTGAGCTGATGGTGTAGAAAAGTTTTTGTGAAACTGAACACAGAGACGAACGCTGGCTCCCACCCGCCGGAGGACCAAAAAGGACTCGGTTCGGGGGTTGTTGGCCAGGAATATGGCCGCAGAAACTTTGATGCGGGCGTGTGTGTGTGTGCAAGTGAGTTTTAATGAAAGAGTGTACACAAGCACACACAGAACCTCCCCCACACCCACACCGAACCCCTGAATATTTTTCTTGAAGGAGCCCGGTCCCAAAAAAGGGTTGGAAGGCACATCCTTGCCTGGACATTGTCAGGAGGATGTGTTTGTTGTTGTGCATAAAAGATAATGATGTTGCCTTAAACTTTTGGGAATAAATAATAGTTGTATGTAGTTCTCACCCAGCCCCCTCTCCACCGCCCGGTCAGACATCCTTGTTTTAGTCTGGCCGTAAGCTAAGGTTATTATCTTTCAAGTTTTCGAGCCCCATGTGGAAGTGCCACAGGACAAGCAAATACAACACAAGCGAGCCGTAAAGGGTCGGAACGGGACCCAAGGCCTTAAGCTTATAATTAATTGCATGTTTGGTCGAGACGAAATAATCCTTTGTACAGAAATACACCCAGACCCTCGCCCCCTCAGATCTTCTTATGTGTGGCCATGCGTGTTTTTGGCCCAAACCTCCCTCTTTGTGGATAGTTTGAGCAGTGCCTCCCCCCCCAAAAAACTTTGCTACATGCCTTTTGGGAAATTTACAGGCAAATGAATGTTATCATAACTCACCCCGACCAACAGTCCCCCCTTCTCCATCCCTGCTCCGGATGCCTATCCCACCTACCAGTGGCCAGTGACCAGCGCCCAGAGCTTGTTCAACTGTAAGGAACTACGATTTATTCCCGTGCGTATACGCCATCTTTTTGGGGCTGGGGAACGAAGTCCGTTTGAAATTTGAAATTATATTAAAATTGATGAATGAGCCGCTAATTAACGAAACGCCAACACTGACCCATCAAAACGCCGCTAATGCAGCCTTTGTCCCTCTGCCTTACAGTGGATCCATCTGGGGAGAAGCCGAACCAGCTTTTATGGATATTAATTACAGGCATTGTCAGTGCGTTTCGCTGACTAATCAACCGAGTTTTAGACAGATACTGACAGTTTGATGGCAGGGTAAATAAAGCTTTTAAATCGATCAAATATGCGAGATTTTAGGAAGTATTAAATAAATTCACAACATGTTTCTATTGGTAATTAATAAAACAACAAGAAGTTAATAAAGAGACACATTTTCCGAGATGGTAGTATTTACCTTTTACAAATACATTTTAATATGGGTTTTGAATAAGGTAAAATTACGTACATATCTTTTTATCAAACGTTGAAAAATGTATGGAAATGAAATCTCCGTATTTTAAAACTATAGTCATTTTATTATTTCACAACATTTAAATATATATTTGTAAATTATTTACTTGTAGGACCCATAATAGTTTCATTATTTATTATGGGACCTTATTAATATTGATGATATTAAATAACATTAATCAGTTGTTCTCATCAAGCTTAAAAGGCAGCTTTGCAAAAGGAAGCTTTTGATTGCTCCATAAATTGCTAAGCTTTTCCCTTCGCTCTTCCCCCACTTTCTTACCATGCCAAGATCTCGTAGGCATCAAACGATTCGCAATGCCAAAAAAAGCGCGAGTGAGCGAGGAGAGTGAGCGGAGAGAATAAGCGAAGAGAGTGGGTGGAGGGAGTAAGCGACGATTACATTAGCCAAAGTGAAAAATTTACGCGTGGTGCAGCTGCTAAAGAATGTGTTCGTCCGGAAAAACTACATTTCAAGCCACTAAAACAATTTAACCAACTGCATTTTATGCAGAGACAACTAGTTAGGCATTAAAAAAGTGAATTTTTAAAGAGCTTATGCAAATTTAAGGTAAGTACACACACATGCATGCGATGTTTACGTTTTCACACTAACACAATCTTATTGGGATACATACATACATACATTATTGGCGGGCGCTGCTGCCGTCCGCTGTCCGCGGGAGTCGCAAGTGTTTTTAGTGCAGTTTAACAAGTCTTAATTTAAATGTTTATTTGTCAAATCCTTTAAATATGTATTTTCACATAGGTATTGATTCACTTTGGCACTTCCGCCGCCGCCGCAGTTCTAATTGAGAGGGGACGCAGCACATACATACATACATACATGTTTCATGTAAGTATTTTCCGTTTTATGTTATAAAACACATGTTTTCAATGTTTATTTCATTGTTCCCACATAAAACGCACTTAGTTTTGATGAATTAACAATTTTGTAGGTTTTATAAGACGTTATTTACGACGATTTACGATTTTTAGCAGCAGTACGAAGTAATTTAACACTTTGGCGGCTTTTTTTTTGTTCCTCCTTCACACTCGCTCTCTTGGTCAGTGCAAATCGTTTGATATGGCAATGATGTTTTTTCAGGTGAAGGGAAGGAGGGGAGAAGATCAAAATTGCCAAAGTGAAAATTTATAAGTGCTGCTCCTAAAAAATGTTTTAGTTGAAATAAAACGTTTAATAAAACCGGGAGCAGTGCAATTAAGCATCGAACTAGTTAATTAATAAAGAATTTATGTCAAAGTGCAGTAAGTGCTGCTTCTCCCTCCAACTAGATATGTGCGAGCGGCAAAATATTATATGAAAAATCAGAAATTCTGCAAGTGCCGAAACAAAACTTACAAAATACCAAAACACGGAAGCAAAATCTATATGTTGCTAAGGTTATTGAAATAAAGCCACAAAAAAACAGCGGACAAAAAAACCTAAAACTCCCGCAGCAGCACCACAGTTTAACTAGCGACTTTTTTTCTCCTCCTTCACACGCTCTCTTGGTAAGTGCAAATCGTTTGATATGGCAATGATGTTTTTTTCAGGAGAAGGTGAAAAGAGGAAGATCAAAGTGAAAATTTAGGCGGCTGCTGCTAAAAAACTGTTTTAGTCGGGATAAAACGTTTAATAAAACCTACAAAACAATTAAACCAGTTGAACTAACTAAGTTTAATGCGGGAGCACTGCAGTTAAACATCAAACAAGTGAATTAATAAGGAATTTCTGTAAAAGTAAAGTGAGCGCCGCTTTTCCCTCTAACTGGAATTGTGCGAGCGGGAAAACGGAATGTGAAAAATCAGAAATTGTGCAAGTGGCGAAATAAACTTACTAAATACTTTAACACGGGATAAAAATCTATATGTTTAAAACATTTACCAAGTGGTTAATGAAATTAAAGCTACAAAACAGCGGAAAAACCCTGAGACTCCTACGGCCGCAGCTGCCCCCGCTATGTATGTGTGTGTGAGTGTGGAGTCCCTGCATATTTGTGTGCGTGAGCGTGGCAAGCAAACTCTCTAAGCCTCTCCTCTCAAAAAATATGCAAAAGTAACTGTTTCTTGCGGTTTGAAAGTAACTGCTTTGAATAGACAGTTTTAAAGTACTAAATGTAAATATAAAGTGATTAAAGTGAAAATTAAAGTGCAGTGTTGATTAAATATGCCAGAGAGCATAAGTATGTTATTCGTGTGTGCGATTCCTTTCAGTTCTTTCTATTCCTTTCCATTTTTTGTTTCTTTTTTTTTAAGTGTTTATATCCACTTGTGGTTAACTATTTTTTGTTTTTTGTTTCTTTTTTTTTAGTGATTATTTAATTTTTTAACGTGTTTTTTCCATTTCTTGTTGTCAATTATTTTTTGTTTTTTTTTTTTTTTTTTTTTTTAAGTGATTATTTAATACATAAAGTGTTCTGTGATTTAAAAATGAGCCTAAATGTGAAAAGGAAAGGAAGGAAAGAGACAAAATCTCGCGAGTGCCCTGTTTTAGATGTGTGCTGACTGTCTTTTAATTTTGAATGCAACAAAAAATTGACGAAGAAGAAGAATGAAACGAAAATTTGGAAATTGGTGAGTGATAAATTTGTATTTTTTTAACTTTTATATTGAATTCTATTCTATTGCCCTTATAAATTGAATATTTTAAAACGTAAATATTGCCTTCAGATGGTTATTTATTAGAATAAGGTTCTTAAGTTTCAGTTCAATATTATTTATTACAGATTACACCTTAATTGAAAGCAATCCTTAATTAAATGCATCACCAAAAGCGTTACTCTAATGTTCGATAAGCATAATTTGATCATATTTTGAAAGTTTGCAATTTATTATCTATATTCTCAAATATATCTAACATATAGGAGATTGTCAGTCGCTTCTCACGCCCCTTGGCCACTTTCGGCTCTTTCCTATGACAACAAGATCCCGAAAAGATTGAGAAGAGCAGGGAAGCAAATGACAACAATGGCAAAATTTTAATTGAAAACTTTAATTTGGCAACACAACGAACTTTGCAGAAGGGGCAGCAGTGCGAGGACCGGAGTCTGCATCTTGGTTGAGGTTTAGGTTTAGGTTTATTTTGTCGTTGCCATCGTTGTCATTGCCCTTGGCTACGTCTTGTGCAAAGGAGCAGAGAGTGTAGCAAAAGGATCTGGAGGCTGGGCGGGAATTTGCCAACAATAAAATGCCGAAATAAAACAAGAAATTCAGCTCGGTGCGGTGTGTGTGTGTGTGTATGTCTGTGATTGTATTTACTTATGGCCAGACAGCATCACTCCTCCTCCTTCGAAGGCTGTGTCTGCTGGCTGTTGTCCTTCGCACGCTTTGCTCCTTGTGCCTCCCATCCCGCTCGTCCGTGGCCATTTCTTGCTCAGGCTTCGGCTCCGACGACGGCTCTTGCTCTTGATTTCTTGTTCCTTCCTTTCATGGCTGCCGCTCGAACGCTGCTGCATTGTTCAAATATATGCACATGTCCTTGTCCTTCTGCCTGTCAGCCCAATCCTTTTGCATTTATTTCGACTGCCTTTATTTATTTATAAAGCCAAGGCACGGAGCTGGTCTGGATCTAACTGCTTCGTGTTGGGCTGCCATGTTGCTGCCATGTTCGGCTCAATTGCTGGCCACTCTGGGCCATTGTCTCGGACTCCTTTCAGAGGACCCCCATCCATCGTCTTGGCCTTATCGCTTTGTGATTGCCCGTGATTCGTGTTCATCTTTTGTCTGGGGGCCCATTTGAAATTGATTTCTGAATTATTCACAAATTTGTGCCAGCTCTCCGTTTCGCCTCAATTGGCAGCCTCGCATTAGCCAATAACTTTCCCCAGCCCCAGTCCATGTGGGTGGCAGATCCTGCCTGTCCTGGCCATAAGTCATCGGATGCTGCCTTCCACTTTCCGTTGGCAGCAGCTTGCCGTTGATTGCTCCATCGCCTGTGCACTCCCCGTGCTACTCCCACTCGCCTGCCAGTTCATCAACTCAAATTTTATGCATTTTAGATGAGTTTTCCTCACAGTTTGTTTTCGACAAAAAGAACACAAAAAAAAAAATGACTGGCAAGAAGGAACATTTTGTTTTTCGTTGTTATTTTTATGCAACTTGATGAAAAATTTCAACATCAACATCAAGTTTGGGCAAAATGTCAATGGGGTGCCTTGCCTTGCCTTGGCTTGCTTTTTCCCAGCCCTTAATGCCACCCATGCCTGGCAGCATTTTGTGGCCAGTTCGGGACAGGAGCGAATTCTCGAAATATCCTGCACAGGAAAACTATCAGTTTAATGGCCAAAAAAGATCATGTGCAAAGCAGGACGCATTTTATATTTGTATTTTAACAAAAAAGGGTGTTTTATTTTTTTAGGGGAATAATATTTAGCTTGAAATCTTACAAAATTATGTCTTTTTGCATTTATTTTTCAATTGAGGTATACATATTATGGGTGTAATTTTTTAATCTAAACCCAAAGTCTTCTTGAAACCCTGACATTCTACTGACTCCGCTCCTTGCTTCCAGAAAATGCATCAACTTTTCTGCACTTTTACTAATTTCAACAGTTAACTTCCTTTGGTTTTCATAGTTAACTTTTACCAGCATGGAAAAATGTTGTGCCTTGGCAACATTCGAGTGGAGCCAACGAGCCAACGCTGGCCGAAGGATGAGGAAAATTGGGGACACACAGAAGGATATATGGGGGAGCTCAAATTTCCAACTCCCCAAGTTCAATAAAAGTTTTCGACGCTCTCGTCCTTGTTGCAATTTTATTTGCATGCAGGCTAAAATGCAATTGCCATGACATGGCTTTTTTTTGTTTCCTGCCTCCTTCGTGATTTCGTTCCCACGGCAAGAATTCGCTATCCGGCAAATTGCATAAAACTGGAACTCACTCCAAGCAGAGGAGGAGGAGGACGTGGAGAAGGAGCCAAGCGAAATAGAGAGTCCTGGTGTTGTTGGCGAGGCCAAACTTTGATGCAAAACTTTGCTTTTCTTAATTTATTTTGCTCACGAGTTGGGCGAATTATAATTACCAGGCAACCCACCAAGCAACAACAGCCAGAGGAGTATTTCGAGGATGTTACACTCAGGGAAAATAAAATATTTATAATATAACAAATATTTATAAATAACCATTCACATATATTATATCTAGGTATTTATGTAAACAATTAGCGTAAGGTGTTAGTTCATGAAAGGCTTTTACTTAAACGGGATCTTTAGCAATACTAATGAAGGAAATACTAATGAATGAAGAACATTTTATTAATAATAGAATGTAAATTGTATTTAAGGCAAACATATTTAAATATATCCTATATTTTCTAATTTAGAATATATATTCAGGCATATTTCGTTTACCTATTCACTATTCACTTCCATTAAGAGAGTGCTTTTTCAGTGTGTTCCCATGACCCGGCTGGAGGTTTGCTTGGGGTTCGCCAGCTCGATTTATTGGCTTGGCTGGCACCGAGTTCGATATTAGTGGTCAGGGCTCTCGGCAAATTTTGCTGCTAGGCCAACGCTTCCGCAGGTCGAAAAAAGGAGTCGCAGGATGTTGAGGTAGAGGGACGACGACCATAAATATTATATATGATACTTTATGCAATGGACCTCGTTCTCGAACGGAGCTTGCCGACTGCTGTTGCTGTTAGTGCTGCTGCAACTTATCAAATATTCCTGGCTGGCGATTGGCCATCATCTCCATCGCTGCCTTGGCCACATCCTTGCAGAATATCCAGAGCCGCCTGGCTGAATGAGCTTCATTTGCTCGCCCAGATATACGCGCTGTATTTTGCATAACAAACTTTGACCGGGTCGGTCTAGAGAGGATGAGAGGTTTTCAGGATATCCGCAGATCTAACGGAGCAGAGCCCCAAAACTAATTAGTCGCATTTTGTCCAGCAACGGAGAAGAGGTCGCTGTAGTCGCCACCAAAGACACGTGAGACGCTCCTGATGCTGCTTTTAGGAGTCGTGCCGCTCATATTAATATTAATGGCTAATTGCGGCCAACTTGTCTTTGACTCTGCTCGAAATAGGAAATTCTATGATAATTTATGCCTTGTAGATTAGTCTCTGAAGAAATCAGAGGTCTTTACACTTTACTTCCTTAAAAAAGCCGATGTAAGGTATATATTCTCTTGAAAATGTAATGTACTAAGCTAAATCAAACCTTAGTATATAGCTGAAGTTTTATCGCCTGCCAGTTAAATTGGAAAATTACCAAAAATTCGTTGTTTAAGCCATGATGCCAGCCCAATCCACTTGAAATTTCATTTGATTTTGCAGCGGAAACCGTCTCAGTCCCAGGCTCAGTCCCGGGCAGGAAGCTCGGCCATGTCTCTGGCCAGTCGCCGGATTTATTTGGGAGTGGAACTTTGTAGCTCATTAGAATATTTTCTGCAGAAGCTGACTGCCTGCCTGCCCGAAAAAACTTTTCCATCGAAGAGAACAAAAGAGATAGAAAGCAATTGAAGGGGTTTTAGTGAGAGGAGGGAAGGGGGCAATGCATTTATTTATTACGGCAAAGGCAAAACTCGAAAAACGGGAAAAAAGAGCATTCTTTGTTGGCAATTCCATTTAATTGGTCTACGAGTTGTTCCTGTCGAGACTCGGGAGCAGCATCCCAGTCCCAACTTAAGTCTCAGTCCCAGTCTCATCCAGAAACTTTCCCAGGCCCAGCATCTCGACTCGGTTCATCGCTCTGCATCTTGCAACTGGTTGGAAGTTGCTCGATAACAGGTCCTGGCTGTTGTCCAGCCGAACAGTTTCGGACTCGTCCCGATGGTCACTCACCTTTGATCTGCCACTGCAACTTCAGCGTCCACTAAAAAAGGGTAAAAATCTACGAAGATGCTGCACAGATTTTCAAGATTTTCTCATGATTTTCATTGTCGCCGAAAACTGGTCGGCAGTAGTCCTTCGGACAGGGTCAACGGATTCTCGTCGCCGGTCACCTAAGGGTGGTTTTAAGGGTTGGGTTGAAACACTTTGTTGGCATCGTGAAACCACGTTTTTAATTTTGGTTCTAAAATAATAAAAACAGAATTTTTAAGAATATTTCAAAAAGATTTCTTTTACGTTTTTTGTTAATAATTATTGTTTTTTTTTGGTTTTAACATTCGAAACAAATTTTAATTGCCTTTGGGATTGAAAATGTGCTGCTGTAAAAGTATTTTACTAATATTTTTAGTAAATTAATGAACTATTATTTTTTAATGAAAGTTTTTCTTCTTTGTTATTTTATTAATTATTGTATTTTTTATTTAAAAGTTAAATTCGTTTTCTCTCTTATTTTTATACCCGAATCGAGTCTGTAGCGCCATCTGTTGTTTAGCTGCCTAAGTCTGCAAACGAATCGTAGAAGTTCGGATAAACTCATTGTAGGTACGTCCTTCTACCGACAGGCGGCGCTGTTACCGGATAAAAATTTGTAGTGAAATTTTGTTGCTCTTATTTAAGGACTTTTTCCTCCCCTTTTATGGTTTTTACGGTGGTTAAGAGAGCAGGATTTCAAGAAAGAATTAAAGAACAGTTTTTTAGAAATGTATATGATTTATTTTATTTGAATATACATTTTTTTAGTAATATCAAAATATAAAAACTCTTAGAATAAAATAAGTTAAATAAATTTATAAATTTATTAAAATATAAATATTAAAAAAGTAATACATATTTAATACATAATTTTTACATATTCTTTTATCACCTTTCTCTAATTAACATTGAATAAAAAAAATACGATAAAGTACAGATAAAAATATGTATATAAATGTTGCCTTGGTTTTACATTTGTATTTACGTATTAAAATAAAACGTATAATAATTAAAAATACTACTTCATTTTAAATATCTCAAGATATAAGATTTATAACGTATTCAATTCCCTTTAATTTAAAATTGCTTAGCAACACTTAATTAAAAAGAAACCGTTGACCTCTCCATCTCCTCTGTACAAACCCCTAGAAATTTTCGTTTTCCTTGTTATTTTTTTTTGTTTTTTTCTGTTACCTAGCGGAAATCTTATTGGTGAAGGGGAAGCAGGGCGCACTCCGTCCTAGGTCTTTCCCTTTATTTCCTTCACCATTCGTACTCGGTTTTGGTTTCGCATTCGCCGTAGCCGAAGTCGCGTAGGAAAAGGAGGCAGCGATATAAAATAAATTAAAAGAAAGAGGCAGCAGCAGGACGATGCCAAGACCAGAAGCAGGAATTAGAAGGAACTGGAACAGGACGAAGCAGAAGGCAGGGCAACGCGAAGCCAAGCAAATGCTTTGCATTTTTTAAATAGAAAAGGGGCGGAGCACATTTAAATGCAGCTTGTTCTTTTTTTTGCACTCCTTTTCGTCCTGCTGCCACTTAGTCTGCAGTCCAATAAGACGCGGCCAAGGCAAGGACAGAGACGCAGATAGAAATGGGAAACTAACTGGGAAATGGGATGGAGGAGGTGGTCCTGGAAATGGCAGGATGTGCACTTAAAAGTATAAAAGGCAGCAAAAGAAAATTATCAAACGAAAACAAATATTAATGCCAGCCAAAGGACGAGAAAGAGAGAGAGAGAGACAGAGAGAAGGAGAGATAGTGGGTAAGGAGGAAAGCGCAAATGACAGCTGGTGGAATGGGAGCCCACGGAGATGTGGAAGTAGCAGAAAAAGGACTCTGTGACAAAATGGCACTTTGAGGGCACGTAACGATGGTTGAAAAGGATATGAAAGAATTTTCGCAAACGTAGTTAGTTTGTCCCCTTTCTGCCCCTAAAATGTGGGTGACTGCTGGGTGGGGTTCAACTGCCGCTTGTCCGATGCCCCAAAAGAACCACGACTCCAAGGACCAAGGACCAAACGCCTGGCACCGGACTGCATTCATTTGTAAATATTGTAGCCTGCAGGATACGTATGCAAATAACATTAAGAGCATGGCATAGAAAAATGTAATTTCACTTGATTTGCTCAAAAATGCAAACAGAGGCGAGGACACATACACACATATGTATATGCAGATAGCAAACTCGCAGGACACGTGCACGTAGTCGGACAGACAGATAACGGGCCGTGGCATGGTAGAAAGTTAAACGAAGATAAGAGCCAGAAGAAAGGAAGGAAGGAAGGAAGCAGCAGCAACAGGAAAAAGTCAGCTCCTGACAGGATATGAAGCAAGGGACGAGTTTTTTGGGGGCCTGTTGCAAGGCATCGACCGCCATTGAGGAAGTAGGCAGTTACTCCGATACGACAGGTGCGGTGGCGCAGGTGGTTCCAGTACCATGTAAAACTCCAATAGTTAGGGTGATTATATCTGTTCTTCTTTTAAATATATACATTTAATTTGAATATTTAAAATGATTTGGCTTCTGTTTAGTGTACATTTAATTCTCAAAATGTATAATTTATGTGAAACGTTAAACCATATCTATTTATTTTCACATTTGACTTGATATAACATCGAATTTTATAAATTAAGTCTGATGTCTGAGGCAGGACTATAAAACTTCTCTTTTATTTCATGCCTGAGACACCCTGCTGCAAAACAGCCTACTTTCATGTTTTTTTCTGAGGGAAGTTTGCTTTCATCTTCGCATTCCCCTGAATGTCTGGGCAGGCGTCTGACGAGCCTAGCAACTCAATCGTGGCTGCTCTTGCTCCCGCTCCTGCTGGTTTCCTTCGTCCTTCGTTCCTGCTCCTCAGTCCGGCTGCGTGTCTATGGAAATATCTTAAAGCTGACAGCTATGAGCACCGCCAGACAACAAGCACCCATAAAAACACTAAGGAAAAATAAAAAAGAAATTAAATGAAATGAATATTAAACTTTAAAAGAAGTACTTAATTTTGAAGTCTAGATCTTCAGTATTTTTATAAATTATTTGTAAACTTAAACCCAACAAATATCCTTTATATTTCATGTCGAATTAGGTTTGGCTAGACCTTCCATCTTATTTCTTTCGGTGTAAATACACACTCACACTTGGCCAGCCACTGGCGGCCGACACAGATGCAGACGGTCGGCCTTTGGCTTACATTTTAAGTGTCTGAGGCCTCAATTGCTTTACTGGCTTTTCGACTGCCCGGAGAAGCGATGGCGATGGCGATGGCAATGGCGATGATGATGATGGTGTATGGTAAATGCTGGCTTGGGGAGCGGAGACGAAGGGCTGACTGAGCTGGGTTATGCAACACGAAGGCGGTGAGTCAATGGACTCCAACTCGGTTCACGTTGGCTTGCCTTGGCCCGCTGGTTATCCTTTGGTCCTTTTGTTGCACATTTTATCAGCGCTTTAACGTTCAATTCAATATAATGACTCCCCTATGCATAAAATGCCCGATCCTGGAGGAGGTCCTGGCAAGTGGAACGTCTGTGTGAACGAGCACATACTTTTTATGGCGCCATCGAGCAGACGAGTGTGGCAATGGAAATGGGAATGGGGATGAAGATGAGGTCCTGGAACTGGCACTGGAACTGAACCCGGAGCTGGCGTAGTCGACTTAAGGGGAAGATTTTAATTTGCATTCGTTTGCTTTCGTTGGCAGGGCTGCTAGCAGGATGTTGTTCCTGCCTGCCTATATTTAATCGTTTTTGCAATTTTTCGTGATTTTCCCTTGCAGTTTTGTTTTGGGGCTCGGTGGCCGAACCTTTTGCTTGCGTCCGGCAAATTGTTAAGTCGCCCATAAATTTGACTTGTCCTTGCAGTTTGGGGGTTTTGTGGAGCCGCCTTGGGGGGCACCCACTGAGGCTATTTGCATAATGGTTTATAGAAAAGACAAAGCCCGGGCTTCGGATCGGGCTCGGGCTCGGACTCAGGTTCGGGACAAAAAGGACAAAGGACACGGGACAATGGCATCCAGCCGGGCTGGTTTTTCCCCCCCCATTTTGTTGTGGTCTATATCTAGCCCATTCCGTGGAAACTGCTCCCAAACAGGAAACGAGTGGCTTTAAGGGCCCTGCTCCTTTGTCCGGCATCCTTGGCTCGAAGTTAAAACCATCAACCACTTAAAATAAATTAAGGCGACGCCATTTTCCTTTTGCCCGAGAGCATTCAGCAAACAACCCCGAGCTGAGGACCAACGAGCAAGGACCAGTACTTGCAGGATACACACAGTCACAAACCGACATACACACATACACGTAGCCGGCTCCTTCCCCCAAGATGCCCGTGTCCGTGTGCCTGTGTTGGCCATTACTTTTCCCAGCTTTTTCATTTATTTTTATATTTCTCCGTATATATATACATATATATATATATGTGGAGTAGAAACCCAAGGGATCCCTTTTGCTATTAGTTTAGCAGGAGCTGCAGGGTTGGTTGTGGGCGCTGTCAAGTACAGTTTCGTATTCTTCTGCTTAAGCATAACGAATGTCCTGGGCAGGCGCTTCCTCACTTCCTCACACCCACAAACACACACCCGCTGCCACTTTTGGCCAACATAGTTGGTCGGGCAAATTCCCTGGGAGAGAAACGTCCTGGGCAAAAGTAATTTTTTACTGTTAGTTAAATAAATGCGAATGCGAAGCATCTGCAGCAGCTGGCACCGCAGGACCCAGGATCCAACGTCCAGTGTCCCGGGCTCAGGACGAGGGCGTTAAAAGTTTCCACCATTTACTTGTGCCGCATCCTGTTCGTCCACCCATTATTATTATTTTTTTGTTGCCAGCATTTCTTTAGGGACCAGGAACAGCAACTGGACTGTGGACTGGAGAGCATTGCCTTGTCTCGCTGGCTGAAAGACGTGCCAGGACCATGGCCAGGCCTCGCTTCGTCCCTGTGTCTCTCGCAACACCAGTGGCTCCTGCCAGACTGCCTGGCTGCTGGCAAGATAAAAAATTAGTTTGGCGAACAAGATGAATGCCTTTTGCTGATTAAAATTGCGCAGGAGGCGGGACAGTGGCCATTTGGGGGAGGGAGAGGCAAGGAAAACAAGGACCACTCTTAATGAAATAATATGCGAAGGAAGTGCAAATTATACGCAAACAGCTGCTGGCCTTTATTTAAGTTTAAAGTTATGGGTTCTTGCTTTAAATAAATAGAATGATATTTTGCGAAACTATAAACTATAGCTAGGGAAATTAAGAGGAAGTATTTTAATTCATTTGGATATAAAATGCAGGGTTTTTTAAATATTACATAGACTTGTAATTTTAGTTAATATAAAACTGATAATTAACAGTTTAAATTGATCAAAATTCTAATATTAGTGTAAAAACTTATTTAAGACCCAAATACTTTGGCTTTTAAGTTTAATCTAGAGAGATGAACTCGTTAACTTTGCTGATTTGTAATTGTGTGTGAGTCCCCAACGATATTTCCGAAATGTTTATGGGTCTGAAATGAAACAGAAAACACAAATACATTAGAGAAATGCCAAATAGAAATTGCAATTTGCAAAAATGGACCAACAATTAGGAATATATTCGAACCGTAAATCATAAATAAAGGGTAGTGGAGGTGGGGGCAGACCGCGTGTGGTCAATTATTTGGGCAATCCGGAACAATAATGTTCTCACAGGACACCTGGCTGCAGGACACAGTGGGTCACACGATGGAATTAGCTGTGTGGCGAGAAGGGCAACAGTTGAACGGTCAATTTTGATTTGCCATAAATAAAGCTTAATTGAATTATTGAACAGGAAAACAACACAAACGGGCGGCATGCAACTGTTGCTTCAGAGTAACCCCCTTGATTCTGATTTTCCACTTGTCGGCCCATTTAAATATGAATTAAACCCCGTTTCGAGTCGATTAATGTCGACGGCTCTCTTTCTCTCTCTCTGTATTCGATTTCGCCTTTCTCGCTCTCACCACTGCGCCTGCAATTATATTTATTTTTTGGGTTTCCCAGGCTTTCCCTCATTTCAGTTGACCTTCTCCGCTTTTCTTTTTTTTTGATTTTTTTGTTTTGGGTATTTTTTTATTTGCCTGTTTTTTTTTTCGGCTGCCCGGCACTTTCGATTTCGATATGGCATCGGCACCCGGCGCCCAGATTCAGTTTCGGATGCGTGTGCCGGGTACCGGGCACTGGGATCCGGGGCAGTCCGGCTTATTAATGCGTGCATTGATGGAATACGCACACACCCATCCAGCTGACCCACACAAATATATACATTCACACAATCACACAGAGACACATGCGTAATGCAGGCGGTTCCATTTCTTTTTTCGCCTTTTTTTTTGGGGGGGGAGAAGCCCAAATAAAAATTGCATATTATGTAAAGAGCGGCGTCTGCCGTTGCTCATGTTGTGGTATTGTTGGTGTTGTTATTATTGTTGCTGGTGGTGGGGCAGCCGAAAAAAAAGGTGTACAAAAATAATTCTGGGTGAAGGACGAGGACACTGGCCACTGGCCGGCGGGTGCATCCTGCTGATGCGTCTGCGGACGACGGGGCGTATACGCGATGCCCGCTTATTTTTCTCGTTTTCCCATTCCCACATACCCCACTCTCCATTCTCCTCCATTCCCATTGTAGTATGTTAAGCGAATCCTTGCCGTGGAGCAAGGAGCATGGGTGACCGGAGTCTGGCGTTTCCGCATGCATCAACACAATCGCAGCTGGCAGACGAGCGGCAGACAACGCAGCCACCTCGATGTCCGTCGCCCGCTCATTAAGTGCAGTGTGAAAAACTGAATGCAGAGGGGAAAACTGAAATTAACTTCCATCATGCCCTAGGAACCAATGGTTATAACAATTGTTTTGCTGAAAATTATTCGATAATTATGTTGGAATATGGGGGGGCTTGTAGGTATCAGTCAAATGTAATAGAAATTGTAAGCTTAAATTCTTATATTAATTAAAGAGATTCCCTTAATTTTAATCTAAAAAATATATTAAGATTATGGTTCATAATTTCTTAGCCTTGAACAGTCCATTAAAATAAGTCAAAAGTCCTGGAAACTATTTTCAGCGGTCATCATTTCGCTCCTCGAATTTTTCGCTGCATACTTTTCGGCTGGCAACGATTTTTTTATTGCCACTCTCGCTGTCCTTTTTTCGGCAAAAGTATCTGTGTGAGTGTGAGTGGACACTGCAGCAGTGTGCGTGTGTGTGTGTGTGTGCGTGTGGGTTGGTTAATGCGGCTCATACACGTAATTGGCATTAAATTAAATGCCAGCCCCCAAGCCGCGCCCACAATAGCAGTCTGGGTGTGAAAAAAATGAATGACCCGCCACAGTCTGGCATTCGCCACCCCCCTCCCCAACCCAGTCTCCTGCGAGGATATTTTTTAGTTTATTCTTTTTTTCGGCTGCCACACAGATACAGATATACTATATATATATATATATAAGGATACATATATATGGGAGGCTGTTGCATCTGCTGCTTATGATAATTGCCGGTTGCACTGCGGCACGTGACCCATACCATTTTTTATTTCTCTCTTTTTTATTTCGGCTGTTTGTTTTCCACATATGTTTATCGGTATGTGTATCCTGTGTGTGTGTGCTGGATTTTTTCGCCGTTTTTTTGTATTTTTTTGGCCGATCATTGACATTGTCAATGTCATTGTTGCCATTTGAGTTGTCGTCGTAATTTCTTTTTTCCGCTCATTTTGTGTTTTTTATTTTCTTTATTTTTTCGCTCACTCGTTGGTTTTTTAATTTTTTATTTTTTTGCGTTCTTTTGCAGCGCATTTATATTTATATTTTTTGTTTTATTTAATTGCAATTTGTTCTTTGTTGGCGCGTGCCACTTTTACAGGCGCGAATTTAAAGTTCTTTTTTTCCTCCTTTTTTTTGACACTTTATGATGCTTACATTATGACGTCACCGGCGGGACAGATGTGTGTGTGTGAGGGGGTTGTCCCGAATGTTTTTATTTCGTCCTTTTGGGTTCGAAGCTGATGGCAGGTCGAAAATCAGCTGTTTGTCAGCCGGTTAATTGGCGTTTAATCGATGATTACTGCACACTTTTCATCAGTTGCATTTTTTGTGGGGGGAGTGTCCTTTCCATGGGGATGCAATGGAATTTTGTTTAAGAATAAAAGAAAGGATGCAGGAAAAATATGAAGAAAGGTATGAGGGGAAAATGGTATTAAAAGGATATAAAAGCTAAAATTAAAGGGTTTGTTATAGGAGAGATATCTAGCAAAGAAAAATAGAACGGAAAAATATGTTTTCTTTACATTTTGAAGGAAGATAAATACATAAAATACATAAATACTCAATAAAACCCTAATTTAATGTTGGTTACTTGTGATTCATATTGTCTTTTATATTTAATAAATCATTTAAAGACACACTCTTTTCCCATTTATTATAATTAAAAAAATGATTACTTTAGTTTTAATTACAAGCTTTTATTTATTATAATAATTGCTTGTAAACTTATATGGCGATAATCAGTTCATCAGAAAGCTGTATTAATATTAATTACAGCTTAAAACCAATTGATCGGAATGTTGAATTACATTCTTTTTGGTATGTTCCAGGCTAAGGCATTTTGCAATATAATAATAACTCCTTGCTAGTGCTAATATTTCATGTGAAGTTTGCTTTATCGACGAGGCGTAGTTCAACACTTTTGAATTAAAATTGGAAACTTTCATCACACTTCAAAAAATGTTGAATTTCATTTTTCATTTTAATGAATTTCATGTTGTTGGCCCCCCATCCGCCTCTGAGCCTTTTATGCTGTGATTGATGCTGATGCTGTTGTTTGCTGTGGTTGTTGCTGCAGGATGCCGCCGGGCGGCCGCACACACAAATTACCTTATTTAGCGCACACATCGCCGCATATATAATATAATTTACTGTACATAGACCTTTTTTCCACATATGTATATATAAACTCGTGTCGGTGTGTGCGGTGGGCTTACATTACCGACGTTACTTTTTGCCATCGTTGTTGTTGTTTTTTTGCATTTTGTTGTTGTTGTTGGGGGTATATAATTTACTCATCTGGTTTTTGGGTTGGCGCTTTTTTCCATTGCGGCTATTTATCCCAGTCCCAGTCCCCAGTCCCCAGTCCCCAGACCCATTTCCAGAAGCAGCTTGGCGAGCGCTTTGCTCTAACCTTTATCGTCCTGCATTGTGTATTCGGGGGGGCATTTTCAGGAGGACTTTTGGGACCAAATGCACCCTACAGCAAGAGTCCTTGGGTCATTGAATCAATTGCGAAGAATTTTTATGAGTTTCAAGGAGAATAATGTTGAGTTTTTCGAGTTATTAGTTCCTATATTATCCATAGGAAAGTGTTATATCAAAAATTCATGGTATCATTACTGATAATCTCTATATATATTCCAATCAAAAATATAGTGATAGGTGTTCTATTTGATCATGTTAGCTACTAAGTAAGACAATTAATATTATAATATCTTTAACTTTATATATATTCCAATCAAAAATATAGTGATAGGTGTTCTATTTGATCATATAAGCTACTAAGAAAGATAATGAATATTAAAAGATCTTTAGCCATAAAATAAGATAAATATTAAACCTTAAATCGAAGTTTCAACATTATTCGTTTGAGCTGTCACTTTTGGTAGGACTTTCCCGATTCGCTTCGGCTGTCAGTGTGGATATATATTTCCCGCTCCTCTCAAACTTTTTGCCTGTCGGCTTAAACTAAAAATGGTAAATTTTAAATTAACGACGCAACGCACACATGAACTCTGGACACTGACAGGCCTCTGAGAGCTGATGCGTGTGTGCGACCGTTTGGGGGCATTTTATATAATGTCCTCTGTAATTTGACGTTGCCATACGCAGTGTGCATTTAAAATGGAAATATATATCCCACCCACTCCCTTATGTAAATATATATATAATGGTCTGAGGATGGGTAATCCGTGCGTGAGCCAAAGCTCCAACTTTTGTGTCCAAGTATCTGATGGATAGGAAAGGAGAGAGGCCGTTAATCAAAGGACTTGATTCACGGTTAGGGGTTAGGAACTGAGCCCAATATCCTCACTGATGATCGGCAGCTGGTCTCGAGGATCCGCGGTTTTTGTTACCCAAATGCGAAATGATTGCAGCTCGCAGCTGCTTTTGTGCTCTTATGCCAAATAAACCCAACCCTCTCGCAGAAGCCAAGGGGTGGAAAGGGGTGGCGAGGCCTAAACAAACCCTTAAGCTGCCCCAGAGAAAAGGGGTAAGTTGCCAGGTCGGCCATTTTGGACTCGCATCGTTGCGGAAAAGGTGAAATCTCGGTTTTTAACTTTAAATTCAAATTCAATTTAATTTTGCAAAAAGCCAGGCGAGGCGTGTGTATGTGTGTGCAGATGCAACCGATTAAACTGGCAAAAATGAAACACATTTGCGCGCTTTTGGCAGCTGCAAAGAATCCGTTAGATACAGATACAAAGTACCGGCGATTCTACGCCATCTTTTCTTTTTTTCTGCAGCACAAAGGGAATGTTTTTTATTATTTTCAAATAAAGAGCTTAATAAGACTGAATTACACATTATTTTTTTACAAGAAAACTAAATTAAATAATTATATAGAGCTTCAGAAAAGCTACAAAAAAAGGAACTGCAAGTTGTCAAATGGAGTTGTAAAATATCCTGGCTAATGACATCGCTTGTCATCCTCTCTTGCTGTCATTTTCCATTTTAATTTCCCATTTCCCACGACGTTGGATACGTGGAGTCTATTGGTAACTCACAAGGCGAAGCCGATTACCTGGTTGAGATACTGATGGAGCAGCCGTGAGATAATGGTGACAATGTGAGACGGCACAAACAAGGAAAACTTATTAATGTAATTAATTAAAACAAACAGCTTCAATTGAAACGCGACAAACGCGGATGGACGAAGGGGCGTGGCAATGGGCGGTTCGGCAATTAATGGAGGATGCCGATGCCCTTGTTCCGCGTCTGCAGGCGACACACATCAAAAGCAGCAACAACACACACACGCACAGATATGTCCTGCCACACACACACACACATACAAAAGGATGTGGGCAGTGCTGTCAGGTTATCAGAAGAAATAATGGGAGTTATTTTTTTATTATATTTAAAATGAACTAAAAGAAAAAGAAGAAAACAAGTAGGATATAAAAACTAAAACTCGTTCTTAACATAATAATAGTTTGTTTTGTATTTTTTGAAACAAAACAAGCTTTTTTAATATTATGTAAAAAATATGGATTCTTTTTGTTTCAATATATTTAAATATTGCCTTACAATATGGATCAATTTTTTTCGGGTTTTAATGGGTTTTCAAGAAATTGATGTATTCTTATATGGATTTATTAAATTACCTAACTCTCTATTATATTATTGGCAAACTACATAGTTTATTGATGTTATGATACATTTTCAAAATAAAATTTACAGACTTTCCTGTAATAACTAGTAATAAAAAAATGTCTTAAAATCAATGGTTTGCTAGGATTTTTTACTTTAATTTCAGCGTATATATTTTCTTAAGTCTATTAATTATAATTTCTAATAAAAGGAGATTTTTCAAATTGATTTAAAGAGTAAAAACCCCCTAAAAAGCTAGAAATTAACGGAAAAAACCGCCAAACTCGCTTCACAGGATGTGGGTGAGTGGCTGGCTAGGATGCTTGGGTCTTCACACCACGCGTTCGAAATTTAAATCATAAATCATGAGCTTTTCCTCCTCGGCATTTTTCATGCTTTTGCTCCCCCGCCCCCGACTCATGCTCTCTCCTCCCACTTCCTTTCCCGATTTTCTCTCGGTGTCCTTTTTTTTGTTGTTATTCTGCCTCTTGTTCGCTCGTTCGCTGACTGCATTTTTGTTTTTCGCATTTTTCTTTCGCCGCTAGGACTCTGGGGCGCTTTTTAGTACGCATAAAAAGAGAAAAAAGAGCCGCCATTTTGTTTTTTCCATTTATTTTCTCATTTTCGCTCGTTTCACTCGCATATAGAAAATAAAATGCCGCAACATACAAAAGGCAGCAGAGGCAACAAAAGCAACAACAGCAACACCGGGGAAAATCGAAATTGCTGCATACAGAAAATGCGATGGATCCCCTGGCTCATTTATTTTGCAACCCCTTCTCGTCGAAAGCCAACCCCCCCTCACACCAGTGAAACCGGCGGCCCCCCTCCGTCCGACCTTAAGCTCTATTTGGACATTAAGGGTTTGCGCTTGGGTCCTTCGCGAAAGGGTTTTCGGTTGTCTGCTCCTTGTTTATCCGTTTTTGTCCGTTCGCTTTGGGCAAGCGCTCAAAGACCCTAAATTATTCACGCTCCCCAGCCTCCTCTGAGCCCCGTCCATTCTTTCCTTTTCAGGATGTTGGGGTTGGGGGGTTGGTGTGGGGTCTGACATGCGAAATTTCGTAATTCAAAATTAACATTTAAGGATGACTTGGAGTTGGCAGGCATTCTCCTCGCCGTTTCCCTTGGCGCTTTCGCTGTCGTGCGGCATGGAGAAAAGCGGCGAAAAGGATGCGAAATGTGTACACAAAATTAACGAAAAAAGAAGAGAAAAAGCAGCGCGTGCACAACAAAAAAGGATAAAATAGTACAGTTGCGACAAAATGCGATTTTTACTTTGCGTTCGCTGCGAATTTACGCATTTGGAGATTGTTTGCTGAGGTCTCGGTCCGCCGAGCAAGTAAGGATATTGGTTTGAGGAAATGCATAATTTTTTTACTTTGATTTTGAAATAATTAAAAGTAAATGTTACAACTTTGACAAAGACCGACACAATTTCGTTATATCTTAATAACTTTAACTTGAGTTGAGGTTCTTTAGTTTACTTTTTAAAGTCCGCAGTGAATTATTATGCAAATATTTTTCTAGAAAAATTATTGGTGCAAAGTTTAGAACAGAGTTTTTAAGATATATTTAAGCAATCTGGAATATTATATATTCTTGTTCACCTTATAATTATTATAATTGTTTTATAGTGGTTTTTATTTTGCTTTTTTACGAGTAAGCTTTTCAATAGACTTTATCTATTCTATTTAATTTGAATTAAACGGATAATGAATATATTGTTGTAAAAACTTTCATAGTTTGAACATATTTTTGAAACCTAAGCAGAAGAGAATATATTATAATATTATATAAAATATTTCACTTATTGAATTTGTGTATTTCATTTTGCTGACTAAACGATTAGTTTTTTTTTTCTGACCTGTCAAACTAAAATTTAAATTATTATTTAATATTGGGTTTTTTAAAAAACACCTATAAATAATAAATACATACATTTATTATCTCATCTTCATAAAATTTACTTTCAAAGAACTTCGTGTTCTCTACATATTTTTGAAACCTAAGCAGAAGAGAATATATTATAATATTATATAAAATATTTCACTTATTGAATTTGTGTATTTCATTTTGCTGACCAAACGATTAGTTTTTTTTTCTGACGTGTCAAACTAAAATTTAAATTATAATTTAATATTGGGTTTTTTAAAAAACACCTATAAATAAAAAATACATACATTTATTATCTCACTTTCATAAAATTTACTTTCAAAGAACTTCGTGTTCTCTACCCTTTTAAGATATATATTTGTCTCCATCTTTCTTGTGGTCAGGATGCAAACAATTTACACAATCTGCCATTGCAGTGTCTTCATTCCAACAATTTCCACCTGCCACCCACTAAACGCATTCTGAGAGAGTTTCCTGCAGAAGAGAGAACGAGTCCTGCAAGAGCGAGACAACCGCAAAGAGAGAGAGAGAGAGAGAGAGCGCACAGTGACTGAAGGAGCAGAAGAGTTTGAATAAAATAAAATCAAATAATATGCAAGAGGCAAGAAACGCAAGGCAGCCTCTCCATTTCGACCACATTGTGCCATCCCAATATCCCCCCTTTTCGGGTTGCACACACACACACACACCCACACACACACAGATACCCACAAAAAGGACTTCGGCTTCGTGTAGAAAAACGTGGCAAAAAGTCCCAGAACCACCCACCTGCTGCCCCCAATTTTTGCTTTTTTCGCTTGGGAAAATTTTTTGTCTTTTTTTAAGCTCCACCTACTTGCCGCTCTCCCATTGGCTGCTGCTTCCACCGGCTGCGGAAAATCCAGAGGCGGCAGCAGCATGTTGCAGCAGCAACGGCAGCAACAAAAACTGGCTAAAAGGGGGAAAAAAGGCTAACTCGGCACACACACACATATACACCCAAAACCCTGAACACACACAGTTTCACATGGTAGATTTTTCTTTTCTGCTGCCTTTGATTCTCGGTTGTTTGCTTTTTCACATTTTATTTTTAACATTTATATTTTGCGTACGTGTTTTATGAACAGGCTTCAAAGACAAGGAGGGAGGGTCAGGGAGAGAGGGTGGGGGTACACACACACACACACACACAAGGATATATTTTATAGTTAACAGCATTATGAAAAATGAAAACGATTTCCCCTCTCGGTGCTTTTCCTTTACCCGACTAGACGCGTCTGTGGTGTGACTCCTCAATTTTTCCCCGTCTATGCAATGCACCGGAAAATAAAGGATAATATCAAAACTGATCTGTTAAAATAAATCAGTCAAGATCAAAATATATGAAAGAACGTCTGCAAATATTAGTTTATAATTATTTTAATTTTTTTGTAATTTTTTGAGCTAGTTGGAAAATAATTTTTTTTTTCAGCGTGTGTGCCTGGGATCCTATTACTTTTTTAGCATGTCCCAACTTTAGCCGCTTGGTCACGTTGCACTCGCATCCTGGCATCCGATCTCTGCCAGCCGGCAGTGGTTGAGTGTTTAGTAAGTGGTTTAGTAAACACATTTAGTTATTTGCCATGCGGCGACCCGACAAACAAAGGGAAGCCCCCAATGGGTTCAAATGGGAGGATGCGTTGAAGCTAGGCCTGCCTGCACGCACTGAAGGACATCGAGTGAAGCACTTAATGACACTTAGTGATACTCAATTATCACTGCGGCTCCTTGCTCAATTACTTGACGGGAAGGCCTCCCATTCAGCGGCTCCTGGGACTGAGTTCCTGACTAAAAATCCGGTTCTCATCCACAAAACTTTTGGGTGCAGTGCAAATGTAATCAGAAAGTTGACCGTAACACCCATTCTGGCGTCAGGCCTCGCCTCGATTTTCTGACTACTGCAGTTTTTGGGCAAACTTTTATTAGCTTTCCCGCTAATTGCTTCTAATTTAATTAAATTTAAAAACTTTTGCGCGCTTTTAGTTGGAAAATATTGTTCATGCGGGGTTTTCTAAAAGGGGGTGCCTCCTGGGGGAATTTTTGGAGGGTGTGATATGGCTGCTTCTCGCTGAGCAGGCGAATTTTTTGGCAAATGGGTGAGGGGTTTGAGTTCGTGTGTCGCATAATAGTTTAGCTATAAATTTTATGCGTCTGCTTGCATTTTGCAGTAAAATATTTTATAATTAAATATTTGTTTAATTAGTGCGAGTGGCCGCCGAACCCGAGCCGGAGTTCGTTTCGTTACGGTCGACGGCTGCGGTTCCCAAAAACTGTCCATTTAATAAGTGGCCAGCATTAAATTATTTGCGATTTTCCCAAAAAAGGGTTGGTTAGGCCAAATTTAATTTGAGTTGAAAGCTGACCGATGTGCCATTTGGGAATTTTTATAACATAGCTCAAGAAGATGATGCAAATGAATTCAATCAGCAATCTGCAATCAAGCTGCATCAATATTAAATTATATGGAATCACTTGAAGAAACAGATGTAAATGAAATGTTTGCTTGTTTTGGCAAGGACAATGGACTTCTTATTATACAAGAGAATCACAATTAAGAATTCTGACTGAATTTACACAACTGTCAGTAGTTGAAAATTAAATATTTATATTGAAACATTGCCATTGAGCATTTAAGAAGTATATTTCTTAATTGAGGCTGCAAGTATACATAGGAAAAGACTTGTTTTTAGCAAATTTTGACTTATTTTTATTTAACTCCCAGATGAAAAACAAAATAAATATTCTCAAGTGTGAGATTTACCAATTACCGAAAGTGAGTAATGTGTTAAGCTTATTGAATGCACTTTAGCAGATGTTTTCATTATTTCGGACTATTTGTTATTGTCGATGATTTAACAAGGCTTCAGTTTCTTAGCAGCCAAAACGGGTCGATGAGCTGTGCCAGAGGATAATTAATAAGCGTATCCTTCCTCCATCCTTTCGCATTAACTTTCAGCCATTTATCAGCTGTTGTTGTCTGACCCTGGCCATATATCAGCCGGAGATGTGGAAAATACGCTAGAAACCACTTTTTGGAGGCAAAACAAATTGTTGAAAAACAAAATAGCTGTGTGCAATAAGTAAAATTAATGAGCCAAAATGTAATTTTATAAATTGTGAAAAGCTTCCGGCACATCCTGGCCTGCCATTTCACATGTCTGAAATGGGAAATGGAAAACAACTTGCGAAAGTGGGGAGAAACAAAATTATAGAAGCCATTTTGCGAAGGGTATTCCTTCCGCTTGGGTGTGAAGGAGGAAGCGAGGAAAAGCTGGGAAAAGCATTCGTTCGGCAAGGGTGAAAGTGGATTTACTTTCGTCTACGTGACACGACGAGTCCTTGTCCCCCTTTGCGGTTGCTGCTCATGTCGCTGATGAGTCCTGTGTCCTGTTCGGACAGCATCACTTCCCCCCCTTTGCTCGCGTCCTTTTCATCCTTCCTCAAGCAGGAGTCACGCATCGTGTGGGACGTCTGCGAGCAGATTAACGTACATGTACATGAAGAGTGGGATTCCCCAGAAGCAGGACTGCACCCCTTTGCCTGGAATGGCCACGTCCTTGCTGTCAATGGCAGCAGGAGCCGTAGCTCGAACATGGCGGCCATGATTTTCGAAATTAATTCAACTTGATTTTGCTTTCTTCCTTTTTGTTTTGCTACCTCACTTCGTTGGTCCTTCTGTTTTGCCGGTGGTCCCTTTTTTTGGGGGGAAGGATGGGGTTGGAATTGTGATTGGGGTTGGGGTTGGGTTGCTCGGGCACCGCAGACAAGAAATTAAAATTCATTTCAAAGGCCAAGCAGGGAGAAAGGTTTTTGGTTGAGCATTTTAAGGCGCAAGCCTAAAAGTATGCTGGGGCCGATGGAGATAACCAACCCTCATAAGGCGAATAAACAACCCTTCTTCGGGGTTGCTTTTTATTTTCCCATTCTGCATTTGCTGTTTGCTGGGTTTTCCACAATGGCTGCCATGTTTCCTTTTCCTTTTGTTTGAAAGCCAAAAAGTTTTCTATTGTTTTTCAGCTGTCATGATGAACTTTTGCCTTTGTTGTCGCATACTTTTGGCAACAAATTTCCGTAACCCCATGACCCTCTTCACCCCAATATCGCATCGACTGCACATATTTTATTCTGCTCGACTTAATGCGGGGCCGATTGTCATTGCATTGTTCTTGTTGCGTGTCTGCCAGCTGTCGTCTTTATGGCACAGATCCATTAATATTCCACCATATATGTACATATATGCATACGCCTCAGGTGCGGGCAGTCTTTGTACCTGGATTTGTTTCTTTTTTTTTTTCGTATATTCGTTATTTGTTTTTTTTTGACCTTTCTGTCATTGTTCGAGACGCTGCCATAGGAACTTGGTTGCAAGAATTGAGCCGTAAGCTGTTCAATTGCCGAGTCGAGTCCGAGAGAGGAAATCTGTAACAAATCATGGCCGTTGCCTTGGCCTAAAGGTATGCGAAATCACATTCTCTAGATCTTACTCAGAGAAATTTTAGGTTGAATATCAGATTTCAGACCATTTTGTAATTCTTCAATTACTTAGATCGTCAGATCAGAGAAGATCTTGAAGAACTTACTCTCATTTTGATATTTAAGTATATATTACGACCAAACAAATATTTGAGATCTACTAATTTGATGATAAAAGCAGGTTAATACATTTTAAGATTGACCTAAGGTATATTTTCTTTTATAAAAGAATTATCCTATGTATATCATTCTGGTCATTCGACCTATCAATTTAAGAAAATGTAAAATATATTTAGGGTCTAATTTAAAACAGAAACCTTTTGATGAGATAAAAAGTTTAATGCAGTTCTAAATTAACGTGGTGTCTGAGGTATATTTTCCTTTATAAAAAAAGTAACATATACATATTATTCTGATCCGTTAAAACGAAAATAGCAGAGCCCAAGATCAAATATATTAAAAATACAACGATTTTTAATTGAAAATAAATTTCTTTTGTTAAGAACACAAATGCACAACACTTATAGATAGATCTTGCAATCTACAGTTTATTTCTTTTTATAAAATATTTATATGATTTTCAAACCTTAAGGGACTTCAATAGAAAATTTCTTAATGTGTAGGGCTCTCGGTTTTTGTGAAATTTGTTATGCCGTTTCATTTTATTTGCATGTCTCCCCATTTTATGTGCACAAGTTTTTAACCCTGGCGAGTCATAAAATTAAAACCAACGCCGTCTCTTAGGGTGCGACTGTGGTCCTGGTCCTGGTCCTGGTTTTGTTCCTGTTCCCGTTTCTGATTCTGTTTCTGCTCCTCCCAGATTGCCTTTGAAAGCAGACCCACCTTGCCCAGCCGCAGGGATCCGCTGACTTCACCTGACCAGTCCCCCATCTCATCCCTTTGTGATTCCACCATACCCACGGCGCCGTCTCGAGCTGAAATCTGAATGCAAGCCTAACGACCTGGCATTGTCGTTGATAAGGTCCAAAAATGCTTGTCTACCAACTTTTTTGTTTTTTGTATGTCGGCTCTTTTGCTGGTGAGTTTGGTTGAAAGTGGCTAATGTTTATGCAAAAGGAAGTCAGAAGGTTGTGGCAGGAAGAGACGTGCTCGCTGGGTGAGTCACTCAAGCGAATGTGCTTGGAATCCTGTTAAGACCATACCTAAACGTTATAAGTACCTTTAAGGCTTTAAGATTATCTGAATAATTGAATATTACGTAATTAATTTCAGTTTTTAGGGTCATTTGAAGTCTAACAGATTGAAAGGATCTTGAAATCATAAGTAATTGTTAAAACTCGTACCATATTATTTCATTAGCATTAATAACTATTTCTGCCTAACTCCTATGGTTAGTTATAAATAGGTTCTTAAAATATTTGATAAAAAATTGCAATTTAATTATAGGTTTAAATCGGAAATTGATCATTACTAAGCTCAAAGAATTCGATATTTTTAGAATCGATAATTATAGATATTCTTAAAAGACATTATTTCGTTAATCAAAATTTAAAAAAAACTCATAACTAAGACAAAAAAAACAACATTTATTTCAATTCTGAAAGCTTTTCTATGTTAGTTTTTACTTTGTTAATAAATCTGCATACTTATTATAAAATTTAAAAGAATTAAAATTTGTATCATTTTTTCCCCAAATTTTTTTTCCTTATAAAATTTTGAAAAAATGTGCAATTTTTTTTACTGCCGGAGATGCCTAGATCGGTCCGCCTTTTAATGTTGATCAAGAATATGTAAGATTTATACGGTCGGAAATGACTCCATCAATACGTTACAACCTCCTGACTAAAATTATAATAACCTTGCATGGGTATAAGTATAACAATTATGATATTTTTCTTAATATTGATTCCATTATATTTTTGGTGTAGAATAAGAAAATTTCGGACCTTAGTTTACAATTAATCTTTTTATTATATTGACTCTGAGCTTCAGAATAGACAACTTAAAAAAAAATGTAAATCCTAAGATTGAAATCTTTTTAAATAAAAAAAATTTATCCTGCGAAATTAAATGCTGGAACTGCCCTCATTTAAATCTCTCAAAAAATGTCCTCCCTTAAGTTATATCCTAATTTGCATATTCAACTTGAGGACGAAAGCTCGTCGCAAAGCTTTCTGATTTGAAATTTTTAGAAAGCGTTCCATCTGCACCCCTTTTTTTCCTACCTCGGGGGTGGCTCGTGATTCAGGCATTGGGCAATAGAGGGCGCCTCTCATAATATCGGGTGATAAGGACGAACTTATGATAATAATTTAGGATAAGAATAATACCAACCTTTAATGAAGTAATTTTATAAATCAATCCAATTATCTGTAGTCTTTGTGATGATCTTCCGTTTTGTATAGTTTCAGTTAGCGCAATTATCAAAAAGCGTAAATTAAAATTTGCAATAAAATCAAAGCACTTTTATTCAAAATACGAATTTAATAATATAATAATAATAATAAGCAGTCTAGATCTAAAAGCAATTCAAACTACATACAAAGATTACTAAAAGCGTTTCTTAATAACTAATTCGGTTAGTTGGCATCTATTTTGAAGCTCGAGCTAAATGCAATTTTTCTGGCCAAGTCCTTGGGGGAATCTGCAAAGATAAAGAGCAAGAGGGAAAAGGTTAAGCATTTTGTTTCTGTTCTTGCAACATCGGAGACAAAAAAGCCACAGGAGACGACCCGGAATGGACATCTCCGCTTTCCTTTCCAACGAGAAAGTTTACAACAAATTAAACTTGCTTGTGGGCACTAAAGCAACGGGCAACAACATTGGCAACATGGCAAAGTTTTCACTTCAGCGAAAAGTTTTAATAGAAAATTTTAGTTAATAGTTTTTAACTTTACCGCTGCGGTGGATTTGATAAGGGACCTCCGTACAGCACACAACACATGTAGAACTTTTTAGGAAACGACCGCACCAACAAAGGAGGCGGTCGAGTGGGATGTTAGGAGTTGTTGTGGGTTGGGTGTTTTTTAGGGAGGGGTTTTTGGGAGCTGGATAATGGGGCACTGCTCGTGCTTGGATCTGCTGGTCAGCGTCTGTCTAATTAATTAAATTCGCTTTTGCAAGGACATTGCCTCGTCCAGCGAATTTTGTCTAAGCAGCAAGATAAGCAAAAAGTTCCAGTTCCCTTAGAGGATTTGGGGCTTGCTTATAATGTTGGAAGGATTATTTTTCCTGAACTTTAAATCAGGTATTTTTGTTTTAAAGGAAAATAATTTAACTGATAAGAAAATAAGATCCTGCGTCTTACTTGAAGAGCAACTATATCAATCAATCAAGAGATTGCCTCAATTTTTATGTAATATCTTACTACACATGGTTCTTACTTCTTAAATATAAAAGAGTAAGAATGTATAGGTTTGAAATTATATCCCATTCCCAAAGATTGAAATCGCATCTATTCAGAGTATGAGGTATTCCTCGAGCCGAACTAAACTCATTCTGCTGCCTGCTTGCTAATTTCCTGTTTGCTGATAAATAATGCTCCACATATACATATAAGGGCAGGATATAGAAAGGAGTTAGAACTGTGCTGTCCACCCCCTAGCGTTATGTAACTTTAGAGCACCTAAAATATTAAAAACACCCCTCAGAAATCCTCCCAATCCCCCGGTGGGGTGTGGGGATTCCTGAGTGACTGGAGAAGCGGCGGTGCTGTAGATAAGGCGTAACTGGAGCCCGTTGGCTTAGTCCAGGATGCGCAGGACACGTTGGCAAAGAGCTTAAAATGTGGCCCCAAAATAACTTTGACTGACCTCCCCCATACAGCCGTATCCCCCGCTCGACCAAGCCCTAGCCCAACCCCAAACCGAAACACACACAGAAGCCCACACATCCTTTTGCTCCTAGGATTTAGTATGCCACGCCTCCCCCGGTCCACCCCATAAAGCATACCTCCCACGTTTTAACTGCTTGGGGCATACATCAAAACTTTGGCTTACGCTTAGGATTTATTTATTTTCATATTTACCGAGGGCCAACACGGACGCACACGCGCCGCAAATGAGAGGGTTTTCCGAAGGGGTGGCGAAAATGGGGCGGAAAAGGGTCTTTGGAGGGGCAGACAAGGATCTCAAGGATTTGCACCTTTTGCTGGGGTATACACTGAAAATCAGGGAGTTAGTTTTAAAATGTAAGGGGTCTATTATTTAAAGTAAATAAATATAAATAGAAGATACTTCAAATAGTAATAACTGATAGCATAAATACTATTAGATTTATAGTATATCTAGCCATTATGTATGAAAATAATGGCTAAGTCTCTAAAGATGCGTCGGGTTTTTGGGGAAATATATAACTCAGAAATCGCTGTGGGCTTTAAGTCAATTCAGTTACATTCAAAAACATATTTGTTCAATTAATTAGGATTCTAAACTATATGGATATATATCTTTTGTTGTCTTGTCAATTATTTGTTTATAATTCCTATCGATTTTTCTTGTTCCCCCTATACAACTAAAAATATATTTTATTATGTGCTGAATATATAGACATCAAATTTATTTTGTTCTCTGTGCACCTACATCTAATTCGGTTTTGGCCGCCAGGCGCCAGTGGCCGTAAAAAGGAAGCTGTACCAAGGGGCGTGGCAGGTGTCCTTTTTCCGCTTTGTGTGGGCGTGGATTTTAATGACTACGTGACCAGGCTCCCAGGCGGCGTGTCCAGTGCTGCTTGGAGCGGCTTACGTGGCGTATGCGCGTTATCTGCAGGACGACATCTTCTGGCGCGAACTCCCTCAGATTTTATGTATTCGAAGCTATTAAGAAATGACATTAAAATGCGAGCACTGCCCCCGGGCCATCAACCCCTTCTGCCCTTCTTTTTGGATCCCTCCGCTCGTTTTGTATTTAAATGCGCCATTTGCATATTTATTAGAAGGACTCTCAACTCAACTCGACTCGACTCGTGTTTTATTTTTGGCTGGGTTCCTTTTTTCCGTTGGAAATCTCTTGGACGGTGCGTGGTTGGAAATTATTAAAATAAGACAGCGCTACATAATTATTTTGCTGCCCGCCTCCGAACCCCCTCGCCATTTATGAAAGGCAAACAAAAGTTAATTTAGACGCTGCTTACATTTTACAAGCAATTTACCCGCCACCCAACTTGAGTTCCCACTCCTTCTTGCCCGCCATTGATGTCGCCTTTTGCCTCTGCTCATCCCCGTTTCCATGATGGCTTTTGTGCCGAGTACTTTTCATCCTTTTCACAAACAAATTTGCACTTCCACGCATTCATTAATTTGCTTATTAAGGACCAAAAAGTGGGAATGCGGAATGGGAACCGTTGGTGCCTGCCAGAAATCCTAGCCAGATATGTCCTTTAAGCTTGCGTCCAAATTCAAGCAAAGTGGCGCCAAGCGAACTGAAAACTGAAAACTTATGCCAAGTGCCATAATAAATGCATATGACAGCATTTCCTTTTTGCCTGACAAGAAGAATTTTCCTCGGTTCCTCCCTCCTGCAGGATTCGGGACAAGGCGTATATATATATATAGTAATTGTGTAGTCAGAACTATTGTACTTGCGGTAACTGCAGTTGCACATGTCAAGACCAAAACCAGGGAAAGATGTTCTCAGAATTCAATTCGCCAAGGTTTAATAGTTTCATTGAATCAATGTAAGTTTTTCATAATATTAACTAAAGCGTAATACATTTAATTAGTCAAAGTTCCCAGATATGCCTTAGATATAGTTTAAGTTTAATGAAATCCCTTTAAAGTTCTTTAGAAATTTTCTAAAATTGAAACAATTTAGAAAGTACATTTCTAATGCAGTTTTAAAACACGATTGAAAAATTCCTCTTCACAGGATTTTTCTCATAAAATCTTTTAAATTTCTTAATATTACATATTATAAGACCGAATCGGGAACTCGCAATATATTTTACTTATATACATGTTTCCACCAAGTAAATGGAAGCCACTCTCCGGGGCAGTTGAAACTAAAGCGGCAGGGAAACTGACGCCGAGTTAGAGGGCTAAAGCTGGCGGAGATGGGGTGTCCTGCGAAGGGGGAGGTCTGGAGAAAAGACGAGGACGAGGATGAGGACGAGGACAGGGACAGTCGCAGGCATGCAGCAATTACAAAGCCAAGGGTTGTGGCTGGGAACGAAAGTCGGGGGGGGCGGGCACGTAGAGACTTGCGAATATAAAATTGCGCAATTTAAAACGCAGACAAAAGACGGAGTGGGCGAGTGGAGAAGGGGTAACTGTCGTACGTGCAAGGAACAAGGAGTAAAGTGTCCTCCTATGTGTGTGTGTGTAATGGTGTCCTGTGCGCCATTTACATTTCACATTTCTAGTTTTCAGTTCAGTTGAGTCATTATTTTATTGCCAAGATACGAGCGGGGGAAGTCTGTGTCTCCTTCACTCCCCACAATTTTCCCATTTCCTCATTCCTTCTGACCTGCGTCGCAGGACGAAAGGGAAGTGGCAATGGGTAGTACCAAGTACACTTTTGCTTTTCCCCCATATCATGAGGGTTGTGGAGGGGAGAGCGTTGTCTCGCCTCTTCTGTAGGTGGCTCCTTTCGTTTTCGTCCTTTTTGGACATTGCGGCGGTCTTGTCCTTCCTGTGTGTGTGTGTGTTTGTGTGCGTATGTGTGTTATTAGATTGTTTCAGCTGAAATGTTATTAGAGAATTTTGAATTCAAACTCAAATGACTTCATACTTCCTGCCCATTTTCATTGGCATTTTCTGCAAAAAGGACGTGCACTTCCTTTGTGCACTTGCACATTGGTCTGCGTATGCGTCCCTGGGTGACGCTGGGGTCCAGTCTCTTGCATAATATCATGGATGCTATGGATGTCTTCTCGACCATTAAACGTGAAATGTTTGGAGTGCAATTTGAGTTGACTGTGGCACGTTGGCGCAGTTTTTGAAAGAAGCAAAAAAGGGGCCGCTACAGATGGGGGTGTGAAGATAATCACAAGGGTTGATTTCTCGACCTGGCAAGGCAGTTAACTCAAAAGGGGTTTTCCAAAGAAACTGCAAGGGATGCAAAGGGGTCAGAACTTTGATATACATATCTGGTATAATCCAGGGATATGACAGCTTAAATGCATATCGTTTTAATCTGATACTTTTTATACAATTCTAATTCTAAGATAATTCCTTTTGGTAATATAACAGGTATTGAAAGACTGTTTATTAGTTAGAATATTTAAGAATATGTTTGGATCTTTGGTAATTTCATTTCCTTAAAATGTTGGATAATATCATGTCTTAAGATTTATACAATAACTAAACCATCAACAGAATATTTAAAAGATAAAATTATTTAATAAGAATTCAATTAATAAAGAATTTTTATAGGGACAAATTATGTTCTTTGTAATAAACAATGCCAATAATTCTTCTTTCATTTTGATGCAATCAATTTACAATTTGATTTCCACTATCAGATCATATATGGTACATATATGAAATAAGTACATAAGTACTATGTATATGTAACGTTTTGTCCATTTCTGACTTGGATGCATTATGCCATTCCGCATTGAGAGGCCCCAAACCGGAGCCTGCCCAAGTATGTGGGAATCAGGGGGGAAATTTCAAATATTCCTTGCTACGTTTTGCGGCAAAGAAAAGTTTCAATAAAATCCAAGCACACAGGCCAGCTTAGTCGAGAGAGTGGGGGTGTCCCAGCCCCCAAGGTCTAAACCCTGTTCGGTGCTGGCCATGGCCAATGGACAACACCCACCGTAACCGCAGTCGTAACATGGTCAGAGGGTTGAGCTTTAATGGACGGAGTGGGCCAATGGAGGCGGGTGGCAACCTGCAGCGTTTGCAAACTATCTCAACAGAGTTTGGGTTCAGTTGAGGAACTGCGGTAAAGTTGCTAACGTAATCATACAAACCTTGCTCTGGTTAGATGGCCATTGTGAGTTGATAGCTTCTTTCTCTTTCCTTTTCACCCAGCTCCAGCTCCTGCTCCTGCACTGGATCCTTCTCTTTCTGGCCACCAGCAGACAAAAGACGACTTTTGTGCAGTTGCCGGCATAAGATGGAGGACATGCAGGAGCGGGGATGCTTTTATATTCAAATAAAATGAAATTACATTGTTTTCAGCTGGCAAACAATTTGAATAGAATTTTAACTTTTTACTATTATTTTATTTCAATGCACACAAAGGCAGGAGGCCAGTAAGGACACATCCAAGGACCACAAAGATGTTTCTCTGGGAACGGGTTGAAGCCAGCTGGTTCTGTGCTCTGGACCCCAGTTCAGCTGGCCACTCCGTTCTATTTGAATATTTCTTAATTAGAAAGATTTTCGGCCAAAGGGTTGTTCGACAGTTTTTGCCCTTACTCTTTCTTGGACGTCATTAATTTCTCTTGGATATTTATGTGGCCCCTGGGCAGTCTGGCCTGGCCCCCAGACCTTCGCCAATAACCTCTAATTCGACGACCCTTTTTTTTGACATTTTTAGGACGGACTCTGGAAACGTGACAACCACGTCCTCTTGGGATAATTTATCGTTCGGAGATTTGTGAATCTCTCAGTTTTATGAAATTGTTCCGGTCAATTAAATGTGGAAATTTTGCAAAAAACTACGGCCCTTTGCCGTTTAAAGCTTTAAATTGCGAGTTAGAATCTGCTAGCCAGCCAGCCAACCAGCCCCTCCATGTAATCCATGCCAATCCATCTGCTGTGGGAAAATGGGCGGTCTGATGGCAGGCCAACAACGGTCCCCGAATGCATTTTCCCCAAACGAAATTTCCAGGCTTTCAAATTGCAAAATGCAGAAATTTTTGCCATCCTATTTTCAGATGCGATGGCTAAAAAATTTGCATTTTTGCCCAAGCGGACTGGCCCCAATAATGAATGCATATACACGCACATAGATGCACTTGGGGAAAAAAAATACCAGCACATTCGCACACACATAGTGCTGGAGTGTGTGTTCCAGGGGGAGCTGAGGGACATATGCGAATATGCACAGCCCGGCTCTTTGCCTTTGTTGCATTTTTGCCTAGATTGCAATTTTTTGCAGCCCAATTGAAACTGGGAAAAACGCCCAAACTCGAACCCGAACCCGAGACCAAGCCCGGATCCTGAAACCAGACAGAGCACTAAAAATATTGTACATCCCAACGTGCGAATCCTGCATCCATGTGTCGCTTTTCGAGTGGACCCTTCTCATTGAATTGAAAGTGTTAGAAAACAGTACAATTTTTTGTAATGATAATAAGTTTATATAGCAGATATTGAAGCTTAAGTTTACATGGCAAGATAGGCTTTCGTTTTAAAACGAGTCTAAAGAAGACAATTCAAAATTCAAAGGATAATTTTAAAATTTACTAAATCATTCTAGTAAATACAGCTAAGGTTCACTCTAGCCAGGTATGTGTGTGTGTGTTCTCTGTTCTGAGCTCCATCATTTGGACGAGCCAATGCAATGCATTTTGTCGGGAACAGAGCCAGGAGCCAGAGCCAGAGCCAGATCCGGAGTCCGAGCAGCCAGAGTGGAGTCGGAGCTAAAGCCGGAGCCTAAAATGCAGTTTTTGGCATGCAGCGGGTGCAGCCGTGAATGGAAAGGGTGTTTGTGCCGGGCAGGGCAGAAGGAGCTGTGGAAAAAAATTTTCAAATTGCATTTCAGATGAATAGACGGGTGAGGAGGCGAGTAGGAGACAGATGGGGGTCCCCCGGCTTCGGTGCCCCGGAACGAGATGGAAGAGTCCCACTCTGGTAGGATCCCCTGAAAAATGACTATTGAACCGCCGGATGCTGGGACGATAGATGACCCAACTGCCTTTGGCTGTGTGAGTGACACGCATGGTCGCCGGAGCATATCGGAGGAGCTCCTCCTCTTAACACTTTTTGGCTCAGGCCTGCCATTTTGATGCAAATGCAACTCGGGGAGTCATGTTTGTTGCTTTTAGGTTCGGAAGATCCCAAAAAACCAGGACTACATTGCATTGGGGACTAGCTTCGAAGACTAAATGACATGCAAATGACTTTGCTCAGATTTCTGCTACAGAAATTGTTGCTGCACTTTTGGGCTGTGGTCGTCTATTGGTTGCCATTAAGTTTTGCATTGGCCAAAGTTGAGATCCTGCAACCAAATCTGGTTGTTTTTTTTCTTGGGATACATTTTAGTCTAGAGAAGACTGCAGTGTTCACTCAGAAATTTTAGAAAAACAAAATCCTGCAGGATTTTCATTTGCTATCTGAAATTGCAGTCTGGAATTTAAGGAAAATGTTTGTTTGAGAAACAATAATTAAAGGTGATGAGCCTTTGATTTGAAATGGTAGGTAAAGGTCTTACCAAAAAGGAGTAATTTACAGAAAGGGGAAAGCAAGTAGTTTAGTTGCAGAAAATAGGCAGTACAACTTGAGTAATTTTTAAAATTAAAAAAGAAACGAACATCATCAGTTTTCTAAAAGTCCTATTGCTTAAACCCACTTAAAATTGTATTTAATATATGAAATATAGGTTCATTACCTTATCTGATTAGAAAAAGCCTTATTTTAAATTGTTTTCATTAAAATAAAAGGTGCAAGAAAGCTCTATCTATTTCTGATAATCATTTAAATTATCCTTTATCCACACGCAGATTATTTTTTTGTTGTTATTTCTTTGCTTTGTTTTGCATTGCTTTTCCCTTTTTTTTTGGTGACTTTATTTGGATACTGTTTTCAATTGTTTCGTCATTGCGGGGTTTTCCCCATTTCCGTCTCTGTTTTTCCTTTCTGTTTTCGTTACCTTTTTCGCGGCTGTTTGTTTTGAGTGAAAAGTTCCACAGAGAGCAACCCCGCACCCGCACATCCATCCATTTCTATTAGTTATTTGTTTTCTGAACGTTTTTGTAATTATTTGCCCGCCTGCCGCATGCTAAATTGCCTGAGTAAATATTTGACAGTTTTGCATTTGGCCAAAGCGAATCGCCAGACCAAATGCACTGCCTAATGACACTGAATTCCGGCCAGGAAGGAGGGAGGGAATCTCTCTCTATCTATGTTTACCTTTACCTTTAGTTCGATTAACCACACCTAGGTTCAGAGTAGGAGTTGCAGTTGAGGGGGTCAATCAATGACAATCGATATTTGGAGGATCCTAAGCTCTTGCAACTATTTCAATTTGCATTCCAATTAAAACTTAGAACTTACCCAGCGTCGTTCGGTGGGAAAAATCTGTAACATAGAGGAAAATGGAGAAATATTCCATTAAAATAATTGAATAAGTTGCACAGCTGCCACACCATCAGCGTGAAGTGATAAAATATGGCTTAAGTAAATCCCCCAGACGAGGAGAGAGTCCAGGCGAGGAGCTCTGGCTAAAATCATATTCCAAAAACTTTTGTTTTGTTGCAGTTTTGATTGAGTGAGCATAATGGAAAATTTGCCATGCGAGTTCCTGCCACTCCTCCATCGCAGCTGTCTCAGCGGAGAGTGCATTCAGTCAGATTAGGATGCCTATGCTCATACTCTTTCCACAGCAAAAAAATAGAAGGATGCTCCATGGATGCTCCATGGATGCTCCATGGATGCTCCTGTAACCCCCCATCGAGCAATTGCCTTCACTAGGATCCGCTATTCTGCCGAAAAAGTGTGCATCGTTTTATATTCTATTTTTCTCCGCCCAAAATTCCTTTTTCTTCTGCCCGCCGCCGACTACATCAAAATGCATTTTGGCCAAAAATGTTTCCGCGACGAGACTTTTCTTCTGCCCCCCTTCGCTAGTGGCAACAGAACCAATCCCAAAACAAAGCTTCGAGCAGCACTCGGCAAAAATTGCAAATTTACAATGGGCCTGGGAAATGGGAATGGGAAATGGCCCAGTAGAGGAAAGTCCATGGATTCGTACATTTCATCTGCCCGCCATTCGGTGTTCCCCCGCTTCGCATAATTTGTATGCGCGAGCCGCATAACTGTCGCCCATTCCATGGATCTATCCTTAAACACGGAGAAAAAGTTCTGAATTTGAGGCAAGGATATGACCAAATTGTGATTTATAAGAAGCAGCAGAAGCCAAGATCTTTATATACCTTAAAATCGAATAACTTTTCATACAGAGAAGAAGTTTTAGAATCTATATTAGAGTCAAGAACCTAGGAATGCATAAGATAATCTTATAAGAGCTGGAAAAACATCAAAGTAAGATTGATTTAGAAACCATTTTGATCATACAGAGATTACCTGGGAAACAATACATTTTTTTTATATAAATTCCATATGGCACACTAAATATATAATTATTAAATAAACCTTAGCCAATTATTAAGATCCCTTTCATTTGAAATCTTGCTTCAACTCATATTATAATTAATTAAAAAATAGTATGCCTTTCCCTCAGTGAACACCTCGGCTTTTCCTCCTCCTTCAGGATTCACACTCACTGGAAATCAGTGCAGTGGCCAGGCAGTCGCAGCAACTTTGGCGGCCAATGTCCTGGCCAAATTACAATGAAGAAAAATTGCATTGCCTGGTGGCAGGAGGAAGCCAGAGGAAGGGAGTCAAGAAGAGGAGGGGACAGAATTGGACATAGTGGACAGAGTGGACCAAGTCTCAAATCCCTCAAGGCAGACGTCTGAGTGGGCACTTTTTGCATATTACGCAGTAGACATCGTCACGTTAGCTGCCCCAGCGAAATGTTCATCAAATCAACGTTGCAGCAGCTGCGTCTCTCGACGCAGTCTGTTCCCTTTTCCCCAAAACTCGTCCCCTTTCCCGTGGCCATTGGCCAGCCACCTTGCACCTGCCACTGCCTTTTGCCGCACCTCCTTTGAGCCGACTTTTGTTGCAACGTTTTATGCATTTTTTCAGCGTCTGCATTGGCAACGTCTGTTGTTTCAGCTCCAAGACAAATGCCACAGTATTAAGGCCCGGCCCCACCACACTTCCCCGCCAGACGTTGCAAAAAATTGCCAAGCTTAACAATTCGCGTTTCTGGATTTTCCATTTTTCCACCCCATCCCCCCCATTTTCCTAGCACCCTGAACGTCGCGTACGTGCCGAAGTCGCCTTGTCCTGCCATCCAGAACTAGCCCACAGTCGGCAAATGCAGCTTTCCTTTGCATGCAACCCAAACCTCAGTATCCAAGCCCTGCTTCAGACCCCTTTGTCCCATCCCCAAGTCCCAATCCCCTTGTGCAATAAATACAAAATGCAGAAATGCCTGGCCGGACACATCTTCAAGAAGCCACCCCATTCACCCACTTACCCCCACGCAATTTTTTGCAGCATATGAATTGCATTGCCAACCCCTGGAACCAGGACCAAAACACCCAAAGCTTCACAGAGAGAAAAATTTACAAGTAGCTTACTAATATTAATCCTTGGATATTACATAATAATTACAATAAAAGGTAGGAGAAACTCTAGATGTTAAATTAAATGGAAGATAACAATGGGTTAAAGAAAGCTTCCTAAGTGTGTGTGAAAGAATTCTTTGAATACCTTTAAAATATAATCTATTGATAATAGTCTAATATCATTTCATAACGTTCAAGAATTCCTTTCTAGGAAATCATTTAAGTCTCCTAGTAGTCTTATATTATGATTTATGATCTTGCGATATCCAGTTTAATAATTGTCATTCCATGACTTTGACTTGCGTATGAAATGCATTGATTTATCATAAATTAGAGGTCTTAAATATTAAAATTAGAGTTCCTAGACAAATATTTTCCCAGTGCATGGAGTACCTCCTGATCAAACCCCTCATCTGGGGCAGCTGAGGCGTCTCGACGACGAGTCCGTTGATTTGGCATCGTTGCAGCGCCGTGGCCAGATCCCGTGTCCAATCCAATTCCACTGGCCGGGCCTAACAATGTGCATCCGTCGAGGAGTGGGACGGGTCCTTCGACTCGTCCTGCCTTTACTGATTCGCCGTTGTCCTCCTCATTCGGTTTGCTTTGTTTGGGTTTGAGTTTGATTCTGGGTTTGGGTGACGATGGGGTTTCGGCTTTTGCGCGGCTTGTTTTGTGCCATTTTTACTGCAGCCTTTGGCTTGCATTTTTTCTTGCTGCCTTCACTTGAACCGAACTGAAGTAGCGAACTGCTACCACCCAAATGTCCCCTCTGCTGCTGCAGTTTTTGATTTCACTTTTTGCGTTTGCTACCCAACTCCGCCTCTTTCTTTTTCCTTGGACCGAGCTGCACTGAGCCAGGATGCAGGGGAAGGCGAACAAGAAGGATGGGTGGAGTCCTTGTACCGCCCCTTTGGCGTCATGCAACACTTTCGTGGACGTTGCATACTTTTTTCCACAGCCATTCTGCAGCAGTAGGCAAATAGCAGCATTTTTTGTTTCGCGTCTTTCTATTTTTCAGAGCTGCAGAGTTTTTCGCTTTGTTGTATCCCGGGGAGACTACACTGAGATTAAGGATCTCTTGTGTTTTGAGAGATCTATGGGAAAGACCTGCTAGTCCTTGACTTGATATAGATCATCGGAAAGCCTTTAACTATGACTATATTATTATAACAATCTTAGGAACTGAAAGACAGTATATTTCTCCTAGGCTTTTAATTAAGGATAGTGGAATTTGGCTTTTCAAAGGAATCCCGACTGTTGGTTCTCGGAGGTATTCTGTGCCAGGGGCCAGAGTTCCTGGTGCAGTTGCAGGCTTAGTCCAGTCGAACAGGTCCTGATTTGGGTCCCAAAACATGGGGGACGGTGCTCAGAGGCAGCAAAAGCAAAACACATTGCTGATTGCATTTGCTTTGTCTGCCCCATGCCACTGCAACCCCTCTGGCTTCGGCTCACCGCCCCTGATGACTTCCACCCTGCCTGTGTCTGTGTGTGTGTGGAAAACTTTGGGGGCCCAACTGCAGTGCCAAAAAGCAAACTTGTTGTTTACGTTTTGTCCCATGCTCCGAACTCCACTCCACTCCGCTCCACTTCACAGCCACCACGTCCTCTTGATTTTGCTGCCTGCTAGGCTCATGTGCAGTCTTATGATGCTGACAGTTGTCGCCATTGCTGCTGGTCCACAGGATTCTGCCAGCTTCTGCATCCCCATTGCCATTTTGGAATGCAATGCAGGCGGGAGTGGGTGCGGTGGTGGTGGTGGTAGAAGGGGGAAGGCAGTGCCAGGACATTTCATTTCTGAAGAATTGCTTTGTCGTTGGTCTCATCCAAAACAACAGCTACGATGGAAGAGCAGGAGGTGCAGGAGGTGCAGGAGGTGGAGCAGCTGGCAGGACCAGGCTGCATTTGCCTCTGGCCAGGGGCGGTTCCATGGAAAAGAGCTGCGCTCTACGTTGCACAAATGAAATTTTGCATTTTCAATTTTTTGAAATAGGCTTTTCCTATGACAAGAAGAGTGAGAGTAAGAGCAGGACTGCTCGTCATCCTTCTCGCAGGACTACTGCTCCTGCTCTTGCTGCTCCAGCAAAGAAAAAACTCTCCATCAGCAAAAACCTTCGACTTGCCTCTTTTCGCTTTTATTTCCGCAAAACGAATTTTATTTCTCGGCATTTGATTTTGTCGCTTTTCGCAGACCTGCACATCCTGCCTCCTCCTTCCTGCTTCGATTCTGCCTTTATCCCTCTCATCTCACCCATCCTGGAAATGCATTTTTTCTTTGCCAACTGCAACTCGTCCAATGCATTTCTCTGCCACTTTCTTTTCTTTATTTTCCAGGGGTCCTGGGACTGGGATCCTGGGCATCCCTCCCCCCTTGTGCACTTGTTATTCAAAATGGTGGCCATGCATTTTGAGTTTTTTTCCTTTGCATTGCTTATGTTTCAGTTTTGTTGCCATGGCTGCCATCGCTGTTTGCTCTTTGCGTTTTGCCTTGTTTTCGTCCTGTTTTGCTTTCAGCTGCAGCTGCAACGAAGGGCAACGAAGGGGGTAGGGTATGGGACCTAGTGTCCTGGCGGGGGCGGGTGGCAAAGAATGCAGTTGTACATAGGGGCAAACGAAGAGATGGGGATGGGGAGAGGGACAGGCTGCATCTGCAGTTAGTCGTACGAATTTTTTCGCTCCTATTTTTTTGTGGGGAGAGGAGGAGGGAGGTTCGCTCGAGGAAAGGCACCCGCAATCGATAAATTGAAGAAGAATGCTCCCAGTGGAGCGCACCTCGAACCAGGGGACACCCCGGCCTCCTTTATGGGGCACCTCCTCATCCATCAGAGCTGCCAACCCTCCTGCCATGCCCCCCCTTTTGCATTCGCTGTTATTAGTTTCTGGCTGGAGGACAAAAACTGCATTCGCGTTGGCATTGCGGCAAAGCTTTGTGAAAAAACGCGATCCCGATCCAGCTGAGAGTTCGTTAGTGGTGGTGCACTTCCTCATGGCCAGGATTTGGGCCAGCTCAAAGGTCCCATCACCCATTTTGAGAGTGATTTGGTTCTTTGATTTTTACCCTTTTTTTTGGCAAAATAAAATAACCTTTCTTTGGTAAAACCTGATGGCAATCCAAAATGGATTGATTTTAACATGAAATAAGGCGATTATTAATGATTGACTTTAGCTTTACTACTGGAAATTTTAATTTACAAAAGTAAAAATGACATTTTGTGAGAAAAAATATATATTTAAGGACTTTATGATAGTGGAAAATAAGGTTTTAAGACTTCTTTCAAAGTAAAGTTCTTTTTATATATAAAAATCATACCAAAATGTTCTTCTTTTTGGCTTTAAACCACTGAAATTAAAATCAATATAATTTCCATATTATTTTACATCCAACTAAATAGGTTTGGATTGCAAAAACAATCATGATATGATACCATTTTGATGGAATGGTTTTAAATCCTGCCTGGCTTGCCTCGCTGGAATAATGACAATCAATCAGCCGTCGGCTCAGCGCTTAGATAAATTACAAAACTGCAGGAATCGGGCAATTACAGCATTGGGGGAGGTTTAGGGCCGGAAAATGCATCAATTAAAATTAAAGCTGCCGCATCAGCAAAATGCAACGGAGGCAAGAGAGGCAACATGCACTGTGCACTGTGCAACATGCCAATGTGCAACCCAAACCTGCAGTTTTCCCCAAACTTTGATTAGATAGGAGTGCATTGCTCCGAGTACATAGCAGCTGGATAGCTGTCCTATGTATGTGCTAGGCCCGCATCCATGGATCCTGGTGTACATGGACCCGGGCTTACGTGGCGTATGAAAATGCATTTTGGCAAAAACATGATTTCTGGCCCAAAAGGAGACCGGGTTTTTTTGGGGGGTGGATGCAGCCAGCAAAACCAAAGGGTAAACATTGCAGCAGGCCATCGCCCGTTGCCCATCGGCTGGCCGACAATGCAAATAGGAAAGCCGGAAAAACGCAATGCACACACGCACACACACACAGAGAAGCATCAAAAATAACACAACAGCAGCATACATGGGCTCTGTATGGAGGCCTATAAATTGGCAGGAAAAAGGATTTCGGGTGCGTGGGTGCCATTCTGTGCTTAGGTGACCCCTTCTGCCACCGTTCCCGTTCCACCTTAACTTTCCCTTGCCCTGCTCCCAAATCCCATACCCATTCCCATGCCCAATCCATGCCCATTCCCATTACCGCCTCCACTCGTTGGACAATGGACGCAGACGCAGCGCAGATGACATGCATAAATTGCATATCAAAGGTGCATCAGGAGCGGCATTGGAATCAGCAGGGAGGGGGGCGGGGGAGAAGGGATGCAATCTATGGATTTATGCAGCCTAGTCGAACCCCTCTGCCTCCGCCAAATATATATAGTTATGATGCATAACCCAAAGCTACTGCCAGTGCAGGCTGCAACCGATGTTGGAACCACTCTGCCCCCCAGGCTATATGGTCGAAATGCTTTTTGTTTGTTTGCCCATTTCGTCCCCAAAAATTGTTGATGAAAAATGATGCACTTGCCTGAGCTCTGCCCCGCCTCCCCCCCTTGCACTACACCATTGTTATGTTTTGTTTTGTTTTGGAAAATTTTCAATTTGCCGACATCCAGCGGAGCCCAAATTGGAAAAATGCCACGGCCAGGACTAGAGCAGCGAAAAAGGATACGGAGGATACCCCGAGCAGGATCTATAGCAACAGCAAAAGCAACAGCAACAGCATCAGCAGAATATTATTAATGAAAATCAATACATAAATTCTCGCCATATTTAGATTGTTTCGGTTATGTGTTTATTTTGTATTATAGTTACGTTTATTATGGAGCCACGGCTCGGTTGGTGAGCGAAAAACAATGCCGGTCATTCTGGCCTACGTTTTGCTGCTGCTGTTGCTGCTTTTGTGAGAGTGAGCTTGGTTTTAATCTGGCCACGAGAATGGTCCTTAATTTATTTGAAATTAAATTGCACGCTCTTCTGCTCTCCATTCAGCCAGGACTATAGATCATGCCAATGATGAAATTGCTACATGGGGAACTATTTTCAAAGTTATTGCTAAAGGGAAACTTGGAGAATTATTTTTTTTTTTTTAACTTTGAACGAATCCTGGTATAATATATATTTTATTTATGGATATTTTTTGTGCAATTTTTTATAAAAGAAGAAACTTGTGTTGTGCAAAGTAAATTACATTTATTTATCTTTACTTTTAAATTATAGAATTTAAGTTTAGTCTTCTTACTCAAATTGCTAGTATTTTTAACTAACCTTATTTGATTGATGTTTCTTGGAAAAGTATAAGACATGGAATGGAAATAATGTGTGTGGTCGTTATAAAGAAATATTTTTAAAAGTATCACTTCTTTTAAAAAGATGTTAATTGATTACAATTGATAGCAAACACTTTATAAACTTCGCTTCGTTTTTATAAGCTCTGTTTTTTTGTCTTGTAAAGTAAAGGGTATTAATACAGATTTTTTTCTAAGCGTTTTTTGTTAGAAATATCCTTTTACGTTTCTAAAAATTATTAATACTTCAAGTCAAATTCTTTATTATATTCCTAAGTCAATTATTTAAATTTTATGTTTAATTTGCTTGTTTAATGCAGTTCTTTATATATTGAATGGATGCAGTTAGGAGTAAAATTGTATATATTTCATTATCCTGACAAGCATCTATTATCTTAAATCTAACTACTTATTCTCATAAGATGAAATATACATATATCGATTTCTTGAAATATTCTCAGGGCATTTAGCTTTCAGCTAAAATCATTGTTGCATTTAGAACATTATTTACTTAAGATGCCCAACAGCAAGCCTACACAAAATATATGTGAAGAAGGGCCACATGCCATATAAATAATATTCCTATATACAATATATGTGCTAAACACCATCCAAGGGACATGGAGAAATGCAAGGAGAGTCATTCTGTTATTTCCCTGTGTGGCTAATGTTGAAAATTCCGATTTCAATTGAAAGCCGAAACAAGGACATATGGTGGGGGATTTTCAAAAGAATCCTTTAGAGACTCTTAAAGATTAGTGGCCTTCCTGCGATCTTTGATAAAGATATCTTCCAGATCATTACAAAGGGCCTCCCTGGCGCACATCTACACGAATCTCTCACAAAGACGAATGCAACCCAGACTCCCACTTCGTCCTGCCGCTCACACTCGCTCTCGCTCTGCCTGGCTGGCTCTCGCTCTCGCTCTCTCGCTGCGCAACGATGGCTGTTCGGCTGTTCGCTCACCAACACACAGACACAGACACACAATGGCAGGATGCCTGCCTGCGTTTTTCTAATGTGTGTTTCTCTTTCTCGCGCATTAGTTTTAGCGTTTTGCCTCTCGCTTTTTTGCTTCCTTTTTGCACACGACCAACGCACACACATACACACACACTGGTATATGGTCATGCCTGCGCATATAAGGGCTCTGCTATGCTCGCTCTGCTCTGCCGCCCCTTCCCCCCTCCCCATTGTGGCATCTTGTACATAAAACATGGGCGTGTTTGTGCAGCCAACGTCGCTGCTGCTGCCTCGGCTGGCGCACCAAAATTTTGTATTTGTGTACTTTTTTAGGATACCAAATAGGGATACGCAGCAGCAGGAGGAGCAGGAGCAGGACCCTTATATACTCGAAGCTAGGACACAAAAAAAGGGAGTAAAAATGCATTCTGACTGCACCAACTAAAAATGCGCAGGGAAAAAAAGGATGCGAGTGCGTGGGTGGGAAATTGCAAGCTGCCATTTTAGGCGGCCATAACGGTACGGTGCAGCTCTAATGCAACTCTGCCGCAGTCAGCGTCGCTGCTATTTTTCTCCATTTTCCATTTGCCACACCCAGAAAAAGTGCATTTTTCCAACTAACTACAGTTTTTGGCGTTTTTGCAGTGTGTGTTTTTATTATTGTTTTCTGTTGTTTTTGTTTTTGCTTTTTTGCTTTTTTCTTTTTCCGCTGTTGTTTTTGTTGCCTTCGTCCCTGTTGCTGTTTTTGATTTCCCTTCGCTTCGACGGCTTGCTGCCTATGTACAGCAAATATTCACTTGCCACTCTTTTTTCTCTATGTACCCACACACACATACACACACATACAGCTGTGCCATCGCACATATACATGCTCAGGCTGGCTGTTCGTGTGGAACTGCATTCGGTTGGTGCTAAAAGTTGCACTCTATATGCACATTTTGTGTGCGTGGCCAAAGCCAATCGGGTGCCTGCTGCAGTTTTGTGCTGCTTACTTTTTCTCAGCCATATCACCTCGTCCTGCCTGGTCCCAACCCCGACCCCCTTAACCCAACCCCAACACTGGCAGGACTCGAACTCAAGCCCCAATGCAAGGACCTCGAGACCTGCCGCCCACTTAGACATTGGAGCTGGAAACATTTCGATGGAAAAACTTTTGATCGGCCAACGATGATGTGAAAACCTTTTGGAGTAATTGAAATTGTCGTAAGGACATTAGTAGAATTTATTAGGTTTCGCATAGAAGTTTAATCGAGATGGGCGTTTTCAATTTGAAATTTGCAGAGAGAGCCTTCAGTTTCTAGTGTAAACTGTGAAACGCATAGTTTTCACATAAACCGAATAAGTAATTTGATTTCAAATGTTTTTTAGTTATTTCTTGTAGAGATTTAAGAGACAGGTTCACTTTTAAAAATCAGTTTTTAGTTCAAATTTAATGCAGAGATTAATGTATCCTATGGTTTAGTCCATTAAAGGAATTTCTTTACACAAGGTAAAAAGTCTTTCCGTCTTACAAAAATCAGTAGAATCATCAAAAAATAATGATTGTTCTCTTCGCAATATTAAAAAATATGAAAAAGCTACAATTAAAATCAATTCAGATCAATGTCCTTTATTCTCCCCATTTCCCTTTTATTAAACACTTATTTGTTCATCATTTAGAAATTCACAGCATTCAAGGGCATATATGGAGTAAATTGCATTGAAACACACAAATCGGATCGGCGGCAATTAATAACGAATTAAAAAACTCCTGCCGGTAATCGACCCCAGGATTCTAATCAAACAAATATAAAGCGAGCAGCGAGCGACCTACAGTGAGGTTTGGAAAAAGGATATAGGAAAAAACATTTGCTGCGCCCACAAAGTAGTCGCCCCAGCTTATTCACATTTATAATATATATTTTTTTCTATATCCTATGGATATCCTTGCTCACACACACACACTCTCCAACACACATGTCCTGATGGGTTTTGCTGATTTTTTCGCGCGACTTTCGTGGGGGGTCGGGATTTGTATTTTTTGCATGCTGCCATTTGTTTGTTTGGGTTTGTTAGAAAATATATATTTTTTGCGAAATTTACGACACGAGGAGAGAGAGAGAGAGAGGCAACAGGCGAGTGCAGGGAAAGCGGAAAAGCGCCGAAAAGGAGAGGCGGCAAAAAAAGAATATATATATGCGATATGTGGATGAGCCGGGAAGAAAAAGGAAAGCGGCAACAATTTTTTCTATGCTGCTGCTGCGTTTCGTGTTTTGTTTTGCTCCGGTCCGGTCTGGCTTGGGTTTTTTTTAGGCGAAGGCGAAGGACGTTTGAGTAACCTTGTAACCCTTTTCTCGCTCTCCCCCCATTCCCCGCACTCTGTTCTCTGTTCTCCATTCTTCATTCTCCATTCACCAGTCTCCCCTATCATCAGTCTCCTTTTGCCTGTGGTCTGGCGAAACTGTGTCCTTTAAGCGACTTTCATAGCCCCACATTAAATTGCATAGTTTTCTTGCATCGAACGGGGAATCCCCCTGAGGACTCACCAGGTTCAACTCCAATCAAGACGAAATCCCTGACTCGCTTCTTCCGCTTCGATCACATCGCGTTCGCTGTTAAATTCCAACTGATCGGCACGGAGGCTGGCCAAAAGCCTCGGACCCAAAAGAGATCCTTATTTTAGAACCAGTTTTCATCGCTGGATTTGGGTGTAAAAAATTCATTTTTCAGCCCGAGTTTTTCTTTTGTTCGACCAACAATTGATGACGGAAGATCTTCCCGTTGTCTTCAAACTGGTTCTGTGAGCAGCTAACAGATAGGAGCAGCTCCTCACCTTTTTCACCCGGTTCACCCTTTCGGGCTTTTTTCCAAAACAATTTCGGTTAATAACCTTGACAAGGGTGCCTGGACTGGGGTAGGGTAGGGGGAAAATGCCATTTGCTGGGAACTAAAAAGGCTGCTGAACGGGTTCTCTCTGTAGCTGTTGAGAAGCGAGTGTTTAGACACCAAGGACAACTAAAAATATCTCCAGATCCTCTAAGGCATGTCAAATAAACATCCGCTGGGTATTCCGCTAATTGGGGTGGCTCATTCCGATACAGGACATGGCCTCTCAGGAGTCGGGAGTCAGGAGTCAAGGGTTAATTGATCTCCACCCCGAAATGGGATGGGTTATCTGCGTCTGGGACAGGCATCAACCCCTAAGCGTGGCCAGCACGCGTGCGCCCTCCGATCCGGATAATTCCAAAATGGGACCCATGGTTGTTAGGAGGGTTAAGTACGAAAAGTTATGAAGTATGGATTTTATTTATACTAAAGAAAACTGTATCAGACATCTTAAAAGGCAAATCAATTGTTTACAAAATACAGAATGAGAGCTGAAATAGATTTAATAGTTGTACAAGCAAGTATTAAACTTAACAGTATTTGCTTACCACTTAAAATAAGATGGCTTTTAAAAATGTTTTAGAGAGATGATGGCTGATGAAATGCGACAAAGAGATAAACATAATCTAAATGTTTTGTAAGAATTCCAACTCATCCAATAAAATGGTTTTCAAAAATACAATAGTTTTCCACACAAACCTTTTTATAGATTATTAATAAAGAAAATATAATCAAGAGGTATTTTTTCTTGATAAGGAACTTTTATGAATTTATTTTCTGAAAGGACTTTCCATACTGCACGAGATTCTTCGAGCATTTTAAAAACATTTAACTCACAAAATGGAAACTGCTATGAAAATAATGAAATATTCTCTGGAAATTGCATTGCAGGATAAACTTTATCCTTAGAATAGATGGCCCGGTAGGAACTCTACACTAAAACAAAACAAAAGTTTTAGTTTTACCCTTTCAAAAATAGTAATTATGAATATGATTTGAGGGTAATGTGAGATGTGCTCCTCCCTGCTAACAACTTTCTCTCCCATGGCGAGAAGATTGAGTTTCCCGCCCACCCATCTTGCCTTTCATTTACCCTGCAGCTTAGTTTCCGTATTATTAATATTCTAAAAATATATAATTTCCACAAACTCGTCCACATCCACGTCCTGCAGCTCTGCTCTGACAGTCCTGGCAGCCATCCTTTTCAGCTCTCTGGCTGCAGTTTTTGGCAAAAAAGGTAATCTACTAGAAAATTTGCTTTGCAATTAGTGCAATTAAAAATGTTGTATGAACAGGGATTTTAGCTGCGGATGCGGCTGCACTACGTTTCGATTCTGGATTCAGTTGCTGGCTTTAAAATTTTAATAAGGCGATTTCATTTCCGTTCGTCATCGATCCGGGCGTTGTCCAGGGGTTAACACAAGCCAAGGCAAACAAAGAACATTAATAAGAAAGGCGCTCTCGTCCTCGTCCTCGCCCTCGTCCTTTCAGTTGGTTTAGCAATTTGATCCGACAATGAATGAAATGATGGCAGCCCTGGCTCAGGCGAGGTCGTCCCAGACCCCCCAAAGGACCCAACTTCTTAATGTCATTAATTTTTTAAGCTTACTTGGAATGCCAGCGCCCTGACCCTGGCCACATAAAAATGGCAGGCCATCAAGGAATCGCCGGGAGCAGGAGGAGTAAAAACGAAGCGGAAAAGGGTTTAATTGTTTTGGGCGCCAATGAGGTTGGCTTCGCCAGCAGATTTAGTTTCAAAACACACTTGAGCCTATCGCCCCGTCGAATAATTAAAGGTCTCCAGTTGATTTTCGTTGGTTTGGGGGCGAGAAGGTCCTGATGATTTATTGTTTGACAGACAGAAGTTCCAGGGACCGGACTGCTTGTGTTTTAGGCAAATTAGAAAGGGTTCTTAGCTGTCTCCGGCAGCTGGGGAGTCGAGTCTACTGTTTTGGAAAGCATCACCCCAGCACCAGTCACAGGACGAGGTCTTAAGTCCTTCCCCCTTATTTTCATTCGGTCTGTTTGCTGTCACGCTGTCTAGCTATTTATTTATATTTAGTGCGATGTTTAATTTAGTAATGGATTAGTGCCGGCGAAAGGCAGAAAGAAGCTGTTCATTATGGCCAGACACGTAGTGCGCTCTGGGTGGGTCCGGGTTCGACCTTAAGGATCTTCCTAGCCCCATCACTCGGTCCCGGGAGGCTAAAGGTTTATGGCGATTCTTGCTTGATATGCATGGCGGCCAACTGTATATTAATGTAATGTATTCCTGAGGTCTAAACAAACTCAGAGTATGCAAAATATACATATGTTATTAAAAGTATTTATATATATTTTATCAGCAACTAAGAGACTTCTTATTTATGTTATTTATTTATCCCTAACTTCCATCTCTTTGAAGTTTTGAGTTAACTTGAATTTTGAATATTTTTAAATTGTCTTGAATATTTCTGCTATTCATTTTAAAATTCATATAAAATTATCTTGCTCGTAAATATCAAACTAAGGGTTCATTGTGTAACACAACAAATATTTCTTGAAACGCTCGTATTTAAATATTCCTTTCGTGCCACAGGAAATCTAATCCAACCCAGGGGTTGAGTCTAGGAAATGAGGTCCTTTTTTGGCAGGAAAACCGCTCGAAATACAAACAGAAGTTTAATGAAGCAACGTGGCAGCGAAGCACACACCACGACACGGATTGGTTATTATCTTTTAGTTCAGTGCATAACTTTTTCACTCTGCATGTAAATTTCATGCCACAGAGCAGAGAGTTTTTGGCAATGTTGCCGCTTCGCTGGATTTTCCACCCATTTCCCTCTGCTGCCCCACCCGATTTTCGCCTGCCCGATTTTACGTATTTCGGGGAAATTATTTTATAATGAATGTTCGTATTTAGCTAAAGTTTTATGAATGGCTTTCATTACAGAAGCTGTGTTGTAGGAGCCGTAGGAGTTCGGCTGGGGCCACAGCACCCTCTGAAGTGAACCACAAAAATATGAAAACCACATTTATATTGTACGTGGGGCAGATGTTCCAAAAACTTTGTCTGTCTCCCTATGCTGGCTGTTCAGGTCGGTGGTGGTCGCTCCCGATCCGCCGAGATAGTGTGTGTGGTGCACAGTGGTGTGAGCGAGGACGAGTGGTTCACTTTGGCGGTGGCTGTGGCTAGTGCCTGCCAGCGCTCTTTGGGCCAGAAACACAACTGGGGCCAAAAACTACTGCCCAGTTTGCCAGAAGTGGGCGAGTGCACTGATTTTGGTTTTGGGAAACTTTCGCAGAGTGGTTTTTCGAAAATGAAATGAAATGGCATGGAATGCGCCACAAAGGATGCCCGAATTGATGAAGAAATTAAAGTCTCTAATAGTGCCCCCCCCCCAGGTACTATTTCTATTCCATGTTTAAAGCATTTATTTCCGTGCTTCCTGCTTTTATTTTGGGGCTGGACTTCACCCAAAGTCCAAGTCCATGTCCATGGAGCTCAGTGAAGCAAGAGCGTAGCTTCATCTCTGGGGGGCAGAGTGGGGAAAACAGGGTTGGCAAGTGCGCTGCTGACAACCCTTTCAAAATTTCGACTTGACAATTAAGTAAAATAAATGAGGAGTCTACGGCTACGGAAGCCCGGCTACGTGACGCAGTCAGCAGAAGATGCCCGCAACTTTAACACCCCACATAGGGCGACGGAAAATGGGAAATTCGGAGGGAGGGGGAAATGGTCCAAAAGCCTGGGTGGTTGCCAGCTAGTATTTGTGGCAGATTGTACCCCAAGGTACAAGGCAAGTGCTGCTGCCCCACATCCCTTTTAAGTCCAATGCTGCCGTTGGCAGCCATTACGGGTAAACTTATATTTGCACTACGAATACACAACAAAAGCAGCTTCCTTGCCCTCCTTCCAGTTACCCGCCCAACATCACCTAGTCGTCCTCCTTCTCTGGCTGATTATCCTGACGCTGCCGCATGTTTGTGCGCAGTTGCCGAGGTCACTAATGTCGTAAGATGAATCCTTTCGGCAAATGCCTTCAGGGTGCAAAAATAAAACATGCCAACCGTAAGCCCTTCGCCCCATACCCTCCTACATTTATACAAACACTGAAAAAAAGGGTTTTATTTCGTGATCTAAACTCTTAGACTTTATTTGGAGAAGAAACCAAACACTAGAGAAGTACTGAAATATGTTGTGATTGATCTATGCAGAGCGAGTTGCATATCAAGAGATTCCAGTGAATCGCCACAGAATTAAAATCCATATGTTTATTAATTAAGATGTTAATGTTTCGCCTTAAACTCTCGAAGATATTTCATTTGATTATGAGTACTCCAGGGAAAACAAATGCAAATGCTACAATGACTTCATTGACTCTGAAGATAAAAATTCAGACACAGCTCCATGAATATCCTTACATCTACAATGACTTCATTGACTCTGAAGATTTCTCCTGAAAGTTTTTAAAAATTCAGACGCTGCTCCATGAATATCCTTACATGTTTGACTACCCAAGTTGATCCTAAAATCATATATTTTTCTCTGTGGAAATGCCTCGCTCCTTGGCCGTCCAACAGCCGCGCTTTAAATGTAGATTAGTTGTTGTTGTGGTGGGTGCTGGCCTCCTGACATTCTCGCATCCTGGCATCCTGGCATCCGGGCATCCTCTCTCCACCTTGGCGAGGAAAATAATGAAAACAGCAACTTTCATAATGAAGGTTGCCGGCCAGAGTCCTTCATCCTGCCCTCGTCTCTTGCACCTTGTCCCTTCCCGCTGCGAACGGAGCTCAACTCAACCGTTTCTGTCCTGTCCGCTCGTCGCTTTTGAAATTATAATCTGCGCCATGGCGCCATCCTGGTCCAGGAGCAGCTCCTCTGCCTCCCCCTCGTTTTCGCCTTTGCCTTCGCCTTCGCCCCGTTGCGTTTATTTAAGGACATGCGCTCGTTTTACACGCTTTGCTTGGAGGACTCGAGGGTGCCCTGGTCCACCTCTTGGCACTGAGGTACTTTGTATTCCCGGGCTTTGTAAATAGCTTTCAGTTCCTCGGCTTCTTCTTGCTACCAAAACTCATTGCCGGGGTTTTAAATTTATTCAACAAATGTCCTTAGTCGACTAATTTGCATGCAGAAATCAAATAAGCTGCATGTTCACATAATGAACACACACGAGATGGAGTTTGGAGCTAGGAGTTTGGAGTCCAGAGTCTGGAAGCGGGCAAGGACTTTAGGGCGCTTCACTAATTACTTTGACGGACAAAGCAGCTCGAAATTTGAGCGACGCAAACAATGGCCGGGCAAATCAACATAAGCGAGAAAATTGAAAAGTGGACGGGAAATTATTTGCCAAACTGGCATCTGAAACTATTCAATTTCCTGGGCACAGGCGGATCCAACTGCCAGAAACTGACAAACAAATGCAATTTGCCCAAGGACCAAATGTAGAAGTGGGAAGGTAGTAAGTTCTATTGCCACCCTCAGCAGAAGCCAAGTCCACATTGGTCCTGCTCGGGATGCCTGCGCAGGCGGAAGTCACAACTATCCCAAGTCGGCATGCGGGTTAGTCCTGCCATCCCTTGCAACTCATCCCATTCGATTGACCCTTCCCAACCCCGAAGGATATTGCGACTTTTTGGCCACACCAAAGACGCCATATTAGAATGGACTCTCCTTTTATATAACATATATGGGGGGAGAAAGAAAAAAAGGAGAAGGAACGAGCGGCTGAATTCAATTTGCATTTTACTGCTAGTTACAAATATTTGTCTGGAGTCCTTTTGGGGCTGGGGGAATGAGTTATTGAATTAGTCAAGGGTTTCGTGTGTCTTGACAAAACCTCTCTACCACGGGAGTGAGTTATTAAATTCAGGGTGAATTTAAGACCATAAAATTCTATGTACCTTTGGGGGAAGCAGAACCAATTGTTTTTAAATCATCTATGGTTTTTTAGGTTATTCTGCTTAAATCTTTAAAAGGGTTAAAACAAATTAATATCTATAACTATCTAATGTTTGCAGTAAAGAACATATATGTAAAAACAATTAATGTGAACAATCAAAACAGATTTTCTGTTGCAATTTTAATACAATATCGTAGTTCGTGATCTTATTTTTGTAGTAGAAAAATATGTACTTGTGAAAATATCTTTTCCCGTTTAACTATACTTTTCTGCTTGATGATCTTAAGCAAATTGAAACTTTAAACTTCTCGATTTCCAAGTCCGGCTCCTTGTGACTGAACATCAACCCGTTTTGCGTGGATTAACCCTTTTCTGGGTCTATAATGTGTGCACCACAAATATTGCCTCAGACGGTTTAGTGGACTCAAGGAGGGCGGCAAGAAATGAAAACCTCGAAGAGGGAAGACGAGGAAAACCCCAGATGAAGGGACAGCGAGAAAAGCCAGCCAAACCAGACAAACAGTGAGGCGATGGATCAAAAACAGGCTAGACAAGAAAAAAAAGGAGGAAATTTAGAAGAAATAGTGTAAAGGAGAAGCCACGAAGATGAAGGGGTTGCGTCTGGTCTTAGTCTGGTCTGGTTGCATTTTTTTGTTAGCCTTGTCCCAGGCACTTTTCTCCTTCCATTTACATTTTCTTCTCACCCTTTTTGAGGTTTTTCATTCCCTGGGACACACATCCATCTCGGGACTCTATTAAGTCCCATTTAAGGGACTCTGAACGTGTGCCGGGATTATATTAAGGGTCCTTGAACTGCCGCTGAAATGGTAATTAGTGCTAGACGAAACAAATCCATAAATAATCCATAAAAATGATTAATTACGTATCGACTCAGTCTGTGGGTGCAGCTAAGTCTGCTGTCCATCGAGTGCATCCTGCGTCCCATTTCCCGCTTTTTTGTTGCATTTTGCGAAATTTCGATATTTATGATTATCTATATGGCCATGAGGTGTTGTTGGTCTGCCGTCGGCAGCTTCATATGCTCTGCTCCTTCCGCAACCAGGACATGCGCAGTCCGAGTCCATGTATCTATGTATCTATGTATCTAACCAAGCCTCGGTCCTGCTGCAGGGGCCATGCTTTCCATTTAACCAGCGTCGGCCATGGCGTTCAGTCGCAACGCAGCTGCCCACGCCCGTTAGAATTCCCCCTTCCCCTGCCAGGATATGCCAGGATCTGGCATTCGACCTGAGTTGGCAGCCCCCTTTATTTTATTTTTGGGGTGGCAAAGCCTAAGAGCTGCACTTAGAGTCCTAGCCACGCATAGTTTCTCTTCATTTATCCGGTTTCCATTTCTCTTTCAATTGTGAGCTTCTAATTTGGAAGTGTGACGATAGGGGGCGCTTTTCTAAGGACATTGGGTAATTTATACTTAGCCAAAAGGACTCGTTATATTGAGGGTTGATTATTCAATTGTCCAGCGAAGGGGAAATAGAAGTTTTGGGGAAATTATCTTTAGGGAAATTGATTATAAATGCTTTTCAATTTCAATATTAATTTCAAAATATACCTTAGAAATATTATTTCGAAATATTGTACTACTTTTTTTAAAGCTAGAATGTCAGGATTGAAACAATATACAATTGAAAATTTCATAAAGTAAAAACTTCCTTATCCTAGGCTAAAATCTAAAAATCAATTCGATCAATAAAAATCTTTTAGTAGTAACAACTATTAAGTAAACGTAAAATATTTATAACATTTCCAGGCATTAATAAAAAGTATCTTTAATGACATATGGCCAAAAAAAATACACGAAATTAGTCTATAACAAGAAAGGAAGCTAACTTCGGCACGCCGAAGTTTATATACCCTTGCAGATAGAACTTCTATGACTTGGAATCTCAACAATATAAATTATATTTATTTGTGTTAAAAAAAATGAAGTAATACCTGCTTTCATTTCATTCACCTATACATATTATATTTGCAGTTTTACATTCGCAGATTTGCATTTTTCCTCTACATCAAACAATCGTTTGTATGGCACCTATATAACATAGTCGTCAGATTTTTATGAAATTTGACACAAAATTTAAGACTAATACAAAATGGCTATACCTCAAATTTGATGAAATACAGCTGAAAACTGAAAAAGTTATAAATTTAATTGTATTAATTTCTCGATCGTTCCTATGGGAGCTATATGATATAGTAGTCCGATTTTCATAAAATTTTATGCAAAATTGTAGAGTATAGTAGAATGGCTATATCTCAAATTTGATCCAATTTTATTGAAAACTGAAAAAGTTAAAAATTTTTTTGTAAAAATTTTCCGATCATTCCTATGGCAGCTATATGATATAGTCGTCCGATCCGGCCCGTTCCGACATATATACGAGTGAGAGTATATAGAAGGCTAACTACAAAGTTTCATTCAGATAGCTTCAAAACTGAGAGACTAGTTTGCGTAGAAACGGACAGACGGACAGACGGACAGACGGACAGACGGACAGACGGACAGACGGACATGGCTAGATCGACTCGGCTGTTGATCCTGATCAAGAATATATATACTTTATATAGTCGGAGGTGCCTCCTTCACTGCGTTGCAAACTTCTGACTGAAATTATAATACCCTGCAAGGGTATAAAAAGTAGAACAAAAACGTATTTCTACTAAATCATTGTTATTTACACTTTAATATTAAAAATCTACTTTGATGACTTTATCAATGTTTATTTGTAATTTATATTCCATGGTAATTTTCTTCAATCAATTAACTAATGCAGCATTTTCTATTGTTACAACTTCCGTAACTAAAAAAACGTGTCATATTAAATCAATGCTTAAATGGAAGAGGAAAAAAATGAACTCTGCAAATCTGTTAACGAAATTTTCAAAAGCTATACACGTTCATATATTGGCTTGAATAGATCCGTGAATATATCATAATTCCATTTTATTGATCAATGCATTCGAACCAGTTCCCCTTTCATTTTTGACAGCTCAATTGATTTTCACTGCCAATTTTATATATGTATATATTTTTCTTGTTGTTTTTGTTGTTGCAATTTTCGCTTTTCTCGTGGCGTTGTGTTTTGCTCTCCTTTGCTATTTACCCTGTCATTTTGTTTGTGTATTTGACTTTTGACATTTTTTCGATTAGTCAACCCCGCTACCCCTGGATATGTTTGCTTTATTTTTTTTTGTTATAATTCGCATCCCCGCTGCTGCCGGGAGTTTTGGACAATCGCAGTTCACCTGTCGCTGGGATATATATATATATTTTTTTTTTGTTCTTTCTGGTTTGCTAGTCAATTTGCCGTTGTTTTATGCGATTAATCCTGGCCATGGAAGCCACTTTGGCGCACATAATTGAGGTTACGTTCGGCTGCACAAATTGCCGGCATTAATTGATTCTGGTTGGGGTTGGGGGGTGGAGGGAAACGAGGAAAAAAGCCAGAAAAGAAATGTAATAATCGGAATTTTTCATGGCTGCATTTTGGCACATTTATGTGGCCGCGAGTGGTCACATTTCGGCTGCCCCTGACCTGCTCAATGGGTTCCAAGGAATGACTTTGTTGTCCTGCCTTATTGTCCTGCTGCCGCGGAAAAACCAACCACCGAAAAGTTTTTGGCGGCATGTGCTAGACTCATTCTCACCAACCCCTCATGTATATATATATCTATATATTTTTTTAACACCTCAGATTTATGGCTCATCCTTAATTGCATCACTTTGATGGCCGATTTGCTCATCTTTCGATCTTCAAAGTTGGCATCTTAAAATTCACGGCAACAGTTGACACTTACATAAACTCGTGGCTTCATTTTCGGTTGTTTCTGTTTTTTATTGCAAAGATGATGGTAAATTGCCCAATTAAACTTTTTATATATATATTTGTTTCGTATTTTGTTTTCTTTCAAGTTTCCACTTAATGACAAATGTGTTTTGTGTTTTATTGGTACGGCGTGACGAGCTACAATCTGAGCTTTAATTGTGGCCAAGAATTTGTTGATATTGTTGCTGGACTTTGGTTTTATTTTCTAGCAGTTGTAAGGCGTTGGGAATTAGAATTTAATGGTTAATCATAAAAAATTGGGGAGATAACCCCGAAAGCTATACTTTTTTATTCTTGATATGAAATCTAATGCAAGTACAATACAATAATTGGGAATAATATTTAACAGAGGACGATTTTTCTACGAGTTCTGTAAATACGCACAAAATTTGTTCTGATAATATTATATTTTTTATTTTTCCTAAATTTCTCTTCATAAAAATACTGTTAAAAATATTGAATGGAATGCAAAATAAGATTTAAGTTAAGCAAAAATCTTTCAAATATTGATTCAAGTTAAATTTGATTGAATTTAATGATGTGTTGGTTGAGTTATAATAGATTTCAAAATCGATACCCTTAACCATCCTTTTTCCGTAACTTTTTTCTTGGCTCCCAAGTCAATTATATTTTTTAAGCAATTAAAATTGGTTTGAAACAATTTTTTATATAACAAAAAAAAAGTAATTAAACATAGAAACCATGGATACAGAATTTTTATTATATTCTGTTTACATAATTATTAATGGCTTTGTAGCTCTACTGGCATTGCTCATACGACACGTTGTAAGCGCTTGAGAGGGTTTTGCTCCCTCTCCATAAACAACAAGGCAACGCACAAATTGCAAGTTGATTTAGGCATTTTTTTCTATCCATTATTATTTGCTTCGAGTGCAATCGTCTAAAAAGTGCAGAGACCATCATGTGCCAGTCGCATTCAAATTCGGCTGTGGGGCAAATGCGACGCATCCTTTTGCTCGGAGTTGGAGCCTGCTGAGCTCGTGGGGGGGTTGGTGTGAGTGCGTTTTCAATCAAAATCGCTCAGACTCTTGACAGCAGGAGCAGCAACTCACTGGTGAACTTCAGCGGATTGCAGCAGCATTTTGGCAAACTCGCGGCGCACATGAGCGCATAAAACAAACACTGCAAGTGCCTCTCAGTATGTGAGTGTGTGTGTGCGGCACTTGGCTCTTTATCTTTTTGCCTATAAACGTCCTGCATCCCACCCAGGACCTCCCTCTCATATGCCTCTAGCACGCCTTGGGCACTGAATGCATTTTTGGTCAGCTGCAGTTCGCGACTGGCATTTTTTCTCGCTGCACTTTAAGTGCAGTTTACCTCTTTGCCAGTTGTATGTTTGCCTTTCGTCCTGCCGCTGCCCCATGCCCCTGCCCCGCCAGACTGTCCAGCTGCCGCAGCTGCCCCCGTTGCCACCGTTGCCCCTGACGACTCTGAGTGTGCGGCGTTAGAAATTGGGAGAAAAAAGTTTTCGCTGTGCAAATGAATTCTTACAAAGGACATGGCCCCATCCCGGCACACTCACACTCACACTCACACTCGACTTGCAGTGGAGTTAGGCAGCCATTGCATTTTTGTGCGTCCCTTGGCTCGTTGACGCCCAAGTGGCATGTGGGATTAAACCACTGCCAGTCGTTTGGCGCTTAAGTGCTGCAGCGCCCATTTTCCATTTCCCATTTCCCCCTCTCTCTCGCGAAGCATTTCTTTTTCATTTAATTAAAATTATTTGCCTTTGGCCGCGACGGCCACTCGGAACTTAGCCATTCGGCCCCGCGACTTTGGCAGAGAGAGAGTCTTGCCGCGTTAAGTGCGTGCAACGGTGGCCAATTGTCAATTAGCCAGGATGCGCGGCTAAATCCACACTCGGATCCGCATCCACATCCGCATCCACCTGCAGCACTGCCAAATGCAGCGATGCATTCAGGTGGCACTAACCAAAGCCGAACCACGCACAAAAGTATCTGCTGCACAGGAACAAATCTATATATTTTGAAAGAATTTAAATAAATTCAAGTTTATTGGAAATCGAAATCTAACAATTGTCATCTCTAAGAGTAGAGAACATAAGTAGAACAAATTAGTCATGGGAATAATTAAATTTTTTGGGAAGAAGATACTTTCTAATCTATTTAAATTAATAAACAATTACTTATATTGTATCTAGTTATTTTTGTATTTATAAAGTGAAGCTGTTTAAGAGGCAATTTACAAAATAGGTAATGAATATATTTTAGTTATTCAAAATGCATAATTTTCCTTCAGGACTTATGTATTATCTGAATCTGCTTATTAGTATTCCCTTGTATTCTTTTTGATTTAATTTGTTATAAAAATATTTCCATCTTTCATAACATATAATAATTTTCTCCATGTGTATTTCACTGCAATTATTTTCCTGCACACCGTTCAAAAAAAAAGAGAGTATCACAAAAGATGCCAAATACAAATAAATAAAAAAAAGAATCAAAAAGCTCAAAACAGAAACAATTGCACGAAATGCTTTTTATGTTGCCAATTACAGACAACGCACAGGACCAAATGAAAGTACAGGACACTCGTGAGCGAAATACCTTTGACCAGAAAAAAAAGCGGTAGGTAGGATCTGGAGCCTCCTTTCCGGCAATTGCCATTAAGGACACATTGGAAGAGTACGAGTACAATCTATTCCCAACGGTCGCGCGGCCTGTCCTCCTATTAATAATTCCAAGATGCGTAATTATTGATTTTCCATTAACACTTCCGAGGCAGGCAAAGCGACAAAATGAGAAGTAAAAAAAGAAAAAAAATATGGGGGGCAAAGGAAAAGCGGGGGAAAAAGGTTAAGAGTAACGAAGCGAAGCCCACGCATGTGGTCGGCCCTCACTTTGAACTTAGGCCAGGACCTCGACAGGAGCCTTTATGTCTGCCGTCTCGCAGCGGGAAAAACTCCATCTCGCCCGTCACCTTTGTGACAATTAGTCGACGTATGTACGTGTGTGTGCCTATTTATTAATAAATATTTTACACTTCGACGCGTGGGGTTAATTGCAGAGATGCAGAGATGGAACATAGGACGTACGTAGGAGGAAGCAATGGAGTGAGAGATCCTTTAAGCTGGCAGCAGCCCCCCGCAAGCCAAGGATTCCGCGTGCACAAGATATTGATTCGTTCATTTCGTAATTAAAAACTGACCAAGCCCCGGGGCCTGGCCAGGATGGCTTTGTTATTAAACTTGGCTGCAAATTAAAAGTCAAACTGTTTAAGACAATGTACAAACATACTTTGGGCCGGAGATTGACAAGGGTAGGCTCATGCTGCGCTGGATTTGAATGTCTGTCCATCTACGAGCAACCCTTGCCCACTGACCATCCATCCAACCATCCAACCATCCACCATCCATCCATCCATCCATCTATCCATCCACGGACGGCTGCACGCAACGTGGCGCTAATTTCTTTGATTACATGTGCGCCGGAGACGAGTCAAAGTCCAGGAGCTTGAGACGAGACTCTCCAGCATCCTGGCATCCGGGCATCCTTTGTGCTCTGTCTTATGGCGGAAACGGACAGCCTGCAATGACCAACTGAACTTCAAAACTTTGACTTGACCAGCGGCCGCCACCCTTGCGACTGCGACTGCTACTGCGATTTCTTTCCCTTAATCATCGCGTTGACTCATCCCCCACTTGTCTAACCTGCACAACATTCATCCACCTCGTTTCAACGATGGGACTTTAAAATGTGTTAATTTCGAAATTATTGCAGGACTGTAAGGACGCATCTGGCTTTTTTTTTGTTTTTGTGAAAGGTATCCTGCCACAGAGATGAGGACGATGCTAATGATTGATGGCTGCATAAGCAGGCTGAATTCATATTTATGTCCATTTATATCCATGACCATATTCACACATCCGTTTGCATTTGCATTTGCGAAGTAAATAGCTAAGCAGAACAAAAAGACCTCGCCAGAAAGGAACTTTTGCACACATGCACTTGCGGAATGAATGCCATGGACTGTGGAGGTGGATGAGGATGTGGAGGATGAGGATGAGGATGTGTGGGATGGAGGCCCACGAGTCCAAAAAGGGGTTGAGGCGGAGCTACTTTGCGCTCTTTGTGTGCGACTGTGACTGCCCGTGGAAATGGGAATGGAATTCTTTGGTTTGATTTTTTGTTCGACTGTTTGCGCCGTCGTCCGTCATCACTAAAAAGTTAATTGCACGAAAAATAAGTTAATACTCGACGCCTGCTCCATGCCAGTCCACTTCGATGCCGTTTCAGTCGCTGTTTAATTTAATTAGTCGGCGGCGTCCTTCTCTCTGTTCCACCTTACCCCCAGGTCCCCTTGATCCTCTTCAGGCTCCAGCAAGGACTCGTGTGTGTGTGTGCCAGTCCCAATTCGAGTTCCATTGCCCGCTCCTATCGGTGCGGCTCCTTGCCTTTATACAGGATGTGTGTATGTGTGTGTGTGCCAGGACTACATGTGTGCGGACTTTCGACTGTTTGTCAATACGATTCCGTGGGCTGGGCAGCCGGCAAGTCAATTAGCAAGTGTTTTAATTGCCTTAAATTTGCATAATTTCTGTCAACACGGAGGCAGGCCATACTAAACCTTTTACAGTACCAAGGATGCTGCGATGTGGATTTTTTAAGTTGGAATAAGAATTTCAGCAGAAGAAATGATTGTATATCAAATCTAAGCTTGATATTATGATTAGGATAGCTTGGCTATAACTACTTTCCCACCAATTTCTTGCTCCATTAAATAATGACACATTTAGCATAGAGACTTAAATACTTTTATGTTAATCCACTTCTTCAGGGCCTTGGTCAGCGCCTTTTGTGAGTTTAAGTAAGATTTTGCCTATTAGTTTCAATTAGTTGACTCTGACAATGGGTCAGCCCAGAGGAGCATGGCCACGCCCGGATTAATTCCTCGTTGAGACCCTGCTCTGGGCATTTCAATTAACCCGGGACGCACCTTAAGCGTTGGCCGGCACAAGACAATTCTAATTCCAATTCCACGAAACGTCCTTCCCATACGATCTGACCTCGTTTCGACGCAGAAGAAGACGCACAACTAATTAGACACATGCCAGGACATTAGACATTAGACACACATGTGCGGTTGTTCGTATCCGTATTCGTATCTGTGACTGTAACTGTAACTGGAGCTTCAGCAAAACGTATATCTGTATCTGTGACTGACTGGAAAACCTTTTGCCTGCTTGACCGTACGCAAATTACTTGTGTCATAAATTCAGACAAGAAAAGTCGGGCGGCGGCAACCCGAAAATAAAACCCGAGGCTTACCGCCAGCAAGTGGGTCGAAGAACTGGGGCTTGGCCGACTCCAAAGTGCCACGTAACCCGTCCGCCGCAGTTTATGACCACAAAGTTTCGATAACTCTTTGGGGGAGAACCACGACCTTCATAAAGATCTCAATCTTAACGATGACAATGCGAAAGTTTTCGGTCACATTTCCCCTCAAGATCCCCCGGAAACTATCTCTCTTACCCTCTCGTTGCCGTTGTCTTCGCGTTAGTCGAGACAAAAGTGGACTTAAAATCCCAAAAAGCAAGGGAATTATTATGGCCACATGTATATGTACGTTACTGAACACCTTTTCAAAAACCGGTTGCTTATCGAAGCCCTTTGAATGCCTTTTTGGGGGTTGCGAGATGCAGGAGTTGCGATAAGCCTAATATGCGTTTTCCTCGGCTGTTCGTTACGTTCATCTAGCCCGAAGGACACCCAGGTACAGTGGAATATCCCTAAAGGGAAGGTATCGTGTAAATTTTTAATTAAGAGTGATTATTCTACACTCAGAGACAAACTCTTGTTGGTCAACGAATGGAAAGATCATGATCTCTTAACTTAAGACACCTTTGCTTGCCTTCAAATCTTATTCATTCTCTTCAAGTTTGCCTTAAGGATAGTCTACTGTATTCCGGCACTAAATTCATAAACACTTTGGATAGTTGTAATGACCCACCCCGCTGCCCAAGGTGCATGAAACAAAAGGATGTACGTCCTTCTCGAACGTTTTTTAATTTGCTCTACGTGTTGGGGAAAATAGAGGCAAAAGGGGGGACTTTTGTTCGAGTCTCATTGTGTTCTTAAGGTTAAAATCTGAAACAATTTTTTGCTGAGTTATGGTCCCCAAAAGTTGCATCACTTTCATTACTCCTCAGCCAGTCAATGAACTGACCTTACAACAAGTCCTGCCCCATCTCCGTTTTCGTTAATGGCGAAATCATGAATGAAATTGCGTAAAAGTGGTTGCCAAAAAAAAAGAAGAAGGAAACAAACAAAAAAAATAGCAGGGAAAGTGAAAATGTGTGGAAAAATAATAACAATAACGAAAAGCACGGAAAAACGACGAAAAAAGCGCTGTGGAAAAATGAATTATATTCGCATATTGGGTAATCAATTAAAATTAACCGAAAAACGAAATAAAATAAAATACACAAACTACAGGCAGGCAGGCGGCGGCGGTGGCGGCAGGACAATGTCCTTGGCATGGAGTGGGGAGGTGTGGGAGGTCAGACGACCTCTCTGCCCGTGACCCCATTCCAATGGGGTGCGTACGCTGGCCCGTTGCTTCATTAACCGGCCACCGCACACACGTGCGTTTACGCACATACACATATAAGTATATATCCTTCGGCCCACTCCGCCGCCCACCCAGCAGCTCCCTTGCACTCCCTGCGGGTCATCGGACTATGACAAGGACCTGTGCCGGCATTTTTATTTCGTTTTTTTTTTTCACCACTCCACACACCAATGCCACCCACTGCATGTCATAATAACACCACCGGCACCATCGAACCATAACAACAACAACAACAAGCTGCTGCTGCTGTAACCCAATGCCGCTCAAGGTCAAACCATAATCGTTGATAATGAAAATTATTCGTTTCGTTTTGTATTTCGTTTTTTTTCCGCGCTTTCCCCACATTCACCCAGCTTTTTCCTTTGGTCACTTTTTTCGTTGTTTATTTTTTTGGGACAGGCGCGTCCTTGCCACGCTGCATTCGTATTTGTTTTTGTCACTCGTTTTCTTTAATTTCCATTTAATGCAATTCCCGGCGCTCATTGCACATCCCTTTCCAACACTCATTGTGTAAATTATTGCCGAAAAATAAAAGGACAGGAACAAGGAGCGAAAAAGTATGCAACATAATTAAAAATCAATGGCATACAAACAGATAAAGGCCGGTCGAGGGTGGGCGTGGCAAAAGCAGCCTGATTTTCACATTAACAGAGCACCCAATGTCCTTCCCATCCCGTCCCGTCCACCCCTCGCCCCCTGCTGACTGGCTGCAATTTATTTTTGATTGTTTTTTAATTTATTTTTTATTCGCATAAAAAGCGCAACAAAAAGTTATGGAAAAAAGCAAGAGCGCGCGCGAACGTGCAGCACACAGCAAAAATCAACGAAACCGAAAAGTGTAAAAAAAAACACCAAATAAAAAACCGAAAACATGGGGAAACAGGGGAAGAAAAGGGGTTCAGCCGAAAAAAGAGAGCACAACAAAAAGCAGGCCAAACAACGCCGGTCAGCAGCAGGAGCAGGAGCAGGAGCAGCAGCAGGACGACCAGGCCCGATGTCCTGTCCTGGCTCCCTCCGCACATTTTTGGCGGTGTGACGGCCAATGAACAGTAAAACTGTTGCTGCCGTGTTGCAACGTCAGCTGAAAGCGGCCCGAATGGTCAGAGGAAATGGTAAAAAAAGAGACAAGTGTCGAAAATATAAAAAGGCCAATGCAACGGTCGAAGTGGGGGAAGGAAATTCGAGGAGCACTGCCATAGAAGAGGTGACTAGAACTGACACCAAAGCCTCATGGAAATCACTTTTATTTCTAAACACAAAAAAATAATGCCTTAAATTTAACATGAGCAGGATGAGCATATAGAACAATTCAATCAGAGATGCCACAGATGATTGGTACTAGCTTTTTAAAGGATATGTGATTTCATAACTCAAAATATCCTTGAGATAACCAACTTATTAATATAAAAATGTTGTAGTAGTCCTGCCGCACCACTTGTAGTTCCCTTTCATCTTTGTTATCCTTCTCACCTGTTCCTTTCCGTCTGCTGATCTGAGGTATCTTCTCGCTGGCCAACTTGCCACAGACAATCAGCTTAAACACCTCACAGGACATCACAGGACGAATCCAACCAGGACGAATCCAACCATGTGTTGCATGCCCAGCACGAAAGGACTGACCCGAAAAAGGATGTTGCCTCTATCTTCCTCTCCTCCTTTCCTCAGCTCTGATTCATTTATTTTTTATTTTCGCTCATTTTTCGGGCGCCAGCTACACACCAGTGTCCTTCTCCCTCAGCCTCACATTGTTTTTGTTGGGCCTTTTTTACCGGCTTGTAAAAATCACGTGAAATTTTTTAAATTGCGAAATAATGCCGGTCTAACTCATTATACATATATCCTGTTTTCGATGCATTTACCTCGCGATTTTTTCTTCACATTCTGTTACGTGATTTCAGTTTTGGTCAATTGGGGGGGTTTTCAGCTATAAATGGGAAAAAGGATGTGGATGCACAGCAATAGCTGGTGGAGTTCAAATAATGTTGTATATTAGGTGAACAGAAGAAAATATATTTATAATATTGTTAGTTGTGGTAGTTAAAAAGCATTTGGTTTCTTAAATATTTTATATTCAAGTTGAGATTATTTATATGACTTTATTTTCGTTGTCATCCTTGATAAATTCTTAGAAATTAAAGCATAGCATATTTATTTAGAAACAGCCATCTTATATAATAATATTTCTGGCAGAATTTTAATACAGTTTTATTAATTATTTTACTATGATCTACGGACTCTACGTGGCCATAAAATTCTTGGTGTCTTAATTTATTTTCTCAACCCCCTAATTAAGTACTTCCTTTTGCTGTCTCAGAAACGGCGACTGTGGGGTACATTGTTGTAATGAAATTGTTATCGGGTCGTTAGCACCGGAACTAGACATTTTCCCTTGCCCCTTCTTAAAATTGAGGAAATTACTAACCAAGAATCACCTCAGTCTCGGCTTTGTTTTTGTTTTGCCATCAACGGAAGTTTTTAATTTGCTGCACTCTACGCCTGCACAAACGACTTTGCCTTCGAAAAACTGCAGTTTCGGGCTGCATAATATGCACTTTGCTTTGCTCCCTTTTCGGCCCGAAGGGGGTTGTTAGCCGGCCTAGACCAGGGCCAAGTTGCAGGCCCTGTTTTGTCTATTATCCCACGGAACTCAATTACCCGAAACAAAGCGCTATCACTGCAACGGTGGTCGGGCTTGTCTTTCCCCAATGTGTGTATGTGTGCAATTTCGTGTAACTTTTTGGGCCAAAAGTTTCGTAAATTGCATTCGCGCGGAAAGAAATTTTCGGAAATTGCCTTAAAGATTAAAGTCGGGGCAAAAGAGTTGGGAATTAGTTGCGAGAAAGGCGCCAGGTGGGCGAGTCACTTGGCTCGGTCATGACGCCACTTCTTGGCCACGAAAGTAAGTCACACCACGAAAGGTGCGCCCTCGGATGACTTAGGAGTTTGCTGTGTCCCCGTATCTGCTTGTGCTTGTGTCCTGGCGACACTTGTAACCAAATTGACACTAAAACCCATGCCCACCACCCTTCAGTTGGTGGCTTCGGGTCCCCAAGGTTTCGAAGACGGCGACGACAACTTGGGCCACACCTTTGCTTGCCCACATGTGGCCAGTGGGTAAATAGTGCTGGCAATGTGTTAGTGTGTGTCCATGCAAAGTAAATATTTCCAGTCGCAAGGATTTCATTATCCTTATCACATGACAAGCGGAATTTTTCCGCAGCACACACACAGCAGCAGCGAAAGATGTTACTGGGACTCAATGAATGCATGTATGTTGCGACGCCACAATGCCGCCTTTCGCTTGGCGTGTAATGTCCTTTAAGTCCTGTTTGGACTTTAATTACGCAGCACCGCCCTAGATGAGGGGTATTTTAGTGGGTTTGCTGGAATAGTTATCAGGTGCTGAGGAAATGAACTAAGATTTACATTTTGTATCCTTTTTGGAGCAGAAGAAACATATATTTCCTAAAAAAAATATCCTTAAAAGTTCTTCATTGTAATTAAAACTTAATACATTGAAATTCGAATTCGCTTACAGGATATTCTTTGTCCTTAGCTTTGCCTTACTTTGTCATTGTTTATGTTGCCGCTTTTGTTGCCTTGGTGGTTTTACCGTCTCTTGAGATATTCCTTTATGTGTGTCCTTACATATATATGTGTGTGCATGCTTATGGGTTAGTGTGAGTGGCACTCCTGTGTGCTTATCCTTAACGGCGGTTGAGCAACTTAACTATTTGCATGTTTGTCCTGGCTCGCTGTCGTCGCTGCGGTCTGTGCCTAGTTTAGAGCCCTTGAAGATGACGTCGTCGCTCTCGTCCTGCCAGGACCTAGTTGTTAATTACCGCAAGTTGGCTGCCAGGACAAAAGGCGCCTCGTGCGCTCTTAATTGAAATTGAGTTTCAGTTTCAGCTAATGTCTTTATTAGGCATATCTCGCCATGTAAGTGTGCATGGTTTTTCCTTAGAACCCAGTTGAGTGGATCAGAGTCAATGCCAATTATTTGTCAATCACAGGATGGGAGAAGGGAGCTTGGGTTGCATTTACAAACGGAAACGCATTTCGTTGGCAAATTGCGACTAAAAGCAACTGGCTCTATATACCAGAGACAGCAGCAACAGCAACAACAATGACAGCGGACAACAAATTGATATATATGGACAAGTCCGCGGATTGACAAAGCAGCTGCAGCGTAAAAACCCAGCCATGTTGCCTGTCCGTTAAAGTTCCCATTCCCTCTCTCGACCCTTTTTCCTACGAAAAATAGCATTTGAGGCTGAGTTGTTGCGCTGTTGCTGTCGCGAAAAGTGCATTTTGTTGAGCGGCCAACGGGGCGGATGAGCGACGCATACGAGGAAAATAGAAGGGGTGCACAGAAGGGGTGTGTGTGTGTGTGTGTGAGAGTGTGGTGTTTGGGGGAGTTACTGTAAAGGAAGCAGAGCAGCTTCGGCGACAGTCGCAGTTGCATTGAATTTTTGCCATTGCAACGTTGGCTGACAGACGCCAGGACATGAGGCAGCATCCTCCCCCCAACCAAGCCACTTCCTAACCGAAGGGGTTTTCCCCCTTGACCAACCTCAACCTCACCCCCCATACACAACAACGCCGCCCTATGTAGGCGGGGCTTTTTTGTAATTTTTTTTTTGTTTTCCAAACGCAAGCGCGCATTTTTAATGCAACAACGCAGAGTTCATGGCAGAGCAAGAGAGAGAGAGTGGAGGGCGAGTGAATCAGTTTTATTCCGGGCTTAGTATTTTGTATATCGCTCTCGCCCCCCTTCGGTGATGATGCATTTTGTGGCCTGGACCTGCAGTTAAAAATATTACATATCGAAAGTTCAAAGTTCGGTTGTAGGGCATCCGCTTGCATGTCCTTTGAGTCTCGCACTCGGATCCGCTTGATTAATTAAAAGCAAAATATGTTTATGGCCAGCGCAACAGTTCCTTGGGGGATAACCGGATGATGATGGTGGCCACCTGTGGGAAGAGAGGGTCAAAGGGCAAGCTCATGAAAAAAAAAATAGCGAACAGAAAGCCATGAATTATGCAGATCCCTCGGGTGAGGTGGTCACTCGATCTCCGATTTACATGGCCATGTGAGGCAACTGTACCGCCTGACACTTGGCGGAACCTTTGTCTCCGCTTCCTTTCCAGGAACAAAAGGCCAAACGGTCAACCCCCTTTTGCTGATTGCATTTGCTGCAACATTTTTCGTTTCGGTTTTGTTTGCCTCAACTCTAAAGAGGGGGGGCTGGAATGGGGGGAGATGTTGCAACTGCAACTGCAACTACACCGCCCTGCACTGCACTGCACTGCTGCAGTGTCCTGGCATTCGAATGGACTTTTGTTGTCGTCCAAAATGCAGCTGTCGCGGTGCACAGACCGCTCCGACCCCGCTCCCTTCACTCCCTCTGCTTGTTTAGTTTTTCGCGCAATTTTCCGCGCTGCCTTTGTCATTTTCGGGGGTTTTTTCATCCGATGCCGCTGCCCGCCAGCCGATATTTTCGTTATATAAAGCCCAGGACACGGACATGCATGCTTTTAGGCAACGGCCAGTGCATGCAAATGCATCTGCAACTGCAGCAGCGCTTCGGGGAATATGCAAATCAGCCATCAGCAGCAACAGCAGCAGCTGCAGTTGCACACAAAAGGCTCAAACTAGAAATGCTTTATGGCCACCATTGCACATGGTAAGGGGGGAGGTAGGGGGAGAAGGGTCACTGGCATAATTGATGCTATTCGGGCCGCAACCAGCTTTGCACGACCATTAATTTGCTTTCGAATTGCTTTCAACTAATTGGACAGCAGCATAATGTGAATTTAATGAAGATCGCGAATGATGTAGGATGGGACGAGGGTGACGGCTGATTAGAAGCCAAATAGTAACCAATTTAAGCCATCATTAATCATGTTTTAATGCAGATCCAACTATATAATGAAACTGTTGCAATGGTATTTCATAATTTGCGTTTAATGATGGATAGGAGCAGACATTTCTGCTGGTATTTATGGATTATCTATAAATACTTCCAAATATTAAGAAATGTTTGCTTATAAACTTAAACTAAATGATTTAAATGGTAAGGAATTAAATGAAGAAATTTGACAGGTATTATAATTTTTAGTCAGAAGTTACCAAAGCAATGAAGTAGTCATTTCTGATCCTATAATTTATATATATTCTTGATCAATAACATTAGAGGAATCATAAAGTCATGTTAGGTTCATCTTTTCTACTATAAATTAAAGACTATTACTTAAAGTGCTATTTTAAGATATGATATATGTTGTTTTAGTCCCTCCCTTTAATCCAATATTATGTTAAATGATTTATTATTCGGCATTGATACTAAAAGTTAACTTACTTTACCAATAGTAAATTATTTTATAAGCAAATTCCTGGTTGATAGCTTAAGCCAAAGTCTAGTATAAGTGATAATGTCCTGTAAAATCATAAGTACAAATGTATATCCCATCATATCAGTAGAGTGTAGATATAATGCAAATTAAACCGATGATCTGCATTCCAGTTCCTTTTGAGCTCAGATTGCCCTAGGAGATTCATTCATGATTCTGTTTGTTTTTTAATGCGATTTTCGAGCATAGTTTTACCAACGGATGAGTCCACCCTGCCGGCTGCAGTACACCGAAGCTCATTAATTAATGATGGCTGGCCAGGGGATGGACAGACCAGCGACCGCAGCAGGTGGCATGGCACCCTTCTTCCCCCGTCTCACCGCCATGACCTTTGGCAATTGTGCATAACAACTTATGAATCCATAAGCTATCTGGCAATCTCTTTATGAAGCAGCATTGCCAATTCCTCTTCCATATCGCCATACCAAAACCAAAGCCAAACGAAACGGAACCGAGGCCCTTTACCCAAACCAGATCCAGATCCCAGCAGTAGCAAAGGCAAAGTCAATAGCCAATGCCATCGATAAAGCCATAAACTCCATGTACTGGGTGGGATTGTGGGTGCTGTTCCTATACGGCCTAAACTGCGCCACCTTTCAGCCCACACTCCCACCTTTGTCCCGGACAACGTGGCGTATGAGTAACGAACGCGATGCGTAGGATTAAATGCAGGCTCTGCCTAGTTTCGATCCGTTGTCCCTCCCACAGCCATCCATCCATCTATATATATATATATATATATACATATATATAGATATATATATTCCCAATACATATATATCCATATATGGCTGCATATATATCTATATGCACATTGCAGTGGCTGTCGCTGCATTCGTCCACCAATTTTTCTCCGCTTTTTTGATGCGCTTCCATACCCCCTCCTGTGGCACGAGTTTAGTGAGAATTTATGCTGGCTCTATTGTTGCTGTTGTTGTTGCAGATCCTGGGTTTGAGTACGGATGGCGTTCTATATTTTTTCCAGCTGCAATTTTTCTTTGCTGGATATTTTAATGCCAACTCTGGCGATTTACCAATACATCCAGAAAAGGCGGCGAAATAAAATGCAAAAAAAAGAAAGAAAAGAGTGTTGCATGCGCGCAGGGGCAACATAGAAAACTTTTACGTTTCGTTTAGGTTTTTGTTTTGTTTTTTTTTTTTTTACCAGCTTTCCCTGCCATTTTTTTTGCTTTCTGCCATTGCAAATGAAAACGAAAAAATTGCATTTTCCCCGCCGAATGTGTGTGTGTGTGCGGGAAGTTCGAGTGCGGGAAGTTCGAAATCAAAACAAAACATGGCCACATGGCGCTGTTTGTGGGTTGACGGAAGGGCCTCAAACGGGGCGTTGGGTGTTCATCCCACATGGCGGAGTTTGGAGCAACAGCTACCCACCAAACCACCCACCAACCCCATCCTAGCAGTGGCTACTGGTCAGTGTGGCTCGAGGGAGTACCGGGTTTTAGGTACACTTAGGCTGCAGTTCTGCCAACAACCACCCCGTCCCCCATTTCCGGTGGCTTGGGTGCTGCATACTTTTTGGCGTTGTTTGATTTTTAGGCGCAGCAAAATGCGTTTTGCTCTTGATTGGAGGTCCCGGAGAGTGTGAGTGAGAGACGGGGGCTGCACACACAAATACACACAAAACAGTGTGGTATGTGCATTGTCCATGTCCTGCTGTGCATGTGTGTTTTTGTGTGTGTGTACGTGTCGCTGCTGCTGCTGTCGTCGCGCTTTGTTTTGATTTTTCGCGACTGAGCGCGCGTTGCTGTCTGTTTCTCTCTGTGTTTTTGGATTTGTCCGGCATTGCATATGTGCGCCCAGTTCGAGTGGGTTTGAGTGTAGTGTTGCATGTGTGTGTGTATATGTGTACATTAGCAGGACTCTCGGCGTCGGCGTCGCAGTCGCAGCAATTTTTTGCGCCAAAGCCAAAGCCAAAAAAGACGAGGACAATTCGGTTGGCGCTGCTGCTGCCGCTGCCTGCCGCGGAATTCATTTTTTTTTTCATCCTTTGCGCGCGTTTCGCGCCCGGCCAGCGGCCACTTTCATCCATAGTCCACACACAGTCACAGTCACAGCCATATCCACAGGCACAGGGACATCCACATCCTACTCCATCATCAAAGCGCTGCAGCGACGACGCCATCGACATCGACAGCGGCTCTGGCTGTGTGACTCTGGGGCCCATCGTCATCGTTAGCAATTTTAGCCAGGACATTGCAACAGAAAACGGCTAAACGCGAAACAAGTTGCGGCGCTTTTTTCTGCTCCTCGGGTTCACGTCTCCCTGTCCTGGCCTGTCCTGAATCGAACTGAGCTGCACTGAGGCCGCAAAAGGATCAGGCAGCGGGCACCAGGCACCAGGCATCAGGCACCAGGCATCGGGCAAGGCAAATCAGTAGGCAGTGCAAGGCAGGCAGGCAGGCAGTCGGCAGGCAGGTCTTCTCGCCACTTCTCGCAGACTTCTTCGCATCTGCATAAATCACCCCAGAAGCAGAAGCAGAAGCAGGAGCCGAAGCAGAAGCAGAATCACAAGCAGTTGCAAAGAAAAAATCAAAACTGAAAACAAACAAAAAAAAACGAAAAAGAAAATACAAACAGAGAAACTCGTAGAGAGTGAGAGAAAGATCTAGAAAAAAGTGCCAAGTGAATGTGTGAAAGTGAAAGTGTGAGCAAAATGACTTGAAGTGCAGCAAAGACTAGACGAAACCTAAACACCTTCACTCAAACAAACACTCTTCCCAACTCTACCCCACACTGCGTATACGCAACATTCGCTCAGAATGCTGCCAAGACATCGCGCATACGCACCGTTGGCCCATCAGCCCATCGAACTGAGACTCGGGCTGGGGCTTGTGAGTGTCTTGAGTCGTGCATCGTGTGTTGTAATACGCTAGAAAAAATAATATATATATTATAAGAAAAGACAAGAAAAGCCGGCTTACGCCGAAAGACAATGTAAACGCCGGCATTAGAATGTAGCGCAGTTTTTTCTTCATTTCCCAAAACTAACTAACAAAACCAGCCAGCCAACAACAAATAACAAAATAGACAAAGTTACATTTTTGCCAATATATCGATAATATTAATCACTTGATAAATCAGCGACATTTCGTTCGTAAGCAACAAACAAGCAAGCAACAAACAACAACAACAACAACAACAACAACAACTAACAACATCAGCCATCAGCAGGAAGCCCAAAAGAAGAAGCAACCAAATATAAGCAGGCAATATCAGTCAGTCAGTAGCACGTCAGCAGTATTACGAAAACGAAGTAAATAGGATTGAGTAACTCCAGTTTCAGTTCCGCACCGATTCCGATTTGAGCCAAAATTAAAACGTCTGAATTTGATTTCGACCGTCTCGCATTTGTCTGGCCCCGTTCCGTCTTCAAGTCTCGGCCACAGGTTCGTCATCGTCCCGACACCATCTCAGTTTCTACAAATTCAGACGTAGATCCTTAGTTAGTTCACCTTTTTGTATTGTGCATTTCGGCAAGCCACACTATTTGGAAAAGATCCAAGAGGAGTCTTAAAACAAAACAAAAGAAAAAAAGAGGAGAAGAGCAGAAGTCAACACTCGAAATCGAAAACTACGAAATTACCTGAAAAATTTTTAAAACAACCAAAAAGTCTATGAGAGCAACAAAAATTACACGCTAAATTTTACAAATGTCAAAATTTTCTTATATTAATTTATAAAAAATAACAAATAATAAAATTAACAAGAAAAAAAACAAAGAAATTATAAAAAAGAGAGGACCCTTAACAACAGAAAAAGCGAAAAGTAAACGGAACTATACTAAAGTAATTAATCAAAGTTTAGAGAGAAAACACTAAATGCAAACGGAATATCAAAATTATTGTGATGTGATATTTTTTCGATGTATTTTTATTTAAGGGTGAGTACAATTAATATATATTACAACTGTAACATACATACCTTAACAATATTACAATAAACATAGATAATAGTTTTTGAATTGAAAAGGTACTGTTAGATTATTGTTCTCAATACATCTCTATTAAAAAAATAAGTTGCTAAAAATTTCCAGAGTTTATCCCTTAATTGCATTTTCACGATCAATTTAATATATTACTATATATTCCCTTTTTCTTCTTAAATATTCTCACTAAAGAAATATGTAAAAGTCTCTCTGTTCAATAGTATGGTATTATAGTTTTAGGCAGAATCGCAGTGAAGGAGTCATTTTCGACCCCATAAATCATTTATATTCTTGATCAGCATCAATAGCTGAATCGATCTAGCCATGTCCGGTCAAAAACGAAATTTTCAAAATTTTCATTAAAATTGTCAAAACTTGACAAAAAATAGAATTTTTAAAATTTTTTAACTTAGTATGCAGATCTGTAAGCCCTATAAAAACTAGCACAGAAATGGGTTCCGAATCGAATTTAATACAGTTTTGGCTTAGTTATCATATTTCAAAAACTATGATTTACCCAAAAAACTTAAATACAAAAATATCGATTGAATTTACCTGGAATACACCCTTTCTATATTTTAAATCGTAAAAAATTCATAAAAGTCTTAATATTTTAAATATTATCCTCGTACCTGTCAAAACAGAAAAGATTTTCAAATTGAGATTAATGCATTTTTGGCTTAGTTCTATTGCACATTCAAACTCATGATCCTTTGGCTAACTCCTAAGTTATATTAACCGCAGCTTTTCGAACTGAGCTTAATTTCTGGGTTTCTTTTAATTTCAAAAAAATTAATTATATATAATTAATTAAAATTAGTCACAAGGAAAGCTAACAAAGTAATAAGGGAGAAATCAACAAATTACTTTTGCTTTTAAGTTACTCTTTTTAATAGGGTTCTTTTTTAAGAAAAATGAGGATTGTTTTGATTTTAATATTATTTTTTTTTCGTATTTAAAAAGATGATTTTTGTATCTAAACCAACATCTAATTTCCATAAATAAATACATGGGGAAAGTAAAAATTTCCTTTACAATTATAAAAGCAAAGGTTTAAAAAAGGCTGTCTAGTTAGTTTCTCCAAGCAGAATGAATTATTTCTTGAGTTTCTTCATAAAATGTGTGAAGATCGCTAAAGTTTCTTCATCACTCAGAACCCAAGCACTGCTTTGGCTTGAGCTCGAGCTCGGCTTTGGTCCTGTTCGTCTTTCCTCTTCCTGAGGACTTCGTGTCTGTTGTCGGGCGACGGAGTTCAGCTGCAGCAGCAACATGCAACAGCATCGTGTTGCTGGTGTGCATGTGCATGTGCAGTAGCAGCAGATGCAGGTTTAGTTGTAGTTGTAGACTTTTTGCTTTTCTACATCCTCGCACACACACACGCAGACACTACAACCAACTCCCCGTAACTCACACATGAGTGCAGGAGGTGAAGTTTTGGAGTCGTGCACATAATGTAAACAAGGACATGCGCAGTGCATCCCCGTTTTCCCCGCCAGGAGAAGTGCAGTGCAGGCAATGCAATTGCCAACTAGAAGATAGCAGTGGCAGCAACTGAAGGGGCAGCTTGGTTGCCTTGTGGGTGGCTCTCGATGGGTTTGGGGGCTCCATTTACCAACTGCTGCTGCTGCTGCACTAGTAAATAGCAGATGGCAGCGAAGCCGGCGACGACGTTAGCTGCAACGTCGCTGTCGACGCCAACTTGCCACAGTTTAGATGGGAAAAAAGGAAAACTCCAAAGTGGCAAAGAGCCAGATAGAGAGAGCAAGTCCGAGTGCGAGAGCCGGAGCGAAAGAGAGGACCTCGGATGCGCAACGAGAGCTGCGAGTGCAGCCGAAAGGATGCAACGCTGCAAGGCAATTGCACTCCAGGACTCTCACAGCCGCCAGACTGAGGCGGTTGCTTCTTTTTTTGGTTGTGTTGTCTCTTTTCGGCTTATTTTTAGAAGTTCGCCGCCCAGTCCCCCCCTCTCAATCCGCCTGCAGTTTATTTACTTGGCCAGGACTCGGAATTTTACATGGCAGCAAGGGGGGGTTTGGGCAGCAGCTGTTCATGGAGCCCCAGCACGTGCAGCAAGCAACTGCCCTTCAGCTGCCCCAACCTTCCAGCGTGATTTGTGCGTTGCCAACAGGACAACAACGACAACGACAACGACAACGACGACGAGGACGAGGACTTCGACGATGGTCTGGAGCTGAAGCTGGGCATGGAGATGGGGTTTGGGTTGGGTTGGGTTAAATGGATATGGAAAGGGGACTGGGACTGGGACTGGAGATGGGTGGTGCAGCTGCATTTCTTTGGTAGCGCCGTCGTGCGTGGTTGGTCGGCTCGCAAAAAGGGTCGACGGTTGGTGTGGGTCAAGTGTGGGCGCGTAGACATTGCGTAGAGTCGGAGCAAAGTTTTTTCTATTTCTTGGTGGGGCAGCAGCTGACCCCCAACCCCCGCACATCAGTTACCACCACCACCGCGCTTCATTCGCAAATCGAGTGCTCCAAGTACATAGGCCGTGTTCTGTGACCTGTCTATATGTATGGGGTTTTTGCGCGCGCGAACTTTTGCCAAAGGAAAAAAACTTACATACAAGGACAGTGGCAGGTTCGAGGGGGGTGTTCGCTGCATTTTGCGCGTCTGTAGATTTTTTTTTTTTCGGCGGCTATCGATGAAGGTGGGGTGTGGGTCCATGTACGTGCCCGTGTGTCCATGTCCATGTCGCGATGACGGAACGCCGAACGAATGGGGAACGCATCGCATCGCATCGCAAACGCAACGCATCTATCTCATCGGCATCGGAAGGCATCGGGCCGGGCACCGCAGTTGGCATACGGCTTTTGGACGTCTTTTGAGTAGAACATTGCTTTTTTATATCCTCGGCACGACGCACCGCCCGCCAGCGAGTGAGCAAAAGAAGTAACGGCCACGATAGCCGCCGCTCCAGCGAGGAGCCGCAGAGTTGGTCCAAGTCGTCGACGGTTCGGTTCAGTTTCGGACTTGCTTATTTTCTAAAAATCGCCAAAGCAAAGCAGCAGCGGCACACACACAGCCCCGGCCAGTGCAGTGCAGTTCGGAGTGAGAGGTTGCATTATTATATATATAAAATATATATTGCATATATATATATATATATACGGTATAGAATATAGATATATATATAGATATATATACATATAAATGGGTGCAAAGTGCGCGCGCGTTTGCCGCCCCCTTTAACCGGTGAGGAGCTGGGGCGCAGCGAGGCAGCTTCAGCTTCAGCCGTTCGAGTGCCGTCAAATACTATTTATATACAATAAATGAAATAAAATATATGCAAATATATATCTATATATCTAAATACATGTATCCGGCCGCGAGTGTCCGCGTCGTGTGTGTGCGAGTGTGCGTCGATGCCCGCTTGTCCGGGTTACAATAAAAGCTTCGATCGAAGGCAAAACCCCAAAATTCGAATGCAATCAACTGATTTCTTTGACAACGCCAATTGATTTCGTTTTAACAATTCACCGCTGCCCGCATAAAGACCGAAATTTAAGAAGGCATAAAACGCATCCCCGATATTTTTAACTCAAGGATCCAACAGCTCTCGACTAAGACCCTTCAGTCAACGGCGTCCACTCGTCTGCGTCGTCGTCCGCTGTCCTTAACCCAAGTTTCAGGGTTTCTCCAAGGAGCTAAATGCTATAAAATTAGATTTGTTGAGCGGGCAAACCCGAAAAGTCCACCGACTTACCTCTCATGTTGGCACACACTCTGATCCAGGTGCAATCCAACAGATACTGCAAGGCACTGCAACCAACTGAGAAACCACCAGAGCTTCAGTTCCAGCTCCATCGCTCCATTGATCCTGTGGAGCGGCTGGGTCAGTCCATTCAGCTGGACCGCTCGCACCGCTCCGCGTTCCCGGCGACGGCGACGCAGACAGCGATGCTAGAGTGGCCAACGAAACGCCTCACCGGAATCACCAGGATCCCAGGAATCACACAGGACATAGCTGTGGATACGAGAGAGAAACTGAACATCGCCATGGATAAATAACATCAGTAAATTGTCCTGTACGTGATCGAACATCACCTATGCCCCATGAACCATCCATAAATGCACTTTTCCATTACTCTATAAAGTCTGACAGAGAATCCTTGCCATTTTATTATCCTTAGATTACAAATTTTGGGTGATAGGTAAAATATTAATAGAGGCTAGAAATATTTACAAAAATGGGAAAAAGGATCATGAAGAGCAGTAGAGTTACTAGAACTAAAATTTTTGCTAGTTCAGTTGGGCTTTTAAAAAATAAAGATTGAGGAAAATGGGAATGGTTTCCAATATAAAAAATTATATGTTTGTCCTTAAATTGAATTTGTAATTATTTTCATGCGAAGAGTTTTGTAGAAATTCTAATTTCTTTATGGAGAAATACCTGATAAACGTGTGTGTATATTTTAATTTTCCTATTTTATTTTTTTCTTATGTTTTTTTTTTAGTATAAAAAGTGCAGGTACTTAACTGTTATGGATAATTAATTGCTGATTTCCTTTATTATTTACTTATGCTTTTTAAAGATCTTCTTGTTTGCAAACATTTAATTTCTTAACGAAAAATCATTTCCCATTGTTAAGGTTATATTTATAATTTTATTCCTATAAATCCTCCCATTCCTATTATTATGATTAAAACTACTTGTTTGCTTCATTTGAGTATATCCCCCCAAAATTCAAGCACGTGCTTGCAACCACAAAAAAAAGTAAGAAAAAAGACAGGAAAATATTTAGGAAAATGGAGCAAGTCCTTTACCATCTCTCAGCTATAAGAGACACTCTAGTTTTAGAGTCCTTTCCCCATTGCAACATTCGCCGCAGAAGCCGACGGCAACTCAGAGTGTTTCTTTGTCAGCAAATCCCCAAAGTAGGACTCAGTTTTAGAGTGTCCTGTGGAATGTATTTGTGAGCAATTTCTGTAGGTGGGGATAAGGGAATCTTCAAGAGAATATAGTACGTTAGAGTCTTGGAGGAAAGTCCTTAGAAATCGAACATATCACCATAGGATGTTGCTCCTTCTGCTGCTGCTTACACTAATATCCTGCCACACACACAAACACTCACACACAGATACCCGTTCTCCATTTTGTTGAAGCAGCGACGCCAACGTTGACTTCGCTGCTGACGCCATGCGATGCGATTGCCCCTCCATGTATTTGAGTATTTGAAATGCGCACTAGCTCTAGCTCAAAGTGTTTGTGTGTGTGTGCGTGCGAGCGAGCTCCCCTCCGCTGTGGGTGTGTGCGACTGTGGGTGTATGGGTTTGGGGATATCCTGGCTTTGGGTGGGCGAAGGTCCTGGCAGCGCTGCCGCGGATTTTATTTGCAAAGCCCCCCCCCCCAATGTGTGTGTTTTTGCCATTGCCTTTGGCTTTGCAATGCCTCCCCAGCAAAAAAAAAATATATCCTGCCCCGCCGCCTGCACTCGCGTATTTTTTCGCGGCTGCGGCGGGCAAACACATTTTTTTTTGTTTGGTTTTTTTTGTATCCTGTTTTTTCGCTGCCAATACATATACAATCCCACTCGTACACCCGGACGTTTTGTGCTGGGGCAGAGAGCCGCGGCCGCGTCCGCATCCGCGTCCACGACAAGGACAACGACAACGACAGCGGCAACGAGAACGCAACGCAACGATAACGACACCGTCAGCGGTCGTCCTCGGCCTATTCGCGGCGAAATAATTTTTCGCATTTTTAGTACAAAGCTTCACATCAACGTCGTCGTACAAACAAATTTTTATTTTCGGATTTTTCAATTACGTTTTCATTTATTTTTAAGTATTAAGTTTGCGTGCACTCAAAAACAAAACAAAACCAAAACAAAAAAGAAATCAAAAAACCAAAAAGCATCAACACAAAATCAGCAACTAAAACTCGAACTCGAAAATCATAAGGAAATTCTTACCCAGAAAAAGGCAGTTGATAGATCGTGTGTCCAAAAAAAAGAAAAACCAAATCGAACTCTCTAGCAAAGAAAAGAAAACCAAAACACAAAATAAGGACCTAGTTCAGACCGCAAAGCAAAAAGTCCAAAAAAAGAATCGAAACCACTTTTTACCGGCTAACAAAATCTCGTAACGAAGACCGATTCTTAAGTGTTTTTTCGCCGTCTCTCCAAAAGTCTCGACTTAACTCTCAAACCGGCAGGAACTCTCGGCGATTCTCAGTTTGTTATTTGTTTGAACTTGTTTGCCCCTCTCACAACACAAATATATATATACTCATCAGTCCATTTTAGTTGTAATCGAAATATAGATTGTCTATTCAAAAAAAACGCAACAAAAATTTAAACAAAACAAAATACGAAAACTAAACTAAACGCAAGAAACAACAAACTTTACGAAAGAATCTCGCGAACAATTTTGAATAAAAGACACAAGACAAAATAAGAAACAAAGACACAAGTTACAAAATTCAAATGTAAAATCAAAAGTACAAAGCAAAAAGATTGTTGGCAACATTTTTATAAGTATATATACGTATTATTATGATTTGTATATATTTTTTATACGAACTCGAAACAACGGAGCCCACAACTCGATTTTGATACGCAGAATTGCTCACGTGATGCTCCGAATCCTCCGACGGGTAAGCGAATTGTGTGTGTGTAAGTGTGTGTGTGTGTCTGCTGCTCCTTGAGCAGAAGACGCTGGCAGAGAGAGATGGCTAGCGTGAGAGAGAGAGAAAGCAAGAGAGAGGTCCTTTTAGGAATGTCTGAACCGGCAACCCGAAGACTGCCAGCCGCAAGCTTCGTGTACCTTCGTGTGCCTGATTTTCGGCTACTTCGTGTCCCTCTGCTTTCTAATTGCGTCCTCTCTCTGCCGGCGTCCTGCGACTCCCTTCGTGTCTCTGTGTGTGTGTTGTGTGTGTGTGTGTGTGAGTGAATTACATTATCCTGAGGCAGCGGCTATACCTACACCCACGCAACTGCACATCGGCTTTGCTTGCTTCGGCTGCCGACTCCCTTCACTACACCCCCACTTTGCACTTCCGAGTCCCCATATTCCGAAACCGAATTCGCTCCGACAGCGCCTCGGCCAGGACCTCAGCTTGCTGCGGCCGCTGCCTGCCTGCTTCTTCTCTTCTAGTCCTTCTTAAGCTACGCGCGCGTACGGTCCGCCGTCGTCCCGCTCCCGTGCCAGTTCCCGATTTGCCTCGGCACTCGGCTCCTCCTTGGAGCACTTCTTCGTGCCTGTGTGTGTAGGTATAGGTGTGCCAGCGTCTGACAGTGTGTGCGTGTGGGCAGGCGCACACTTACTTGCTTACTTACTGCGTGTAGGAAATTATCTGCTGCCGCTGCCGCTGCCGGCGTCGCCTAATACACACATATATAAATAATATATATTATTATATGGGATATACATATATTTAAAAGCGGACGACGCTCGTGTATATAGAAAAGGCAGCTCGTTATCGTAGATGCCAGGATGCGGGAGCTGGGGGGCAAGGGCTGGCGCTTGCTGCTGCTTGCAAGAAAGTGTAGCACACTTATGTGGGCAGCAGCAGCAGCAGCGGGCAAACGTAAACGTAAACGTAAACGTAAGCGGAAGCGGAGACCGAGACTGGGACCGAGACAGAGACAGAGACCGAGACCGAGACAGAGACCGAGACCGAATCCTCGACTTCGACTTCGACTGAGGCAGCGCCTTGGTCTTCCTGGCACTTTACTTTCGCAGGCTAACATTGCAAATTCAGTACGTTTCCAGTCACGCGCGCAGAAGGCAGAAGTTTTGCTTGCTTATGTCTTCTACCGACGACGCCGACGAACGCCGCCTTGACTTGTGTAAAAAAATTCCAAATAAATTAATCAATTCAAATAAAATATTACAAATTAAAATTAAAGAAGAATAAAACTAATTTGAATAAGCCGTGGTGTGTCTGAGTTGAAGCCTCAATTCAAATCAGTTTTCAAGTTAAACCAATAAATAAATCAATGTCTTAATAAATTTAATGAAATAAAATTAAATAAAATAATATAAAATATAAATAAAATACAAATCAATTAAAATATTCAATTAGAAATAATCAATTAAAGCCTAGTTCAGCCAGCTCCATCGTCTCGCCAATCGAACCCAATCACAGATCCTCCTCAATTAGTTCAAGTGTCGCTGTCTTGTGGTACGTGCAACTTGCGGCTCCTTTATTTGCTGCCTCCTTTCGCGATTAGCCAACCAAAAGGGCCACAACACACACATACATCCTGCCATAGGGGAAATAGAAGACAAGACACGAAAAAAATAAAAAAAAACACTAACACAATCGCAAGCGGGCGCCACTTGCTGCTGTTTGCTGCGGCATTGGTGGCCACATTGCGCATACGACATGTTGGCCAGCAAATCATTCTGCCTGCGCATTGGCAAGCGGCGCGTCTTGGCTTTGACGGGGAAAAAACTTGGCAGGAAATTATCTAAAGCGCCCAAGGCAGCGCCAGCGCCTCAGATTCGCCGCAGCTCCGCTCAACTTAGTCAGCAAAACTTTCGTCGCTTGCAGGAGCATGTCCTTGCTCATGCCTATATAGTTGAGATACAGCGAGCATGCCTAATTTTATATATAAATACTCTCACACACACACACAAGGACACTCGGAGCCGAATATAAAAGCTTTGGGGCTTCGTTTCTTGGGAGACATTTGATCGTCTTGGCTGGCAGCGACAGCAGCGCAGCAGCATCAGCCGCAGCAGCAGCAGGAATAGGCAGCATCAGTGGGAAAACCAGAGGCATCAGCAGCCAGTTTAGAAGGTTCATCCTTAGTCAGTTGGCCACTCAGTTGGCAGGCAGTTAGGAATTTACCCAGTTATCAGTTATCAGTAGTATCAGTCTCCCCAGCTAGCCCAATCTGTCCACAATTTGACGATGGTATGTGCCAGGTTGGGTTAATATATCTAAAATATATATGTTCAAAAAAATAATAATATATTTATGCAAAACAAATAAATGTCTTAAAACTGTGACAAAGTGAGAGCCGGAAAAACGGCTGTGAAAACCAAATAAATAAAGTCCTCAAAGAGGAGAAATGTTGTGCATTAAATCAGTGTGACAAATATAAACAATATGAAATATAAATTTAATACAAACTTGTTATAAAATTATATTTCTTTATTACATTCATGATTTACTTATTATATTTTATTATTATATCGTAATTCAAATTTTACACAAAATTAATTATTTATATATGATTTTTTGAATATTTCTAGTATAAAAAAACCTAATAGAATGGAAGTTTATTTAAAAATACATTTATTATCTATTAAACATTAAATAAATTGATTGATTAAGAATTAGCTAATACAGTTATTTCAAGTACGAAAATAAATGTATTTTTCCATTACTATTTTACAATTCTTTTTATATCAACAATTTGTGTTAACTATACTTTCCTTTACTTCTCTGTTTTTATCTTTATTTTTATCAACTCTTTCCTTCTGATAACTGATTCCAAAACATTTTTTTCCCATAAATAGAAATTCAAAATCTAGATCCTATACAAATAAACAAATAGAAAAAAACAAACAAAAAAAAAAGTCTGACAAATTAAAACATAAAATCAAAGAAATGCCCGAAATTCTAAATTAAACTTCGAAAAACAAAAGCGCTGCGGCAACAAATCTTTGGAAAACCCTTCCGAAAAAAATATTCAATACAAAAAACCGAATGCAAGTCGAAGATAACAAAATAAAACTAACTAAGCCCCGACTAACCGAAAATAAAACTAACTAAGCCCGACTAACCGGAAATGAATCTGAAACAGTGAACGAAGTTTGGCATAATTTTCGGTGTGCCTCGAAGCGTAGTGACCAGAAATGTAGCGTGCTACGCGGCTGTGCCTAAAAATAATGAATTAAAATGAATTCCTTGGCCGCATAAAAAAAAGGAGTTTTTAAAATATGAAAGTGTGCGTTTAGTGACCCCTGACCCCCGTTTAGCCCCCCTCCCGTCCCCGTTGACCGCAGCGCTAGAGTGAATTGTGTCCCTGTCCCAAAACGAAAATAAATTCCCCATTACAAAAAAAAAGAAAGAAAGAAAACCGGAGAAATGCTACGTCCTCATCCGCATCACCAGCCACCGAAGCTGACTATGACCGCGGACTGTTACCGCCCGCTCCTGGCAGCGGTACAGTCCCGCTCCTCCTCCTCCTCCAACGGAGGAGATGCCAGCCATCAACGTTGAACACGCAGGCCTCTGAAGCGGCTCCATCCGCACTCGCCACTGGCATTGTAACTTAAATTAAGGGTAAAATATCGCAAATGGTATTGGTGCAAAAAAAAAAAAAAAACAAACAAAAGAACAAACCAAACCAAGAAACAATATATATAAACATTTTACTTAAAAATAAAAGAGAACAATTTACAAAAAAAACATTAATTATTTAAAGAGAATATGCAAAGAAATTAAGTTTAGGGCAAGGCAGTTAAGAGCTCAGATAAAATATAGTGAAGCTGCAAGCTTATAAGTTTTATTAAACTCTATAAAAGTTAAGTGATTATTCATTTCATGAATAAATTGCTTAATATTAGCTTTCATTTTCAAAATTATTATATATTTTAATTGGCTAAGAGTTATTATTATAAGCAATTTTACTTTATTAATATACCATATTATATGTTTAGTAATTTGATGTATTAAAATATTTCCCATCTCTTAAACACATTTATTTTAATTCCCTCTTGCGGCTTGTTACTTGAAAACCCAAAACTATCTATCTTATAAATATTAATCCCATAAAATACAAAAAAATAGCTCGCAATTTACCAGGAAATACTTGGCTTTATCTTGTCTCTAGTAACTGAGTTAGGCAGCATCTTGTAAAATTAGGTCTTGTGAACTGTCCCATTATTTTCCACAAATCATTTCAGCTTACCATCTGAAAAATGCAATCAGATTACTAATCACTCACTTACGTTGCGCCCTGTGCCATCGTTTGCTTTTTACTTGCAGGTTACACCATATCGAGAAGTTATCCAATGAGAAAGCCGCTTAAATTTTGGTAAGTCTTTTGGCACGTTTATCCCCTTAGCTTTAAGTCCGACGGCCAGTCTTGGTCTAATGAAACGCCTTTGTGCTCGAGTGGACTTCATTTTTTAATTAGAAAGTCAACACACTCGCAACACACTCAGAGCGGTGTGGGAGGACGGGGGTCCGAGTATCCTTAATCGAAAAGTGCTGCCATATGGAGGAGGCGCCTTTGTGAGAGGACCAGGACCAGGACCCTGCTGCTCTGTGCTCGGCTCGTCCGTGTGTGTGTTTGCCTTTGTTTATTTGTGTGCTACTTAAGATGAAATGGCAAAGAAAACTGACAGAGATGGTTGCTTGTTGGGTTATTAGGAGCAGGAGGCTGTGCCTGTGCCTGTGTCCGTGCCCCGTGTCCGTTTCAATTTCTCCCCGCCAGGCCAGCCCCTCACGCAGACATTTTCTTTGAGTTTCTCCCCCCTTAAACCCTTCTGCGAGAAGATACAACTATATATATGGAAAAAAAGGAAAACAAACAGAGGCGTCTGAGCTAGAAGAAGGCGGCTAGAAAGAGTGTAGGGAGCGCAGTGCAGTGCAGCGGCGGAAACGGAAATTGCTGAAGTTGCATGTGTGTGCCGAGAGTCCTGTACGATGCTAGCCTCGTCGTGTGCGTGTGAGTGTGGGTGTAATGATGCGCCGTGTTATCCTTTTGCTGACAGCAGACGCCGCTAGTTGCTGCGTTGTTGGATTTACAAGCAGGCTGCAATTATTTTCAGCTTAAGCGACAAAATAGAAGGAAGCCAGTCTTAAGCATTTCCCATTTCCCAGCCTCGTTATTATCCAGCTCGATGCCGTGCAAATGAGTTTGCTGCTGTTTTTACTTGTTATTACCAACTTCTGTGATGCCTGTTTTGTTGTTTTTTTTTTTTTTTCTTTCTTTACCCCCTCGCAGTCCTACACATTTTCCCCACATTTCCCCGTTTCGTTCCGTTTAATTCAAGAACTTTGGCCTTACGGCTTGAGTTGCTCATGTGGAGCGATCCCAACCCCACAAGCTCCTTTTGCCCGCTCTCCGGTTTTCTTTTCAGTGCTCTTGTGCCGGCATAAGTAAGTGCACCTAAGGCTACTTATGAAAAATGCAAAATTAAAGTTGACTTTTAGGCTAACAATGTCCACTGAGTCCTTGCACTGAAGGAAATCCTTATTTTGGAGCTCTTTTTATACCCTTGCAGGATATTATAATTTTAGTGTATAACGATGTGAAGGAGTCATTTCCCACCCTATAAATCGTATATATTCTTGATCAGCATCAACAGCCGAGACGATCTAGCAATGTCCGGTCAAAAAATACATTTTTGAAATTTTTTCAAAAATTTTCATAAAATGATAAGGGGTTACATCATTAAAATTTGCAAAAATCGACCAAAAATTCAATTTTTAAAAATTATAAATTGAGTATGCAGATTTATTAACCTAATAAAAACTAACATAGGAACGCTTTCCAAATTGAAATTAATGAATTTTTAGCTTAGTTATGAATTTTTTAAACTTTGATTTGCCAATAAAATTGAATATGAAAATATCGCTAATTATCGATTCAAAAAATTAGAATCTTTTAAGCTTAAGCTCTCCGATTTAATCCTATAATTCAATTGCAAACTTTAAGGGTTTAGAAACTTATGATTTTGATTTTTTCCTAATCAAACATAATTTATTTTGAATTATTTGTTTATAGAACTATTTTCCTAAACTTAATTCGACACATTCTCCATCATAACTTCAACTAAATCTTTAAAATTTCTTAAATAATAAACTAAGGACTAGTGAAAATAAATAATTATATGTTTAATTACAGTCCTTAAAACAAGTCTGAAGATTACAAAATGAAATTAGATTGTTTTAGTTAAAGTTTCAAAGCACCATGAATAGACAAAATTGTTGTTCCTTGTGTACATTTTCCAATGCCTTTTCTCTCCCTTTCCCTGTTCAAGTCTTTGGCCAAGTTGCTTGTTTTTTTGTTTCGTTTCGCTAGCCCCAAGAAAGTTTCACTGCGAGCCACACGAAATATTTAGCACATTGTGCAGAACTTTGGCCAGCATCCAGGTGGAAATGTCATGTAGAAAGTTTTGGGCTTTGGGACTTGAAAGTCCACTGTGTGGACCTTTCGCCATGCACGGCCAACTCCTCTGATGGTCGGCCGGAAATCGTTTTAAGAACGGAAGTGAAAATTTCTACCATGCAGCTGAGCGCAACCATCTAAATATACATCTATACATCTAATGTCCAGTCCGCCGCTGCTGGCCCTCGAATAATCTCTTATTGAAGCCGAACAATAAAGAGTCAACATGGGTTAGGGGGGGTGGCTCAGTACAGGGAGGGAGGCAGGGATGGGGAACGCAAATTCATTCAATTGCAAAAAGAAAATTACCCCAAAACGCGACGGCACAGAAGCAGAAAGAGACAGAGACATGAGCGCGGCAACAAGTCGCAATGATTATCTGGAATTAAATAAAGCACACACACTCGCCTCGTATATATATAGTATAGTATTTCGATTCTGATGCCGATCCAGAGCAATATGTGACTTGGGCCGTCGCGCCGGCCAATGGCAGAGCTCACTTGAGCACCGTCCAAAGTTGCACGCCTCGCTGAGCAAATGTCGCGGCTCCATCCGCTGACCCCACCACTCGGCACCACCACCACCACCACCCACCAAGCCCCCACACGGGTGGTGCCTTCCTCCCCCGCCCCCGTCCAGTCGGAACAAGAGCAGTCTGCTCGGTTCCGTTCTATTCCGTTTCGAGCGCTGGAAATTAAGTCAGCAAATGACTTGTAGAATATCAACACATGTCCCATCGACAATACCCTAAGTTAGGCAAAGGGTTGATGCCTTTGCATGAGGGGAATGTGCAAATAACAATATATTTGGAGGGAGATTAAATAGAATTCATTATAATCAAGTAAAACAATATGTTCATAAGTCAGCTTTCCTAAAAATATAAGTTTTACCAAAAAGACAGCACTAATATCACCATTAATTGGCTTTACTTATTATTATTACTTATTAACTATCAGTGAATTATTCTAAAGAGACAGAAAAAGTGGAAGTAGAATTTATTAATATATGAAATATTTAGAAAACATATTGTAAACAAGCCTAATTAGAGAAGACACACGTAAGGAACTTTCAATGACATCTAATGCATTTAAGATTGTAATAGAAATGGTCAATTAAATAGCAAAAAATAGTAAAATAAGCAATACAAGTTAAACAATTTAAAAATATCAATCAATGATTGACATTTATTTTAGATTCCTTTTAGGAAATTGTATTTTATCAAATCATTCTATAGTAATCACAGCTTAAACGCCATTCCAAATACACAGAGTAAGCAATATTCGTTATTCTATCGAGACACTTGATCTGTCTTGTTTTTTGTGTCGCCTATTTCGGGCATGGACAAAACTATTGCAACAGATCAGCGGTCGAGCAGCAGCAGCAGCAGCAGCCAGGCGAGCAACAAGATAATCAAGTGTAATTTATTTCGTATTTGGTGCCCGCCATGCATGAGTACGACGGGTACCACGACAAGTGCGAGTACGAGCATCTGTGCGATGCCATCTAGGCACGGGCATCTGGTATCTCGTATCGAGTATCTAGAGAACACTCACTCACTCATACACTCACACTCACGCGAGGAGACACCCATTCGGGTTAGACTTATATAAAGCGACAACAAGCAAGCGAATCAAGCCTCAGCCCAACCCCCAAATAAAAACTGGACCGGATGCATGAGCACTTGGCGTGAGGCGGGTGGCGATCTGGGTTCTGAGTCGATCTGCCCTGGTGTCACGTCTCGCATGGTGGAATCATTCAAGCATTCCCTGCACCAGGTTCTAGCCCAATCTAGCTCTATTCAGAGCTATCTCGATCGCTTGAATGCACCAGGCTTAAAACTACACTTCAAAACTAATCTCAGGCCTCAGCAATCTATCACACCTTTCTAGCTATCTCTATTCTTATATATTTTTGAAACATTTTTATTGAAATTCAGTAAATAAGTACTGGCCAAGTAATTATTATTTGTCCAGTGTAAGCGGAAGCTCAATGGTCTCATTCGCATCGATAGCCGCTTTCCACTTTCCCACGTGCTTCGGTCCACAACAAGTGGTTGAGACACACCCTCCATCTCCCTGCCCCATTCCATTGCCAATCCCTTACCACTTTGCCCCGGCATGTAGCACGCACCAAAAGAGGCAGCACAAATACGTATTAAAACGTTAATAATATGCGAGGGCCAACAACTCATGACAGCCTCAGCCCGCGAAAGTTGGCGGGTGCGATGAAAAGCCACAGACAGAGAGCTGGTCCGGACGGCCAGGTAAAGGTGGCACTGGCCATGTCCAGCGCAAATCTTTCAAGAGTAGTTCCGCTTTTTTGTATTGTTTCGCAGTCACGGCGACACTTCCGCCGGCGGGTGGATGGACAGAGGCAGCGTCCGAGTCCGAGTCCGAGTCAGAGGTGCAGATACAGGTGGTAGGGCTTGGTGTCACCAAGAACCCTGCAGACCGCACCTGAGCTTCAGCTTCTACCCGTTCACGCAGTGATTTCGGCCCTCTGATTATCTTCATATTGTTTACAATTAAAACAATGACAATGGGAAAGGAGGCGTTAAATGTGCGGCACAGACCAAGTTCTCCCTTCTCCCTACCACCGATGGGCTACCAACTACCGACTTTCGGTAATTACTTTCGGGCCAAACGGAAGTGTTCACCATTTTGTTTGTTTGTTGTTTCCTCGACTTTATTTCTTACTGCGTATTGGCCAGCAGCAGCGTGGCCGTAATAATAATACACAAAGTTTCTGAGGGGGGGCTGGGTCCAAAGTTTCGTTCTGCCAAGTTGAGCAGACTCAATGTGACTTTGTTCCGGGGAAACGGAAAGGGAAGGTATACCTACCGAGTATGGGTTTTGGATAGTGGGTGTATTTCTTTGCGCTTCCATAAGCAGCGAATCGTTATTTTTCTATATTTTTCGGTGAGAGGGAGACAACGAATTGATTTCGCCGCGCTTCGCATTTGTTGACTTCGCTGAGACTGTGACTAAGTAGGGGGAACTTACTTACTAGAAAGATAGTTTCTCATTGGCTGACTCGTCTTTGTGGAGGAACCTCCTCTTTTTAGAAGAAAGTCATAAAGGTGATGTTTTTTTATCATTTATCAGTTACAAGAAGATCGTTTTGATTGTCTTGTTTTTTAAGAAGATTCTTTTAGTTCTTCATCTTTTATATGCTATCTATAAGATATTGAAACGTTAAATGTTTATATTATCTTATTGGGTAATAACTTTTAGTAAGAAGCTTATAATTATATAAAGGAGTCATTTCCGGCCCTATAAATCATATATTTTCTTGATCAGCATGAATATCCGAATCGATCTAGCCATGTCCGTTTAATATCATAATTAAAGTAAGCAATTAAAGCAAGCAACTTTGGATGCATAGCTAAAACAGCTAGTTCTAGACCTAGGCCTGATCCCTCTAATAGCTTCTAAATATCTACATAATAAAATGTCATTGTTCAGACTTACCCCGGTAGATGACACATTGTGATCCATTTTCATCCTTACCTTATTCCTTCCAGTGTAGATTTACTTTCCTGGTGACTCCAATTAGGCTTATCATGCCAACATCCACGTCAGCTTATTCCTGGTTATCCATTAGTCAGGAGATATAATTGGGGTCGGAGGTAATCACTATCACTGCCACTATCACAATCGATGTTATCACTGCAGGTGCCACGGACAGACTAAGGGCGGCGCGCCGCTAGCGACCCTCTATTTATAGTCCGCGAGGCAAGAGAACAGAGAAAGTGTGAGCGAGAGAGTAAGGGAGAAAGAGGGATCTGTAGAGGCTTGGCTGAGCGCGGTAGAGAGTAAGAGGTACCTCTTAAGATACACATAAACAACTAACGAGAGAGAGAGAGAGGGAGAGTGGGAGGGCAGTTTCCGATCGCTCCTATATCAGCTATATGATATAGTCGTTCGATCCGACTCATTCAGATTTATATACCAGTGACTCGGCAGTTTCGTTTTTAAGGCTTTAAAACTCAGAGAATAGTTTGCGTAGAGAGGAACAGACAGACAGATCTATGCTGATCAAGAATATATAGATAGATATAGATATAATATATTTTATATATTATATTTAAAAAGATATAAAAAGATGAAAGGAAATACACTTATGAAAGCTGAAGTTTATATTCTCTTGCAATCTGTGAACATTTTTCAACTTGCAAATTGCTGTCCGATTTAATGACAGAGGGTAAACAATTTCAATTGAAAGCTAATAGTAACTCTATAAGTAATATATAATATATTGAGAAAATCGTTTTTTTTTTTTGTATATCCTTTTTCAAGGATTATAAGCAAATATGTTTTTATATAAAAGAAATGAATGATTTAAATATATCAAAAATATCCTAAGCTCAAAAATCTCATATGCAAATATCGATAATTATCGATTTAAAGAAGGCGAATATTTTATGATCAATTTCCGATTTAATTTCAAACTGCAACAGTATACAACCTCGGCTTCCCTAATTTTTTATCTGAATCCCTACCCCCTTAAAGATATAGATACTTTCCCCAATGCCTAAAGGCAAGTCCTGCGACCACAGAAAGTTTGACCAGGCCGAGGCTCTGTAATCAATAAATCACTTCAAGGTTTTCTTAATTAAAACTTTTCCCTTGCACCAAACCACAAAAAGACTTCGTTCGTTCGTCGGAACATACTTGCAGAATAAACTTTTTACACAATCTATGGGAAAAAAGGACAGAAAAAAATTGATTAACTGCCCGACGACCACAAAAAACAAGTAAAGTATAAAGAGTACATAAGGACATCACACACAAGCTGAGTTCCGAACCCTTTCCAATAAGAAAAAGTTTCGACTTGAGCAAGAAAAGTGCAAGCCGAAGAAGACACACCAATAAGAGGGCGGGAGGATTCTAAAACTATAGTCGGCAAAAGCGGAAAACTATTAAGCGCTTAAGTCAGCCGGAAAATGAGACAAAATAGTTGCCCAACTAAGCTCGGGCTGAGACCAAAGTTGAGGAATATGCTGCAAGCCATTAATTAAGGGTTGCGGACCAGGTCCTTGGGGGCGGGAGGCGCCGAAAAGGACATTCGAAATCGCTTCAGACTAATTGGCAAGCGCGAACGGAACAATACAAAAGAAAAAGCCAAGCAGAAGAAAAACAAAACACAAAAAAATATACAAGGGAAAAAGATGAAAAGCCTGGAAAATATTTCTTAAGCGACCGCAAAAGGCGAGCGAAAGGAAAAATGTGAAAAATCAAAAGAAGCGCCACAACCCCACTTGACATTTCAGCAGGTTAAGCTGCCCCTACCCCTCAGCCAGCCCAAGGACTCGGTAACAGTTTCTTGTGGCACTTCTTGGCCATAAAATATTTACCCAAAGTAAACAATGGCAAGCCAAAGGGATCCCGGCTCCGGGGGACGTGGGAAAAGGCGACTACAAGCAACCTTTTGTCACTACCAAATCTCTGCTGGCCATGAAAACTTGGCTATTGACATAATTTGTGGGCGGGGGCGGCCCAGGAACTCGGGACTCTGAGCCCAAGTCACACTCAAGGCGTTGCCGGCAGACACTTGAAGGCGGTGCGCTGCTGAAGACGAATCCACCCTCAATTGAATGTCAAGGGTCCTGGCAAGACGCCGCCCGGCTCTTGGCCAATTTAGTATTCATTCCACATGGGTTTAAGTTGCAGTTACAGTTAAACTTTCATTTACATGCTCGTTACGAGTTGTTGCCGCAAATTAGCCAGGCCCTTTGTTCTGCAAGACGCCTCTGATTAGCTCTAGATGGCTTTCTTATTGGCACTTCCGGGCGAAACTTTGCCGAGCATACTTTTGGGCCGCTCGGAGGTGGGAAGGATGGATGGATGGATTTGTACTTGGAAAGTGCTATCTTATCGAATCCTTGATAAACCTCAACTGTCGCCAGTGTCTCTCTATCTAATCGATGGCGCGCGCTTTTAGTTAAATTATTGACTCGACCCGTTTGCCTAGGCACTTTTATTTGCTTCAAGTACTATTCGGATTTATCATCACATCTATCTATATATTTTCCTATATATATATCTGTATCTGTATCAGTATCTATAAATGCGAGTGCGGTTTACCCTTAAAGCAAACAATCGAAGCTCTGCTCAGCTCTAGTCCCGTGCAAATAGAGCGCGAGTATATATTTGTTTGCATTTCGGTTTGTGGCCCAATCTTATCAACCGCCGGAAGAGGAGGAAGGGTTTAATCGCTGGAGGAGAGGGGTAGGTAGGTAGGTGCAACTACTACCTTGTGGGAGAGTTTTCCTCCCGAGGAGTGAGTGAGTGGGAAATGCATATTAATGCACTTTAGCTGGCAGTCTAATTTATGTGCGACCTGTTACTTTCCACCTTCCGTCAGTCGAGTTAACAAATTAAACGCTCTGCTTCCGCTCCGAATAGGTCCAATCAGCCCTTGGTTAGCACCCAAAAAAAAAGCACCCTCCTGGTTACCACCGACCAGGTAACCCACCCCCCTTTGACTTCCTTCCTGTCCTTTTTCCAACTCGGTTCCCACCAAATATTGGGCCTAGACAGCGGCCCTTCTGCGGAATTTCCCGTTTATTGGTTTCTTTCCGGATATTGTTATGTTCGGCTGCGAACGCCTTTTCCTTCCGCCGCTCAACGCCTTCGAACCCTTGTACTTGGCTCGAAAAGTGCAAAATGATTGCGGTTTTATGTTGCCTCCCCCTCTCAGGTGTGCTCACTCCCAACCCTTTTTTCCTAATGTCAAGGCGACACGCAAACTAAAATTGTTGCTGTCGGTTTTCCACCTGGGAACCCCCTTTTAACGTTCCTCCCAATTGGTTAATGTTATACCCTTTTTGATTGTTCCCATACCTCAGCAATAAGAACACGTCTTTGTTTTTGAATTTCTTTTAAAATTTAATTAAAAAACTAATGAACTTTGCGATCGTCGTTTATTCATTCAATCAATATATCTAATGCTGCTCAGTTAAGGATTCATTAATTAAAGTTTCAAGTTCAGTTCAGACGATCACCGCAGCTTGCAACATATTTTCATTTAACCATTATGCTAGATTTTAGTCAATTTCGTAAGATATACCACATGATCCGTTGTCCGCAAATATCACTTATGGGTCTACGGGCAGTCTCTCCTTATCTATTCTCTTTCTCTATTTCTATTGATTGCTATCCGACGGCCACCAGGCTATTTGGTGAGATTCTTTCGCTGCTCGGTGACATCCTTCTCGTTCAGATGGATCACCCGGCGGCCAAACCGTGCCGTTAGCTTCGAGAAGAAACCCACCCGGGAGGCTGGTTTGGTATCATCAGCGGACAGTGGCGGCGTCTGATAGTGATCGTCCTCTCCCGGAGCTCCGTTCCCAGCTCCGACTCCCCGCTTGCCACTGCGACCCTGTCCAAAGTGGAAGGTGGATCGCACAGCGTTTTGTCGGGCGAAGGGTTTGTCGGAGGATCTTTCAGTGCCGGCTGCTCCCTGAAGTCGATCCAACAGACGCCCGCCAATGGCCGGTGACTTGGGCACCAGGAGGGGAGAGCCATTCGCCGGCTCTGCCTTCTCGTACAGCGTGGTGGGTCTTCTAGAGATTCCCTGGGCAGTGCTTGGGGTTTGGGCTCCGGAGTATTGGTAGCGAGGCGGCGTGCTGGCTAGCTTCTGGGTCTGGGCCAGCTTACGCTGGGCACTCAGCAAAGTGGGCTTGACATCCACCGTGGCACCTGCCGCCCCCCGCTTGGACTGGCTTGTTGCCTCTGATCGTCCTTGGCCACACGCGGGACCAGAGGCCTTGCGAGCGGGAGTGCGGCGGGTGGGCTTGGCAGGCGGACCCGCTGGAGGCGTTGAGGTCGAGGTCGTGGTATGGCCATTGGTCAGGCGAGACGCTATGGGGCGACTAGTTTGGGATTGAGTGGGCGGCGGACTGTTGTCCAGGGCCAGGGTAACCTGTGCTATGGTCACAGTGGGCGTGGTGATCGAGGGTTGTGGTAGTCCAATCTGTGGAGGAGTACTGCTCACATCGCTCGAGGATCGCGCGTGGCGCTGCGAGTGGCGCGGCTTGGCCACGTCGAGAAGCATGTAGGAGCAGTAGATGTCGTCAAAGAGCTGCCCCTTCACCGACTTGACCACATCGCGGTGCTTGTGGCCCATGGATACCAGCACATCGTAGCGATCGGGATCCTGCAGATCCAGTGGCTTCTCCCGATACACACGCAGGCGGTCGTTCTCGTCATGGCCCAGATTAATCCACTTGTCGGACATGACGGCCGACAGCGATGTGCGCTTGGCAGGATTCAGGACCAAGAACTTGCGCATCAGATTCTCGCAGTCCATGGAAATGTAGTAGGGCACTCGATATTTGCCCCGCAAGACGCGATCGCGCAGCTCCTTCAGAGTGCCACCATCGAAGGGCAGAGATCCTGACACCAAGGTGTACAAAACCACGCCCAGGGACCAGGCATCCACCTCCGGCCCGGCGTACTTCCGGCCCATGAAGAGTTCCGGTGCGGCATATGGCGGACTGCCACAAAACGTCTCCATGTGCGCATTCGGATCGAAGGTATTGCCAAAGCCAAAGTCCGCAATCTTAATGTTCAGATGTTGGTCAAGTAGCAGATTCTCCGCCTTGAGGTCACGATGCACCACAAACTTGCTGTGGCAATACTGAATTGCAGACACCAGCTGCCGAAAGATCACCCGAGCATCACGCTCACGCATCCTGCCGTTCTTCACCAGATGATCGAAGAGCTCGCCCCGGCTGGCATACTCCATCACCAGGTACAGCGTACGCTCCGACTCGATCACCTGGAAGAGGCGAATGATATTCGGGTGATTCAGCAGCTTCATGATCTTGACTTCGCGGTACAACTTCTGGCGTGCGCTAGTGTTCAGCTGCGTCTTGTCAATCACTTTGATGGCCACCTCCCGGCCGGTGGGTACATGCAACGCTAGCTTAACTTTGGCAAAATTGCCTTTTCCCAGCGTTTTCATGATCTTGTACACACCATTGCCGTTGCCGTTTACATACGACTGGAATTTGAGCTCTCCCGTGCCCCCGTCGGTGGCATCCTTGCCAGCGGGGGTCGCGGTTGCAGACGTGGCAGTGGCTACCGTTGGCGTGGCTGGTTGAGCTACCGCACCAGTGGTCATAATGGTACCCGGCGCATTAGTAAGGTGGTGGGGGTCCGGTTCGTTTTCCTTATCGGAAGATTTGTATTTATTTGCTGCTGTCATCGGTGCTTGATCGGCCGATACTCTATCGATATCTGGCACTACTTTCGCCGCACTCTCGGTAGCCAAAGTGAAGTCTAATGCTTCGAAGCTGTTCTCCAGCGACATTATAATACTTCTAAATTCGTATCCAGGTTGGAATTTTAATGCTCAGTCAATGGTTGCTTAGTTGGATTATTGTTTAGGATCTCCGAGTGTGTCGGGCACGCGTCGATCGGTGGAAACTGGTGCCTCCCCTCAAGGCGTAACGAGTGGTTCTCCGTCAGTCATCCATCAGCGGTGTTGCGGTGTTTGTTTGCACATCTGCTCGATTTCGACACCCTTCGAGCTTTAAGATAAGACCGGAGTTTCAACCCTCAGCCACCCCGGTTTCTGGCTGCATGGCTGATAAGCAACTCCTGTCCGTCCTGTCCTGCTCCTTGCGCCAGGATCACTTTGTCTCGACCCCCGACCGCATGAGTTGGAATTCCTTTTTAGGAGGCGCTATCACCAACCCCCTGCCTGGCGTGGCTCGAGTCCTTTGTGATCCTTCGCTCCGATCGTGTGCCCCTGTTTCGTCCTTGTTTGCTAGTTGGCGAGGATACGTCCCAGCTGGTGTTCGGTTTCCTTCATCATCGGCAAGGGCCAGCAGCTGCCTTCTGTGGGTAGCAAAGAGAAAAGAGAATGTTTGGATGAGAGGTTGCTGCTATTTCAATTGGAAACTCGTACATTAGAGGTCTTAAGAGAAACCATTGGGAGAGTAATGGGGCGGCATTAATGATTTCTTAACTCACAATTAACTACACAGGGGAAAATCTTTCAAGGCACTATGGTTTTCATTATTTTTTTAAATTCTAGAGTATTAACTAGTACTATTACATATTATACCCTCACAGAATATTCTAATTTCAGTCAGAAGCATAAAACATCGAACATCAACATAAGACCCTATAAATCATATTTATTCTTGATCAGCATCAAGAGCCGAGTCGATTCAGATTTCTCCGGAAAGAAAATGTTTTTTTTTTCTAAATTTGAAAAAAAAGATAAGGGGTTACATCATTAAATTTTTCAAAAATTAATACAAATTTTAAAATCATAAAATTTTATATTAAGTTAGCAGATTTATTAATCTAATAAAAACTAGCATAGCAACGTTTTCCGATTTAAAATGAATGCTTCTTTGGCTTAGTTATGAGTTTTTTAAATTATGATTTTTGAAAAAATTTCCATATGTTATAATAATACCCATATGTAGAAAAAGTAAATAATAGATTAGTTTTCATAGATTTCCTATACTATTCCTTAGTTCCATTGAAAACCTATATTAGGGAATCAACAACACAAAAATATAGGAATACTTAATTTCAGAAAAATAACGACTAACAATTGATATTTTCTGGTTCTATTGTTTCCTTTTTATTTTTATTTATTGTACAGTAAAATTAATTTAATGAGACATAAAAGTCGCACATTTTCTCGTCACCACGGTGCAATAAGTGATTTGCATTGTCCCAGGACCCTCTCGGATATATTTTAAAAACTAATCTTTCCCTTTTGTCCCAAGTCATTTTCTTTGCTTCTTCCTGTTCTTTCCATATATTTTTTTGTTGCATGTCCTGACGATCTCTACCTACATGCACACAGACTCACCTATTATGGAACTACCCTAATGGTTTTTACCTACCTCTATTCGGATTCTGACAAAAAATAAAACTACAACTACAAAGGAACGGGTCCTTAATCTGCCTTTTCTTTTCTCCCGGTCGTTCGTTCGTTCCCTTTCGTTTCTCTCTCTTTGCCTTTGCCCGTGCCTTTCGGGTTCGTGTAACAATTTCAGGTTTGCCTGCCTGCACTCCTTTTGCATGTGTGTATGTGTATGTGTGTGTGTCCTTGATCCTTGCCTGACTTGTTGTTTTGCTGGCCGTCGTCATCCCTCGGTCTCCTTTAGCTGTCGCTCTTCGCTTCCTTTTTCTGCTCCTTGCCTTGCCTGTGTGCGTATGTGTTGCATGGTTTGTTGTTGCTGTGAAATAATTCAATTGCAGCTGCCACTTTTGGTCTTTGTGTTTATTACTTTTGCCTGCTCTTCTTGCTGCGCTTCTCTTGCCATTCTCATTTCCCTTCCATCTTATTTCCTCTCTCTCTCTCTCTGTCTCTGTCTGTTGCACAATTAATAAAAACGAAGCGATGTGTGTGGAAATTCGCCACAACAACAAGTACACACAGCTCTTAATTCTGAGAAATCGTGATCTTGTTGATCTCTTAGTTGGGTTTTAATCGCTTCCCTTGCCTCCCCCCTTTGAGTCAAGTTCAATGCACCCCACCTAGGGGTCACCCCCCACTTTCCAACGCCCCTCGCTCTCTCTGGGTTTTCCCAAGACACCAAGAAAATAACACATGGAAACATATGCGGGTCTCCCTTCTCGTTTTGTTCCCCCTTTGGCTTCTCTCTCTCCGCGAGATCTTTGGCTGTTCCTCTTCATTTCTTTTGCCTCTTCTCCTGCTTCTTTTGCTTTGTCTGCACCTTTTGGCCTGTTTCTTCTATTTTGATTCTGGCTCTCTGGTCGTCTCCCTCCTCCTTCTCCAACTTTCTGGCTCCGCTGAGTCATCGGTGAGTTTGGGGACATTTAGGCGCCGCCAGTCAGCAAATCCATTGTCCCGCTGGACTGGACAACACACACACACACACACACACACACACACTTTTGCTGACCTTATTACTTCTGGCAGATTCCCCGCGGAATTGAAACCATTAAGAAGACGCCCCCTTGAAGACACACTGGAAATATCCCCGGGGATCGGACGCTTATCTAACACACAGAAACTGCGTGGCCAGTTAATTACACACTTTACTCACAATCAAAAACGAATTAGCGTTAATCCAGAAAGCAGAAATACAGACAAACAGAAAATAAACACTCCACAGAAAGCCGCGTCTCACGTATCTGAAGAGCGTCCAATGTATCTGAAGAGCGAGAGCAAACTGTCGGATATGTATCTTCTTCGTCGAACTGAACGCTGAAGACAGGTCTTAAAGCGTCTCAGACGGTCTGTTGCGAGAGAGAGAGAGCGTGAGAGGCATCTTTTTCCGCATTTCCTTCTTCTTGTGCTCTTCTTGACGCTCTTTCTGCTCTTCCTCCATTACCAGCTCTTTCTTTGCTCTTCCGCTCACTCTTTGGCTCATTCGCCGCTGAAGGTCGTTTCCTTGAGCACTTCTTGCCGCCTGACGTCACCAACTCGAAGGGGAAGGGCAAGCATAAAGTACTCTTCGCCTTGTTCTTCATCTTCTTCTTCTTCTCCGCCTCATTGTGGTTCGTGTCTTTGCGGCGAATTTGCCGCCGAACTTTACTTTGCCTTTGTTTGTAGTTTGTCTTCGTCTTCGTGCTGCCTTCGGCTGTGGTGTGGGTTTTCTTACGATGGTGTTCGTACCGGCGGACTTGCTCGCCATTCGTCACAATAGAGTGGGAGCAGCCGATGGCCGATGTCTGACTGGGTTTTATTGCTATATTGGTGTGTGTGTGTGTAAGCACCAATAAGAATCGGCCAGTGGGAACCCCAAAACCCTTGCACATTCCCCCTGCCCTACGTATCGTTAGGGAATGATTAAAAAGTCGCCACAACAAATAATAATAATAAAGTGCATTTCTTTTGGGGGCCGGCAAAATATCTTTCTGGCTTTCATTTGGCATCTGGCATTAATAAAAAAAAAATAAAATAAAGCACAGAACAAGTCACAATGACAAAGTAGGCGACAAGGCGGAGGGATAGAGACGCTTCTGATGATTGTAATAACAGTTTCTGTGATTCCTCCTCGATGCCCGATCCATTCCATTCCCTCCTTGAAGGCAGGCCATAATTAAAAAGCTTTCGGACATCCTTTAAGCCCAGCGCAGAGGCAGAAGAGCGTTATCCTTTTGGCTTTGAGATTGAAAATGGAAAGTAATGGTCTACGACAAAAACAAAATAATAGAAGTATTGCAAATACTTGAGGCAAACGGGTACAAAAAGTATTTAAAATATTTTCATAGAAAATATATCTGTAATATTTTCCGAATTTAAATGGTGATGATATAATTAATTTCACAGTTCTTGATTTCACTTTACTTAATTAAACAGTAAAGAAAAAGTCAAAGAAGTTTATCTCTTCACATTTAAAACCTTTAATTGGAAATATATACAAAGCCTATCTAAAATATTCTACAAATAATAAGAAAGTAGCTTAAAACTGAATGGTATTTATGCATCTTTTACAATAGATTGTAATAGAATATAGTACAATATTAATGTTAAAGTTAAGATACTTTCCATTTCCCATCTTCAATTCAATTATTTCCATTGAAGCTATATTTTAGCTGCTCTAAAAATTCTGTTCAATGAAATTTATGTTAACCTTGAAGTATCTATATAACGTGGGGAAAATGTTCAGCAAATGAACTTACATTTGCATATAAAGTCAACCCAAAAGAAGCCAAGACAAGTAGGCCAAAGTGGCATGTTAATGGCTAAGCGGGTAATTCAGCATTCAACCGATAAGACGGAGGGGCTTCGGGAAAAGTATCTGCCAGATACACGTGGCACGCACAGCACCAGCTGACGCTGACGCTCTGGCAAAAGGTTTTCCTCCTCAGGCCGACAAATCACAGTTGGCCACAAAAGGACACGCGCCACCTGATCGGTATGCAATATCCACAAGGATATTGCCAGCCATTTCTTCGGCAATATTTGATCGTGCTGAATGGGGAAAGAGCAAAAAAAAAGCAGATTGTAACTGCAGCTGACTTCGATTCGGTGGACAAAAGGATCTGCGGCAAACAAAGCAGCCACAGGATATGCGATACAGCCACTTTTGCACATTGCCCCGATGAGTTATGGACAGGACCAAAGAAGAACAGCATCTTGACAGACTGAATGCGGGTGCATATCGATTTCCACATCGTCCTCCGGGGGCTGGAGTGACTCCTTGGGTCCCCGTGATCTGCATTTTTGCGTCCTTCTTGCCGCATCGCGAAAGGTGCAAAATGCAGGACGAACGTGCCGCAAATTGTATGCTCCGACTTAGGGATTTAATTGGGTTTACTCAGACTCAGATTCAGCCGCTGCTGCTGCTCCTTCTCCTTCTCCCGATCCAGTGTCGATATTCAATAATATACATAAATCCTGGAGCACAGCTGCCACTCGGCTAAATACACAAATTAACCCGTTCAAACAACGCTTCCTTGGAAAGTGTCAAATGCAACCTCCGATCAAGGACCAAACAAAGGACAGCCAAATGAGGAAAACGAAATGCATTGTATATATGTCTCAGACGACAATAAAACCAGGAATCACAATTTTCAGCTGTCTGGGAGAAGCAGAAGGAGTGGGGAATGGGAAAATTCTGTGATTTTCATCAAGAAAATGCTTGATTTTCTCACAGTTTTCCCGGGGCATTCTCGCCAATCATTTGTCGGCCATTTCAGCCCTTTTTTTCTGTTGGGTTTGTCGTGGCAAATCCTTTGCACTTACTTTGCATCGCAGGACATTCGGTTATTCCTTCATTCATCCATTCATTCATCCCTCGGACCCCGCTACCTGCCTTTTGTCAAAGGGAAAACCCTTCGATTTGCCTCGGTTTTGTTATATTTTTGCATAGTTTTTCCCCCGGCTTTGTTTCTTCCGGGGAATGGGGAAAGCAATGCTTAGGGGATAAACAATATTAGCTGACTGAAGGATTTGCATTCCACAACGGCATTGTTTCGACCTCGGTCCCGAAGAATTGTCAATAATATTTTGCCCATGTGGCAGTTTTGCCCCTCTCGAACGCTCTCTCGTCCTGCCAATGCGACACTTCTGCCCACATACGGAATAGATAATGATGGGAACTAATCCTCGCCTCGACGGCTTGCCTCGACTTGGCTTGGCACGGATTGGCCTAATTGAAAAGCAGCGGCAACAACTGAAAACAAGGCCCAGAAGCAGACACTGAATGCATTTCGGCGTCGCAATTCAGAAATCTGAATTCTGCATAATGCAAGTGCATCATCTCATCTGTGTGCCGACCGAGGCTACACCTAGAGAAATTTCCAATGAAGTTAGGGTAATTTTGTAGAAATTCTTAAAAAGGTAGGGATATAGTCTTTGTATCTGAGTTTTCCATGTAGTTTTTCATTCACTTAAGTACTTTTGTATAAGAAGATAAGTGGTAAACTATTTGAAGAAGAGTTAGGAATTCATTTAAAGAATGTTTTACGTGACTGATTTTCCTTAGGATTTTATGAAATATATACCTCAACTTTTCTCAGTGCTTTTAGGCCCTATTTAGGCGGCAACAGTGGGGGCAGCTTATTAGCAAAGATTGTCAGTGAGCCGCCGCACAACAACGGCAGCAACAACAGAAATTGATTACCAAATGTGCACAGCTTTCGAGTGGCTTTTGGAGGCAGGCACCAGGATATGGCTTAGGGGAGTGGCAGGAGTAGTAGGCCGTATAGGCTGGCTAATAAGCACAAAAATCTACATAGAGCAGCAATTCCTTTTAATTGAAAATTCTCTCTCGTATGTGGTGTGGTTCCCCTTTTTGCCAATTTTTCCCTTCCATTTTTTTCATTTTTGCAATTTCTTTGCGGCTGCAGTGCGTTTAGTTGATAGCAAGAGAAAGGGAGAAAGAGGCGTGGCCACAGCTCCAAATGCATTCGATATTGCATTTTTTTTTTGCTCTGGCAACATGCAAGGATAATAAGGACTTTAGCCGGCTTGCGACTTTTTGTGTTTATTTTCCTTGTTTCTGTTGCTGGTTTTTGGTTTTTGGTTTTGTTGTTGTTTTGTTTTTTGACTGATTGACTTGCGAAGCGTCCGCTTAACCATCGCTGCTACTCCGGTTTCTCATACCATTATCCTGTATCCTGGTTGCTGGCTCCTGGCTCCCGGCTTGCCCCGGCCTCCTGGCAAAGTTGATTGCAGCAAGGACTTGCGTCTATATTGCGGCCAGAAAAATTGCATTGGATGCATTTGCTGGGCAAACAAACTGCCGAAACAAGAGTCATGAAAAAAGTTGAAAGCCCCTCATCCTTGCGGAGCTCCTCCTCCGCGTAAGACTCGCCTGCATGTGCACTGCATATTAGCCGAGTTGTGTCCTGAGTCCTGCGTCCTGCGTCCTGCTTCCTGCCTCCTGAGGCCTGATTTGCTCCTGTGCCATCCTCGGCCTGTGCATTGTCCTTTTGGTCGAGCGCCTTTCCCCACCCGCCGTCCGCGATGTTGGGTTTTTTTCTGCGGCTGCCTTTTGTTTGATTTGCGAAATTGCAATATGCTGGCTGTCTGGCTCAGCTCAACTCAACTCTTCGCCTCGCAGGTCCTTCTGGAGACCCCCATCCCCCATCACCCGCTTGCTCAGAACACACGCAGGATAACTGCAGTTAGACTGCAGTGGAAGTGCAACTGATTCTTTCAAAGAGATTCCCATTTTGGGGGCTCGTTTTCATGACCTAAGCCTATGAGTCCAATTATGTCCTTCAAAAGGAAGATTAATTCCAGTAATTTAATTTAATTTGTTATGAGAATTATTTTATTTTCAAAAGGTTGAATAAGTTATTATTAATACATTTCAGATTCCCAAGCGTTAATTGCTAAATTGAGAAAAATATTTCGGTTTCTTTGAAATTATATATAAACTGCATTCTTCATTATAATTTCAGTCTGAAGTTTGAAAAGCAGTGAAGGAATCATTTTCGACCCTATAAATCATATATATTCTTGATCGGCATCAACAGGGGAATCAATCTAGCCATGTCCGGTGAAAAAATAAATTTTCAAATTTTTTTCAAAAATTGAAAAAAAGATAAGGGGTTACATCATTAAAATTTGCAAAAGTCGTCCAAAATTTAAATTTTTTTTAAATTGTAAATTGAGTATGCAGATTTATAAACCTAATAAAAACTAACACATAAATGGTTTCCGATTTAAAATTAATGCATTTTTGGCTTAGTTATGATCAATTGAAAATTCGAAATTATGAATTTTAGGGTATACACACTTAGGCTTTCCGAAGATAGTTTTCTTTCTTGTTTTGAAACTATTTTTAATCTCTATTATTTCAACTAAAAGACTGGTAATTATTTACTTGAAATATTTATTCATTTGAAGCCACAGTTTAGTTCGCTTATTTTCTTAAAAAGGCATCTAAATTGATTCCTTGAAATAATGCATATTATTATTATACATTCATATAGCTTTCCCCCCAACGGTGGGGCGAAAAGTTCCCCATTTTTCGAGTGACAGATTATACCCATAAATATTTTAATTTGATTCATTTGCAACCACTCGTCGTGGTTCAACCCCCCAAAGCGATGCAGTCCCGTCCCCCGATCAGGTTGATGTCCGGTTCCGTTCCCCGCCCACAAGGAAACCTTTTAATTCGAGTGCGTTTTTCATCATCATCATCATCAACAGGAGCACTCCACTCCACTCCACTCCTCTCCATGCCATGCCACTCCCCTTCGCGGCCAGATTTCCGTTTAGGTCGTCGTGGCTCACTGAAAGTCTTGAGGCTACGCCGGAGACCCTTCACTTCACTGCGCCAAAATGCACTGGACGTTGGTCACGACGCCGAGCAGAAATCAAACAATCAAACAAAATGAAATCGCCGGTCTGCATCCTCGTCCTTCTCGTTGCTCCTTGCTCGTCCTTCGCTCTCCTCGACTCCCTTGTATATATTTTTTTTCTCCCTTTTCGCGAGTTTTTGTTGGCTTTGTTCTGCTGCTGCTTTTGTGCACACGCCCCCTCAAATTCCAGTTTTGCAGTCATCAAGTTTTTGGCCTCCACCTCCGGGGATGACCGCTCCGCTGTGCTCCTCCCCTCCGATCCACTTCCGGCCTGCCCATGCTTCTTTGGCATGTCTTCGCATCCGTTGCATCCGCTCCTGCCGTTCCTCCTGCTGCTCCTCCTGCTGCTGCTGCTCCACTCCGCTGCAGTGGCTGGCCAGACGAAGGAGCCACCCTTTTGGGCCTTGCTCCACCCTTATATATTTTATTTTTAATTAATTAATGCGAATGCAAAGTACAATTTCTACAAGGAAAACTTGTTTTGCAACTCGCTCAGCGCAACCCTTTTCATTTTGGGGACGGGGGAAGAGACGCAGACGCAGGAAAGGGTCGAGCACCCCTGCCACCTGGCTGTGGCGCCTCCGAATATGCAACGAAACAGAGCCATGCGCCAGGCAGTGAAGAAATGCAGTTAATTTACTCAGAAGTAGCAGCAGCAACAGGGAATTGCAGTGGGAAAAGCCGCCTCAAGTGGGGCGCGAGGCGGTGCAGGGTTTGGGTTGAAGAAAATTGCTGCTGCTGCTGTAGAAAGTTGCTGCTGCAGTTTCTTTTGTTTTTGTGTGCACGCCGTAATGTATGCAACATAATTTTTGCGCTCTTAGCTGCCGCTAGATGAATTTTTGTTAGTACTCAGAAGGGAAAAGCTGGCAAATGCTGGAGGGTGAGACTAATGCACAGGAAGAAAATGCTGTAGCCTAGAAAGCCCTTTCAAATAGTTGAAAATGTATCTGAATAAATCATATTGTATACTACTTTCAATTGGTCTCCAATCTCTAGCAATTTGTTAATGGAATGGCAAGGAATGTCATCTAAGGACACATTTCTCTCTGTGTAAAAACAAGGCGAGGAGTTGCCTAGTTGGATATGCAGTCACCTCCTTTCAGGCATAACTGAGATGTAAGTGTGTGTATGTATGTGTGCGTGTGTATCTGTGTGGGTATTTCTGAGGTAGTTGCTGCAGTTGAAAAACTTTGCACTGCAAGGTGAAGAGGGTCGCGGGGGCGGGGGCCCTTACAGCACACTCGTGCTCTGAGGCCTCCTCGGTGAGTTTTCCTCATTTTTTCCCTCGACTTTTTTTTTTGGGCGCTGTAAAAATGTTGCAAAAGTTATTTCTTCACGGGTTTGCCGAGGCTCTTAATGAAATATCTGCATGGATGCGAGTGGGTGCAGTCGGCAGCAAAGTGGTCTCCATGGGTTACTTAATAGGCAACCACCAAACCAGCTCACATGGGGCCGGGCAATAGACTCCACTCCACACTCCACACTGGCCTTTAAAGCCATATCAAATGCTGGGGAAATCGGGCTGAAAGACGACAGTTCAGCGACACGCTTCAAGGCTCCAAAAGGAGTGGTGCGGGCATGTCTTTCAATCTCCATGCTATCTGACTTTTCTGCCGACTTTTAACGTCCCCAAACCTCCTCTATGCAAATAGATGGCCCACCTCCACCTTGAGCAAAGTAGGATAAAAAGAAAATGCTGCTGCACAAGTCACCAGGCAGCAGCCACCAGCTCCCCCCCCCCAAGCTGCAGGGCAAAACACGAGGGGTGTACCAGTGCCGCTGCAGACACATTTTAATGATGCATGCAACAGTAAACTGCAATCAGATATGCGCACATCGTTAGTCTTCAGCATCAGCCGCCGTTTGTTGATTATCTTAGAATGGAGAGCACGGCAAGAAAGATAACCCATTCGCCCCGTTGGCCGCCGCCTCATCGTGCATTTTTCTACTTTCCACCGCATTGCATGGAAATTTATTTGCCAAGCAAATAACTGCAGTCAGCCCAGCAAGAAGCCGTTTTCCCTGGTATTCTTGGAAATCCTCCCACTACATCCCTAAGGAAGCGAGCGGACTTTGCTAGGATGCCAGGACGAGGGAGCGGCAAAAAGGAAACCCCTAACGGAGGCACTTTTTTATGCAACTTCTTCAGCTCGAGTGGTTTCCCAAGTTGACGTTTCAAATGTCAATTGTGTGCTTAACTGCATTCTTTTGACGTCTCCGTCGCGTTGGCTTTCCTTATGTCTGTGCCTGAGTAGGGCAACCCGTCTCGGTTCCAGAACTGGGTATAGGACCCCGTTTTCATTCCCATTCCCATTCCCACTCCCCTTGTCTTTGTCTAATTTTGGTTTCTTTTTGTTGCAAATTGCGGCCTGAGCCGGGAACGGGTGACTCCGAGGGGCAGGAGGTCGCTCCTGGAGATCGTTTATGTTGCTAGTTGCCAGCTGGCAGGCACTTGCAGGGCAGTGAGGCAAACATAACATTTATTAGAATATTTTATACCCAAGTTGTGGAAATTTAAGAGAGGAATTTCACAGAGAAATTATAGTATATTCTAGAATTCTTAGAGTACACAAAGTAATCACTTAATCAGCTCTAACTTATTTAATTATCCAAACTTCTCTTGTTGTTCTCTGAGTCTTATATACCCCACTCGGATTACCTGGTACAGGGTTCGTAATTTCTTTTCTTTGGCTTTCACTTTGTTTGAGCCACGTTGCAGCGACTTTTGCCAAGTCGCTGGGAAAATATGCCGCATTCCACACACACACTCACTCCCGGAGGAATGGAGAAACGGAGTCAGCGAGTCAGACTGCAATCTTGCCTTCAATTAAGCTTTGACAAGTGCAGTGCACACAGGAGCGAGGAGCAAGGAGTCGGGAGCAAGGAGCGAGGACCCAGAGAAAGGACTGAGACAAGAAGAAGAAGAAGTCACAGGAAGCACAGCAGGAGCAGGAGCAGGAGCAGCAGCAGCTTCTCCAGTGCTCCACAAAGCGCATATAAATATGAATGAAGGCAGCAAGGAAAGGATGCTGGACGAGACTCCTTGCCGTGAACTGGCCAAAAAAAAGGAAGAAAGAAAAGAAAAACAGAGAACGAGAGACTGAAGCCGGCCAAAGAGCCCCGAGTGAAGAACTGGAGAAGGAAACGCAAATAAATGAATTGCACTTTTCCTTTGCACAAATTTTCTTCTGGCGCCCACGTTTCAATGGGCCGCTCCTCAATGGCCGTGGAAAAACTTTGCATATTGTGTTTATTCTATGCCCGGAGAGATAAAGAGCTGTGAGCTCTGAGCTCTGAGCCAGGTGGAAGACGGTTGGTTGGTGGCAGGGGCAAACCTTTAATTAAGCGGGTCCAAGTCGCAGTCCATTGCCATTATGCTTAGATAATGGCAAGGCCGCGCTGAAAGGAGGCCGGAGATATGAAATGCAAATTATGCGGCGAATTGTGTGCTCATTAATTAAAATTGAACTGAGCTGAAAGGCAAAGAACGAACTGAGCCTGAGACTGGCTCAAAGTGCCAGCAGCATCATTAGAGCCCAGTCCGGAGCTGGAGCCGGAATTTGACTCGGAGTTCTCCTCACTGTCCACGCCACTGCACTTTGAGGTGAACACTCAAAAGTTTTTCATCATCCGCCACTTGGGCGGGGCAGCAATATAATATACATATATTACATCTGGCAAAATGCAAATCTTGCAGATTTTTAATTTCTTTTCAACGAAAATTTTATTTTCTGTTTGCATTTCTTGTTGTTCGCTTAGGACTTTGGCAGGACGACGACCAACCCTTTCTTTTTTGTTCTTTATTTGCCAGAAAGCCAAGGATGTTGATGGCTCACCCCCTGCCAAAGGTCTGCTTTCAAGCTTTATTATTATGTATTATAGATTCATATTATGCACTTTTTCGTTTTTTTTTCTTCTTTGTTTTTTGTCTGGCATCTCAGGGCTTGAGAGTCTCCAGACCGACAGCCCAAAATGAAATGCGTTTTGCTTTGCCAGGAGATTGGGTGGGAGAAAATTGAGATTTGAAGGAATATTCTATACACTTTCTTGGATTAAGAATCCTTAAGCTTGAGCTTATCATATTTTATTATATTATTCTTGAAATAATATGAATGGATACTTTTACCAAAACAATTAGATGGTATTTATAGCCTCTCTTAACTGCTTATAATTTAATCACACCCCTCTTACTGCTTAGAGTATTTAACGAGTTGCTTATGGCCTGGTTAATGCTGCTGCAGTCAGGACTCAAATGTCCTTGGCAGAACCACCCTTGTGGGCCATGTCAGCCAATGGTGTGGGTTGTCTTCTGGTTGCATTGCCACAAGTTGCTGCTCGAGATGCCAGATTCGCCACCCAACCCAGAGCGCCTCCTTCTTGTTCTTGTGCAATGCCTTTCAAGACTCTTTTTCTTTTTTTTTTTTTGTCCACTTTTCTTGGCTACATTTTTGGGGTTGCATCTGCGAGATGCGAGATACATTCGCGTAATGAATTCGGCCCGAGGGTGGCGACAATGAACTTGCCTGCATTTGCGAGCTGCCTTATACCCAGACCCGAAATGTTAGGGCGTTGACATGTTAGGGGAAAGTATTTCGAAAATTACTTGCAAGGAAACTTCACGGTTTGCTTGCCAGGAGCCAGGAGCCAGAAGCCAGGACCTCGAAGAGGGAGGAAAGGCTCTCGGCCAGCTGGGAACCAAACCTGCCGATTCATGTAAAGCTATTCCGGGACAGTCGAAGCCTTGAGGCCTTGAAGCATAACCATTTGCTGGCCAAGGAAACCATTTTCATTTCCATTTCCATTTCCATAGCCACTACCATTTGCATGCAGAACACTGAGATCGCTGAGATCGCAGAGATCGCGGAGAATAAGGCGAGGGTGCGCTTTTCACACGGTCCCGTAAACAGGGACAAGGGTCGGGTAATAATTTTTAATAATTTCCTTTTTTAAATAGTTTTTCCTCCTTGGGCAAAGGCAAAAACAAATTCCCACCGCAGCGCCCAATTGAAGTGTTAGATGCAAAGATACAATTGCCAGCAAGTGGCTGTAGAATAGCAGTACAGATACGCACAAGATAACTTGATTGCACTAATTTGAGTCCAGCAGCAGCAGCAGTAGAAGAGAACTATATGTAGTTCCCATGGCAGACTAGTTTCATAGTTCCGCATTCGACAACTGCCGGTTCCTCCTTGGTCTGCAGATGGACCAGAGTTGAAGCCGAGGTCTGAAGTCGAGGTCTCAACTGGTCTGCTGGGGGTTGCTTCAATCAACTTCTGACAAGAAGTGTTAAATCTGCACTCGCTGCAATTGCAGCTGGTGGCCGCTTTATTAGAATATCCGGCAGCTTAGGCTGCCACAGCAGACACACTGTCTGTGTCTGCATTATTATCTGCCCTGGTCCACATTGTCATAATTCATAAATCAACTAATTCTGGAGTCGTTGTCGCCGGTCGTAGAAACAAATAGCTTCCCCCGAAAAATCTGGGCGATGCATTGGCAGTGGCTCACAAAAAAAGTTCTCAGGCCTCGAACTGAGACAAGGCAGGCGGGTGGGGGACAATTAAAGGGTTTCGAGTTGCCTTAATGAACCGCAGCCAAACAAAAGGGTCAAGTCAAGTCGGCCGGCTGAAAGACAAGACCTGACTTTGTGAAAACAAAAGGCCCAGAAGTCCCAAACCAAAAAGCAAACAAAGCTGGCCCAGAAGACGGAAAACGTCACGGCGGTTGCCTGCACTTCCTGGGAGAGCCGAAGGAGCAGAAAGCAAAAGACGCCACCGGGTTTCAATTACCAGTCCAAGTTGAAGATGAAGCGTCTCTGCGCCCCAAGATGACGACGCTGCCACACACCGGTGAGTGACCTTCCCTAATTGAGCGTGAAGCGCTGCAATACGTTGACACCTCTTCGCATTGCCATTATGACAACGACATGGACATGGACATAACTTCGACAGCGACATCGACATCGACATCCCATCGACATCGAAATGAAAATGGATATGGATATGACAGTGGACGGGGAAGGGGACAACCCCCTAAGACAGAGCCGGGCTGGCCAGTGGACGACACTAATGAACATTAATGCTCTGTGTATTGTGTAATGTCGCGGACTTTAATGTAAAGTGCAATGAAGCAATGCCAGCAGTGGAACCATTCGAAGGGTAGTGCATCCACCGGATGCGCTCATTAAGTGCTGCAGCCTTTGACTTGCGGACCCGAAAGAACTGCCCCTGACTGGCCTGAGTTATGAGGCCAGCTGACGAGCTGTCAGAGGAGGAGGAGTCACCGAGTCATCGAGGAGGTGGTGCATCGGTATGGGGTTACTGGTCACTGGTCACTGGTCGTTAAGTCTGATTCACGGATGCCCAGCTCGGGGAAAATCAGCGGGCAGCACCACCAGCACGTGCTCCCCCTGCAGCAGCCCTGATCCGAGCAGAGACCAGAGGAGGAGGCCACTCAACCGGCTGTCGGGGAGTTCCTTGTGCCGATTTCATAATGCGAAACCATTTTCCACAAATTTAATTTCATAAATGTCCCTAGTCCCGGCAGCGTCGTTAGCTCGTCCTTGGGCCCGAGCCTCTTCAGAGTTCTTCAAATGTCAAGCGGAGGCAGGATTCCAGGATTCTCTAGCAGCTAAATTATCATAATGAATCCGACTCAGCTCGCCCGCAACTACTTGAGTTCTGTTTGCCCGGCCAGCAGCTCGACTCATCTCGGTCCGAGGGATGGCCCGGTTCCTAACGTTTTTTTTTTTAATTGAAACTGTCACTTGTCGAGGAGCTAGGGGACCAGGAAAGGATGAGCCAGGATAGCTCTCATAGAGCTTCTGCAAGAACGCCGTCTCTCCTCTTCTCTTTTCTGGGTGAAGTACTATAGTTTTCATTGCAATTACGAAGGAATTAAATGGACGCAGACTGCAAATCGCTGCGAAAGTGTTCCAAGAATTTAATCTCCGATGCATAAATCAACAATTGTATTGCAATCTGTACGCCCCCTCGGCACGTCCATTGTTTGATCAAGAAAATCCTTTCCATTTAATCCAAACACGACGAACAAAAGGATGAAAGCGAGGAGTCCAGCTTGAACAATGGAATGAATTGAATTTTATGCTTTACAAGATTTTATTGCGACTTTTCGACTCGACACCCAACGCGTCCCCCTCAGGCCCAATCCCAATCCCAACCCGATCCCCTCTCTGATTCGTTATGAAAACGAATCGCAGCGACCGCCTTCATTAGCTGCAAATTTCATTATTCAAGTCAATTTGCCTCGGAGATGCCTCGAAAAACTTTGCTCGATAGTCGCCACAGTTGCCCTCTGCCTTTGCCCGGGGTTCAATTGAATTAAATACAATCAATTTGTTGATACGCAGATGAATTTAAACAAATTTAGCCCCGGAGAGTGAGGTTCTCTCGGGATGACTCAGCAAGAGCGCGGGAGCTCGGGAGCTCGGGTGCTTGGGAGCTTGGGAGACCGTGTCCCACGTTAGTCACTGCGACGGGGCAAACGACACCCAAGTGCCAAAGTCCCTGGCTCTGGACATGCAATCAGAGCCACCAACGGATGGGGTCCTTTGGAGCAAAGAGCTGGACAAGATGGGGCCTGGGGGCTGGGGGCAGGGGACACTGTCTAAGTACAACCTTTAATTATCTTGAGGCATGACATGGAGTCATGTGTATCCTATAAATGCCCGCGCTCACGCTGAAACTGAAATTGAAACTTCAAATATTTGTACGCGGCTCAAGGACTCACAGGCAGGCGCAGGACTCTGCCATGTGTGGGTAATTTCCTTAATAACCGCCAGCCTATCGCATTAACATATCTCGCATTTGTCATAAAAATAAGTCAACCAACGGCACCACCCACCGAAAACCCAAACCCGAACCCAACCCACCTGGTCTCCGAGGAGGAGGCGAGGCGTTTTGTCAAGGAACTGCCTTCAGGTGGGCGGAAGGATAGGAATAGGAAGGAAGTGTTTAGTGCCTGCTCATGTACGTCTCGTAATGACCCCGGCTAAATGGACACATTACGCACCGGACACACGAAAAATTGAATTATTCAAGCAGCTTTGGAGGCGTCGCATTTGGAGCCAAACGACATTGCGTGCCAAAGTTTTCTCCCACCCCCAGCTCCTTGAAGACCCACACCCCACATTTCAAGTTGGCTAAAGAAATACGTTACGAAAAGTCAAAAAGGCAGCCGGTCCAGTGAAGGTGGAAAAACTGTTGATGGAGTGGGTGCCTTGAAGTTCCACTCACTGGCTTTGACTCTCCTTTTACGCTCTATGCCCGCACAGCACACGCCAGACCCCAGGACACATACACCCCGAACCCAAACCCGAACCCTAGGCGAATGTAACGGCCAACGATCGACGACAGTTGGTTTCCCAGAGCGTCTTCAAGACGTTCAGAGGGGGTGACTTATTCGAGGGAAGACGACATCTGCCAGCTGCACGGGTGGGTCTACCTTTGATTGCGACGTTAATAATGCAACGAAAGAGGGGTTACTGCCACGCACCAAAGCGGATGTAGGGGAAATCACTGGGACAGGGATAGAGGGAACACAGCTTGATGGGACTGTACCCCTAGGAAAATCTCTAAATTTATGGAAATCTAGTTATAGGAAAAAAGTTTCTTAAGAAGCAATTAAACTTCCAGAGACTCTTCTACTAATACAAATCAAATCAATACTTAAAATCACTTGTAGGCAGGTGAAACTTTAACCTAGCATTAGCTTGTAGCAACTGTACTCTTGTAGTCCAAATCCAAATTAGTTGGAAGCTAGTGCAAAAAGCACTTACGGCTAAGAGCCAGAGGAAGCGATTCGGGAGTGGTGGGAGGCGGAGGCAAGTATCATTTGGCTAACGCTTGAAATTGGCTTCGTGACGCTTATCGCGATCAATAAATAATATACGAGCTGAGGTAGACGGTGAGCGGTAGAGCGGTGGAGCAGGAGGAAGATATATACACGAACGACATCGGGGCAGAAAACAAAAAGTATCTGGCAGATACATTTGAGTAATTTGCGTCGTTAGTGCCAGAAAGAGAGGCAAAATAATAATAATAAAAGAAAGTACGCTTGATTACAATGAAAATGTTTTTAATGCCAGCTCCTCCACCCACTCACTCCCCCCTTGACCAGAAACCCACACAGAGACAGAGAAAGATATCTGCATAGATAGGCGAAGCCAAAGGACACACACGTTAGGCATGCATTTTCCCCTGCCGCTTTTCTCCACTTTACTTTTTTTCTCCCCGATATCAAAAGCGCGATAAGCACCAGACACGAAGGTGGAGGTGGGGGTGGGAGTGGGTGCCTGGTGAAGGTGCAGGAGGAGGAGAAGGGGCCCAAGGCCCTGCAAAGGGCAGCAGGCGGAAGGAGCAGGCAAAAAGCCTCAAAGTCGGGCGCGACGAGCGACCGACCACTGTCCAAACAAAAGTCGGAAAATGCGAGCAGTGGGAGCCGACTTGGCCACATATGGCCATTTTCTGGCTGCCGTTGCGTGCCTGGCCCCGTATCCGTATCCGTATCTGTGTATCTCGGCTACCTCGCGCACAGATACACACTACAAATGTAGTTTGCAGTTGCCAGTGTGTGCTATCTAATCAAGCGCTGAAAGACAATAAAAGCTAAACAACGCCAGCCACGACAAACAGCGACCACAAAATGTGCTTATGTCTGAAAATAACAGCAGGAAAAGAAGAATGGATTAAGTTTAGACCCAGAAGATACCCAGGAATGTATAGGGATAGCACTACAAAAGCCTTAAACTCTGACAAATTAACTGAAACATATTTCAAAGAATTTATATTTTATGGTAACCCTCAGATTGAATTGAATTTTCTCTATTAAAGTTTGATTTCCCTATCCATATTCTGCTATATTTCCTATGGTATCCTCTTCCCATTACCCAGTTCCGGAAAAAATCACAGAGGTGGCTCCGGGCAACCTACTTTGGCCTGACAAAGTGCAGCGGGAAAACCTTGCCCGGGTTGCTCCACTCGAAAGTATCGCACGGACTTCGGTATCTATAACCCGCCATATGGCGAGCAAAAGGCCCGATATCTGTGAGAGTATTTTCATGTTCGAGTATCTATCTGTAGCTTATCTGCCAGACGAGGGCTTAGCCAAGAAGCGTGCACCTCCGGCTCCAACTCTTGTGGCTGCTCCTGCTCCTGCTCCTCCTCCAAAAAGTGGTCATAACAATAACTGAGGCTGGGCTCTGACATCATAATAATTCGAGTTTACTGCATTGCAATCCCGCCAGCGGCAGTTGCCTTTTGGCAAGTTCCGTGCAAAACTTTTCGCATAAAATCCCTGACTGAGACAGCAGCTGCTGGAGAAGGACATTTTCTTTTAGCACAATTCGCTTCACAAAGTTGCCGGCTCTGCCAATTCTGGTGGAAAGTGGAGTCTGCCAGCAAAAAACTTTGTGTGTGGCAACATAATTTTAATGTGTTTGTGGCAGGATTAGGAGTCGTCTCCCACTTCTATCCGCCCAGTTGTGGAACTGCAACTGCATTGGATTCGAATGCCAAAACAAGTTGAAAGGTGTTTCTCTGAACTTTATCGATGTCGTCGACTTCCGACAACTTCCGGAGCACCACCCGTTAGGCAAATAGCATTGGGATCAGGTAGAAATCGCTTCCCGGTGCGATGAATGTCAACTACCACCGACCGATGCACGCCCCTTATTTCCGTCTGCCTGGCTTCGGTTCTATGCCTCCTCGATTTCCTTCTGCCTTCTGCCTCCTGCTCTTTCTCCGGCTCCTATTCCTCCTATTCCTCCTCCTTCTCCTCGTGCTGCGATCGCCAGCTTGTGCGCACGCGCATTGAGGCATAGACACCGGAGTCCAGGTGTGCTCCGATCATCGCTCTTCGCTCGTGCCATAACCATAACACTTACACTGGACAAAATGCTAGTAGATTATACAAAACACTCAAAAAAGGGATATAGTTTCCACAGAAAAGTATACATTTACATAGGAAATATAGAAGCAAATACATTAATAAGATACTTTTGTATCTTTTCTTGGCAAATATTTAGGGAATTTTAAATACTAATAAATAATTTGTAGAAAATGTAATAAATTTACAAGAATAGCTGTTCTATAAATTCAATATATTTCCTGGATATCCTTATATTTATTCCCAAAATTAATATAGATTTCTCTCTATTTTCTTCAAGTGCATCAACCACTCTCCTCCTGCCAGTGAGCAATCATTTGAGATTATCAGCTGTTGGCTCTGGCGATCGCTTCCTTCCGCATCCGATTTTGGCATAGGGGCTGCAGATTCTCTGAGGGTTTCGCATTTTCCTATTTCCCATTTTCCAATCCCACAATTCAAGCGAATCTCTCAGCCCGACAGATTGCTATTTAATGTTGGAAAATGAATCTTTGAAGCGGAATCATAATGCCTAATTGCCACTCGTTCGCTTTTTGGGGACACTTTTTTGTGTTTTTTAACGGATTTTAAAGTCACTTGACCGTGTCAGAGTGTCCGACCCCTCCCCTCCCTCGGCAGACCCTCTTTGGGCCAAGCCAAAAGCATATTTTAATGATGACACCCGACCACGAGGAGGAGAGACACATGGCCGTGCCACACTTCGCTCGCTTGTGCGGCGACGAGCACATTACCGTGTGCCGCGATCTGTGAAGGCACATTCCAAAGCACACTTTGAGATACATGTACTCCATCCCCTGGCCATCCCTCGCAGCTCCTCGCTGCTCCTCCCTCATTGCCAGCGCATGCAAAGTACGCCAAGTCGCGTTTAGCGTTCTTTTTCATAAAATAAAATACAAACAAAAATGTGTTAAGGTCGTAATTATCTGCGCTGCTGTTCGCTCGTAGGTGGAAGTTCGCCTCAGCTGGCAACTTTCTTTTGGTCCTAGTTTTCCTTGCCAGCGCCACCATATGTTCTAGCATAGCTCCTCGAGGGGTTGCAGTTGAAAGGGCCTGCTTACCTCTATTGATAACGCTCCTAGACCAAACCCAGGTCCCTAGGTGCATTGAACTTGTGAATGCCAACTGTCTAATGCAGCAATAGATACAAGAGTGTCTAAGGAAAGCGTTCCTGAAGACAAGGTTGTGTACCCATAACAAGGCAATTAAGTAGTTTTCCCTTGAGTTAAGAATACGGGCACGTGGGTTCAGTCTTTAAACATATGATAGGATATAGTAGAGAAAAGAACTGAGGACTTGGAGTTCTCTATCATGTTCTTTATCTGAATTCTAATTTGTAAATATAATTTTGTTCATAATTACTTCTTTAGGAACATGTTAATACTCCTAGAAATCTGATATTGATTAGTTTTATTTTACAAAGCGGAAGAAAACGCCTCCGAAAAAAGAACTATTGAGATAATTTACAAATGATGGGGAAAACGAAACATCTTGCAATTTCTTTAAGAATTTTATTATTACTATTGATAAAACTTTGGGAATGCAAAATAACTTTAGATAGTATTTAAACGTTTTTATATTCATATAGTAAATATTATCTGACTACAATTAAATTTACAATTCTCTTCTCTATCTTTTCCAGGAGGATCTATGATGGACGACAGAGAAAAATAACGCTTTGTTTGTGGTAAATTTTGAACAATTTTCAATATCTCGATCTGCTGTGCATAGGAATTCTTATTTACCCTGCCCTGTCCTTCCGAAGCCCGACTTAATGGGTCCCGTAGGTCCTGTAGGACCCTCGCATAGGGGTGGCTGTTTTCCTCGCCCTCTTGGCTGTCGGTTCTTTTCGGTTCTCTGAATTATCCTTGCAAGCTGCAAGCCTTTGGAAGTACAGTCGCCGAAAAGGATCGAAGAACGGCGAGGGGTGGCTTCTATTGACATTGACTCGGGCTGCATTCCATAGCACTCGCAATTGAAGTTAAGGTCGAATGAAATTTTAATGAAAACGGGGAGGATTCGGGTTTTGTGGTACGTTCTTGGAACTCTGATCATGGGACAAGATCGGAAGGAGAATAGTTTATATATATGTTTTTTTCTTGTTCTTTTTAAAAAATGTATTTTGAGCTTCCCATAAATTTGATTTGGAATTATAGGACCTAATCGTAAACCAATCAATAAATAATCTAAAACTATTCGCATTCTTTGAATTAATAATTATTAATATTTTTATATAACATTTTTTCGAAAAATCAGAGTTTAAATAACTCGTAACTAAGCCAAAAGTGCATTAATTTCAATTCAGAAATCACTCTCAGCGTTAGTTTTTATGATGTTAATAAATCTGCGTACTAAATTAAACATTTTAAAAAATAAAATTTTGTACTAATTTTTGAAAATTTTAGCGATGTAAACCCTTATCTTTTTATGAAATTTTGAAAAAATTTTGAAAATCAATTTTTTGACTGGACATGATTCGCTCTTTGACGCTGATGTTGAATATATATGATTTATGGGGTCGGAAATGACTGCTTCGATGTGTTTTCTGCTTCTGAATTAAATAATAATACCCTGCAAGAGTATTTTTATATAGATATTTATAAATTCAAATTTTTTGGAATTATCAAAGTTTAAAAATGTCATAACTAAGTCAAAAAAGCTTTAATTTTAATTCGGATCTTTCCCATGATAGTTTTAATAATGTTTATAAATCTGCAAACTCAATGTAAAGTTTTAAAATATTAAAATCTTTATTTATTTTTTTTTTCTTAAATCCAAAAAATTTCGAAAAAATGTTTTCTCATCGTAAATAACTAGATCGACTCAGCTGTTGATGCTGATCAAGAATATAATTGATTTATAGGGTCGGAAATGAGTCATTCACAATGTTTTAGGCTTCTAACTAAAATTGCAATACCCTGCAAAAGGGGTACAAGAAAATCCCTCCAAAAGAGATGATGACCAAAGTCTGTGAAAGGGGAGGATTCTAGGCCGTGGTCCGATGTTCTTGGAACTGCACATGGCTCCGAGAGCTCAAAGATACACGACGGCGTGATCGATCGATGGCAATGACTATGGTCGATGCTTTGACGCATTTCCCCAAGTTCCAAAGTTCCCTTATTGATTATTTCGAGTGCTTACGCATTCGACCCATGGCCATATGCAAAGTATCTATGTATCTGCGGCACTGTTTGTGCCTGTGTATCCGTGTATCTGTGTATCTGTAACAGAGGAAAGTAAGTCAAACTTGTTTATCAGCGAAAACGAAGCGAAGTGACTTATCTTTATTTGTTGCCGCACAAAGCAGAAAGGGGGCGGGTACATATACACATTCGAGTGGAGAAATTAGATAAAACCCCCTTGTCTGAGGGGGTGGGAGAAGTCGTCGAGGGTGCTGAATTAAGGACGACACCACTGGGAGAAGCCACCCCATGCCTGGACAGCCCCCTTCCCACCCCCCAAACCGAGCACCAATCGAGTGGTGCACCCAAACCAAAGCCTTTTTGGTCAGCCACTTTCACTTTCCCAGCCGAGTAACCCCTTTCCCCCTTTGGCTCCGAAAGCATCCAGCAGATACTTTAACCCACGCCTACCATTAATTTTACAGAAAGACTTTTTGAGCGCAAGCAAGGATTATTCAAAACGAAATCCAAACCAAAAACCAAACTAAAAACCAACTAAAACCCAAAAAACGACAAAGGAAATCAACCAAAAACGAACATAAAACCAAAAAACGAAAACGAAACAAAATCTCGAGAAATCATTTCGCAAGAAAACACTTATTTCAGAGAGTGAAATCAAAGGAAAGCTGCGGAAAGGATTGGAGCAGAGCTGGCGGAGATTGCAGGACGAAACAGCAGCACGCAAGGAAACACAAATCAAAGCTAAATAAAATTAAATGCAAAGGACATTCGCATGTGTGTGGTGGTGGAACGAAAATTCAAAACAAAATTCACAATTAGAAAACGCAGAAAAAAACGTAGAAAACGCAGACGCAAAATCGGCGACAGACTGTCAGCAGCGGCCAGAAGGAGACGAACACTTTTGAACTGGAACATTATTTCGACCAGAAAGTTGAGCGACAGCAAAATTTCAACGTTTGGCGCTACAGCAACAACTATAGCAACAACAACAACAACAACAACAACAAGAAGAACAACTGAGGCAGCATCAGCAAGGACATCGCGGCCAGGCAGCCAGAAAAGGATAGGTTTTGAACTAAGCAGCAAGCAGCAAGCAGCAAAGCAGCAGCACACAGCGAAACAGGACTCGAACTCGAACTCGGATATAGGGACATACTCTTTACTTTGGGCTTGCTAGAGCCGCCAGCCAGGACTTAAACTTGAAATCACGCATACGCCGCGGCGAATACTCTCTCGCTCGCAATCACTCTCTCGCTGTCTTTGCGGCGAAGGGGAAGTGCCAAGTTGGTAGGGATAACCGACCAATCCGCGGCAGAGCAGCCAAGCGGGGAACAGCAACAGCAACAGCAGCTAACCGGAGCAGCAGGCAAGGCTTAGGGAGAGGCAAGGCAAGGCGAGAGAGCTGCTGCTGCTGGTGGGCATCATCTTATGATGTCATCAGAGGAATACGACGCGGACTGTTTTGGTTTGTACAGCGATGAGAACAACGTGCTGCTGAAGGCGACCACGGAGTTGGAGACAACGGTTAAGCAACAACAGCAACTACAACCACCGCTGCTGCCGAACAGCAACGGACACACGTCGCCCATACCAGTACAGACCAACGGAGAAGGCAGCGCGGCGAATTACGGCGAGAGCGCCAGCACCAATACAGACACACACAACGCCAACACAGACATTGAAGAGAAAGTGCTGCGAGAGCCAGAGAACAGGCAGCAACCGCAGCAGCAGCACAAGAAGCTAAAGGAGAAGGAGAAAGCAACGGACAGCGACGGCGAATCTGACGATTCCGACGACGACGTCGTGGTCGTGCTCGAAGGCTGCGAAGCCAGCAGCAGCAGCAGCAGCAACGCCAGCAGCAACAGCAAGGCAAAGGCTGCGGCGACAACGGCAACGGCAACGGCAACGGCAACAACGGCGAACAATTGTAATCGCAGTGGTGGCAGCGTCAGCGGCAGCAGTCGTAGTCATCGCAGCGCCCGCAGTAGTCGGCAAATCAGTCAGTCAACGGCCGTCGGCAAGACAACAACGTGCGCGGCTAAAAAACCTTTAGTAACTGCAACATTAAAGAACGTAACGACGAGTAACGTGAATTCGAATAATATCGGTACAAGTAATAGCAACAACAACGGAAACAACGGTAACGGCAACGGGACAACTAATAGTAAAGTGAATCGTCGCTCGCGTCCGCGATCCTTAAGCAAAGACACCAACAATAGTAGCAGCAGCAGCAGCAGCAACAACAACAACAACAACAACAATAATAGCAGCAGCAACCAGAGTAACAGCAACGCTGCTGGCTTCATGAGTAGCGCTGCCGCGGCTGCTGCGGGTGCCGCTGGTGGAGGAGCCCTGTTCCAACCACAATCGGCCAGCTCGGCCCCATCCGCGCCAGCTATTGCCACGGCAGCATCCGTTTCCGCCACAGCCGCCGCTCAGCTAAGCCATTCGCCCACGAGCAGTTCGCCGGTTTCGGTTTCGGGCGCCAGTTCCGCCTCGTCCTTGTTGACGGCCGCCTTCGGCAACCTGTTCGGCGGCTCATCGGCCAAGATGCTGAACGAGTTATTTGGCCGCCAGATGAAGCAGGCCCAGGACGCCACCAGTGGCCTGCCCCAGAGTTTAGATAACGCCATGCTGGCCGCTGCCATGGAGACGGCCACCAGTGCCGAGCTCCTGATCGGTAGCCTCAATTCCACGTCCAAGTTGCTTCAGCAGCAGCACAACAACAATAGCATTGCGCCAGCGAATAGTGCTCCGATGAGCAATGGCACCAATGCCTCGATCTCGCCAGGATCGGCCCACAGCTCCAGTCACTCCTCGCCCAAGGGCAGTCGTCGAGTGTCGGCGTGCAGTGATCGTTCAATGGAGGCAGCTGCCGCAGATGTGGCCGGAGGATCACCACCAAGAGCAGCTTCAGTAAGTTCGCTAAATGGCGGAGCCAGCAGTGGGGATCAGCAGCAGCAGCAGCAACAATTGCAGCACGATCTGGTGGCGCATCACATGCTGCGCAACATACTGCAGGGCAAGAAGGAGCTGATGCAACTCGACCAGGAACTGCGCACCGCAATGCAACAGCAGCAGCAACAGCAGCTCCAGGACAAGGAGCAACTCCACTCCAAGCTCAACAACAACAATAACAATAATAATAATATTGTGGCTGCCACCAACAACAATAACAACAACAACAACATGGAGAGTATCAGCCTAATTGAGGACACGGAAATTGCGGATATCAAGATCAAGAGTGAGCCACAAACGGCCCCAGTGCCGCAGCAATCACCGCATGGCAGCAGCCACAGCAGCCGGAGCGGAAGTGGCACTGGAAGCCACAGCAGCCTGGCCAGCGATGGCAGCCTGCGACGCAAGTCCTCCGACTCCTTGGACAGCCACGGAGCGCCGGACGAGGCCGAGCAAGAGGAGGAGGCAGCGGAAACGCGTCAGCGTTCCCAAAGCCGAGCTCCCGAGGAGCCGCAGCTGCCCACCAAAAAGGAAACCGAGGACGATATGCTGGACGAGGTGGAGCTAATGAACCTGCACTCGCGGGGATCCGATCTGGACAGCCTGGCCTCGCCCAGTCACTCGGACATGATGCTGCTGGATAACAGCAAAGACGATGTCCTTGACGACGACGACGATGATGACTGCGTGGAGCAGAAGCGTGAGTCTGGAAGCGGATGCCTAAAGAAACCCGGCATGGACTTAAAACGAGCTCGCGTGGAGAACATTGTCTCCGGAATGCGGTGCAGCCCGTCCTCGGGATTGACACAGGCCGGACAGCTCCAGGTGAATGGGTGCAAGAAGCGTAAGCTTTACCAGCCGCAGCAACATGCCATGGAGCGGTATGTGGCCGCAGCCGCAGGTCTCAACTTTGGCCTGAACCTGCAGAGCATGATGCTCGACCAGGACGACAGTGAGTCCAACGAGCTGGAGTCACCGCAGATCCAGCAGAAGCGCGTGGAAAAGAATGCCCTCAAGTCGCAGCTGCGTTCCATGCAGGAGCAGCTGGCGGAGATGCAGCAAAAGTATGTGCAGTTGTGCACGCGGATGGAGCAGGAATCGGAATGCCAGGAGCTTGACCAGGACCACGATGTCGACCAGGAGCAAGAGCAGGAGCCGGATAACGGCAGCAGCGACCACATCGAGCTGTCGCCCTCACCCACCTTGACCGGCGACGGAGACGCCAGTCCCGGCCACAAGGAGGAGGCGGGTCAGGAACGACCCGGCTCCAGCTCGCCCGCGCCCTCGCCCATTAAGCCCAAGACGGTGCTTGGCGAGAGCAGTGACTCCAGCGCCAACATGCTCTCCCAGATGATGAGCAAGATGATGTCCGGTAAGCTGCACAATCCACTGGTTGGCGTGGGCCATCCCGGCCTGCCCCAGGGATTCCCACCGCTGCTGCAGCACATGGGCGATATGTCGCACGCGGCTGCCATGTACCAACAGTTCTTCTTCGAGCAAGAAGCTCGCATGGCCAAGGAGGCTGCCGAACAGCAGCAGCAGCAGCAGCAACAGCAGCAGCAACAACAGCAGCAACAGCAAGAGCAGCAACGCCGCTTCGAGCAGGAGCAGCAAGAGCAGCAGCGCCGCAAGGAAGAGCAGCAACAGCAGATGCAGCGCCAACAACAGCACCTGCAGCAGTTGCAGCAGCAGCAGATGGAGCAACAGCACGTGGCCACCTCGGCGCCGCGTCCCCAGATGCACCACCCGGCGCCCGCCCGCCTGCCCACGCGAATGGGCGGAGCTGCGGCCCACAGCGCTCTGAAGTCGGAGTTGTCCGAGAAGTTTCAGATGCTGCGCAACAGCAATAACAGCTCAATGATGCGCATGTCTGGCACAGACCTCGAGGGACTAGCCGACGTGCTCAAGTCAGAGATCACCACCTCGCTGTCCGCACTTGTGGACACCATCGTGACACGCTTCGTCCACCAGCGACGGCTGTTCAGCAAGCAGGCCGACTCTGTGACGGCAGCGGCCGAGCAGCTCAACAAGGACCTGCTGCTGGCATCGCAGATCCTCGACAGGAAGTCACCGCGCACCAAGGTGGCGGACCGGCCCCAGAACGGACCCGCGCCCGCAACACAATCAGGTAATAATGGTTCACTACTCCTAGCTAATAGTCAGATGCCCTCCCAACCGCCCGCGAGCGGTGCGAGTGCGCAGCAGCAGCAGCAGCAGAATGCGCCGCAGCAGCAGCAACAGCCGCCGAGTGCCCAACAGCAGCATCCGGGCTCCCAGCAGCAGCAGCAGCAAAATGCAGTGCAGCAGCAGCATTTGCAGCAGCAGCAGCAGCAAGCGCATCCCCTGCTGCCACCCAACTGCCAGCAGCTAATCGCCGCCCCCCGCCTCAATGGCAGCCAGTTGTCCTTTGCCTCGCCCGCTGCCGCTGCAGCAGCGGCCATGGGATTGCAGATGCACCATGCCGCCGCCGCAGCAGCCATGTCCGCCCAGCAGCAGCAGCAGCAACAACAACAGCAGCAGCAACAGCAGTCGGGGGATCATCCCGGCGCCAATACTAACCCGGCCGGCGGGCCAGCGAATTCCACTAACAATAGCTTAAGTACCCTTAATATTCCACCTCCTCACATTCGTCCTTCGCCCACAGCGGCTGCCATGTTCCAGGCGCCCAAGACGCCGCAGGGAATGAATCCGGTGGCCGCCGCCGCGCTCTACAACTCGATGACCGGACCCTTCTGCCTGCCGCCCGATCAGCAGCAACAGCAGCAGCAGCAGTCCGCCCAGCAACAGTCCGCCCAGCAGCAGCAGCAGAGTGCGCAGCAAACGCAGCAGCAGCTGGAGCAGAACGAGGCCCTTAGCCTGGTGGTCACTCCTAAGAAGAAGCGCCATAAGGTCACCGATACGCGCATAACCCCGCGCACCGTTAGCCGTATCCTGGCGCAGGATGGCGTTGTGCCGCCCACCGGTGGACCCCCAACCACGCCCCAACAGCAGCAGCAGCAGCAGCAACAACAACAGCAGCAGCAGCAACAACAGCAGCAGCAGCAACAGACGGCAAATGGCGGTAATAGCAATGCCACGCCCGCCCAAAGTCCTACACGGGGCGGCGGAGGAGCTGCGTACCACGCACAACCGCCGCCACCACCACCACCCATGATGCCGGTGTCCTTGCCCACCTCGGTGGCCATTCCCAATCCGTCGCTGCACGAGTCCAAGGTCTTTTCACCTTACTCGCCGTTCTTCAATCCGCATGCGGCTCCTGGCCAGCCAACCGCCGCCCAGTTGCATCAGCATCAGCAGCACCACCAACAGCACCACCCGCACCACCAGCAAATGCAACTGTCCTCGAGTCCGCCCGGCAGCCTGGGGGCGCTAATGGACTCGCGTGACTCACCGCCGCTGCCCCACCCGCCGTCGATGCTGCATCCCGCCCTGCTGGCAGCCGCCCACCATGGCGGATCGCCCGACTACAAGACCTGCCTGCGGGCCGTCATGGACGCCCAGGATCGCCAATCCGAGTGCAACTCGGCCGACATGCAGTTCGATGGCATGCAGCCTACTATATCCTTTTACAAGCACATGCAATTTGGTTCCGAGCCGGAGTCGCTGATGGTCAAGTGAGTTTCCACCCATTCCGAATTGTAGTGTGTGCCAGAGCTGGCAGGGATTGTGGGAATAGAGAAATAGAGAGAGAGAGGAACAGAGGAACAGAGGGTGAAGGTATCGGGGCGAGAAGGTACTTAACCCGACCCGGACCTCGCTTACAAAACGAAACCAATCAAGTGTCTTCTTCAGTTTATTTATTTCCCCAACTAAATTCTTTTATAAAATGTAATCAAAACCTTATTTATTGCCCCGCCTTGCCCTGCCCCCGTCCTCTTGTGGCACTCTTAGCCCCCTTTGCCAAAAGACCCCCAGGCGGGCCCTCAAGTCATCATCATCATCGACTTGGCCTGGCTTGAGTTGCATTTCGCAACAGCCACAGAAATGGAAAAAATCAATGACGAGCAGCCAATCGAAAGAGCTGCACTCGTTGGCCTCTTGGCCGGGCACCCCTGCCCCGCTCCGTGTGCTCCTCCTTCCCTATCCGCTCTCGACTGAGCTTTAGCTTTTTTTCAATCAGTGGGTTCAAGGAGGAGCTGGGGGCACGGCAAGCAGGCGAGCAGGAGGTGGCACCCTTAGACATTCATTATTGGCACTCGAAAGTGCAGCCACGTTAGACGTTGCCAATCCAATCCCATCGAATCGAATGGAATCTCTCTCTCACACTCTCTATCCCCCCCAATCACATACAGAAACTATAGCTTGTCGAGCTCTGCCACACACGAACATGGAAATTTGGAAAGACAATCGACCATCAGACAAATATCTCATATTATATATCCCATATCTATAACGCCACCAGACATTGCGAATCCTTGACTCCTTTGCACTCTTCTACATTGACACCGATGCACCTGCGCAAGGCCAAGCTGATGTTCTTCTGGGTGCGCTACCCCAGCTCCGCGGTGCTCAAGATGTACTTCCCGGACATCAAGTTCAACAAGAATAACACAGCACAATTGGTGAAATGGTTCTCAAACTTCCGGTAAGTTGACAATTAACAATCCATACATTGTAGCCTATAGCCCTATTGGAACAGCATTCATTTTTATGATTTCGTTTGTCGCCTGAGTTTGATATTAAGTTTATGTTTTGGGTGGGCAAATTGATAGCCTCGAAAGTCAGACAGCCACCTGTCGAAGTCCCCGACTTGCACTCAAGAAGGAGTTCCCCCGGCCCACATGCAACACCCCCATTGTTGCTGTCATTCCGCGACTCCAACTGTCAGTCCGTGAAATTGCGCAAGAAGTTGCCAAAAAAAATAAAACATGAGCAAAACTAAAGGAAAAACGACAGCTGCCGCGATATTTCGGGGGATTCCGGGCAGGACTACACACGAGTCGGGGTGAACCGAAGGAATCGGCTCGGTATTCCGAGTTTCATAACCAAGGTGAAGTGAGGTAGGCCCGCATGAAGTCCCTGTGATTTGCGCGCCAAATCCGGGCTGCATCTGTCCGCCCCGAAATAAAAAAAAAAAAAAACGGAAGGGAAAACAACAAATAGAAAGAAAACAGAGCGTGGCACAGGGTCTCACCTGGACTAAGACTGAGAATGAGACTCAGACTGAACCTTCCAACCCTCTTTCATCGCCGGCTTAGCAGCTGCCTTCGACTCTGATTTGTCTAAGACATGCGCAACGTCTTAAGGAATTGTCCTCGAGACACCCCGAAGAAATACCCCTGCCCCGAGGATTTCCCTACCTGCGCACACTGCGCACACAGAACACAAAAGACAACAACAAATCAAGAACCGGCACGCTCGGGGTTTATCGGAATTTCTGGCCAAGGGGATTTCTTGGGGGTTGCAATCCCTTTTCTCGCCGCAAGTTAACATTAGCGAACCCTATATTTTGCCTGGGAATCGGTGAATAGGCATCGGCATCTTGTCTCTCCGCTCGACTTTGACTTATTTTTGGGGCGGAGAGGTTAAAATGGGTGGGAATATTTTTTTGATTTTCTAACTGGTTCTCTGATTGTTTCATTCTTTTCGTTTTCTTAGGGGTAGCTTTGTAGTAACGTGTTTTTTTTACGTTTAGTTTCTTATCATGTGAGATTTCGTTTCGTATCCTTTGTTTTTCTTCTCGAAAAGGGAAAGAGAATGCTTTCCCTTCTTGTAATCGCTTTACCCCGACATTAAAGCGGGAAATGAATATTTTTAACAGCTTTATTGCTCTCTCCTAGCCACTAGTTAATATTATGAGTTTCCCACACTCAGCGCTCACACCCATCATAACACATACACACACACATCTCATATATAGACACTGGGCCGAGGGCTCTAATAACATGTTGGCCAAAGTGGGCACTTAAGAAAAGTGCCGGGACTAGGAGCTCCCTTTTCCTGGTAGAGATGAGATGAGACTCGCAGGATGAGCCACTCGAAGGACTGACAGCCAGCCACCATGCCTGCCTGGAGAGTTACAGTCAAGTGTGAAAATAGCGGAAAGCTGGGGGAAGCCCAAGAAACTTGTGGCGCGGGCATATTAAAAAGTGTTGCCTACTTAAGTGCGCCGCCCCATGCTCCCCACACACACTCACAATCTCGCTCGCGCCCACACACTCATAGAATCCAACATGTGTGTGTGTGTGTGTGTTGGCTAATTAACAAAAGTGGCTTTTGTTCGAGGTCCTCAAGCAGGCCACTTATATAATTGCATTAGCTTCAGTAACTTCGTTTTGTTAGCTCGCCAAAATGCAAATAATGAAAAGAAAGCGGCAAAAGGACCTGCATTCAGCAGAGTCCTGGCGGGCTAATTAGTTTGTTTGCCGGCGCATATACATACATATATATTCAGCGGGCTTCTTTCGGCCGCCTTTCATGGCTGCACTCAGCTACTTGAGAGTCTCGAGCACAATGGCCAGGACCCTACTGGCAAAAGGCGCTCAAGGATACGCCCACACACACACACACACACACACACACACACATCTACATCTCCCGCTGTTCTTTTTACGCTTTTTGTTTCTCATCAAGCCACTTTCCTTTATTTTGTTTTTGAGGTTAAGTGTCCTTTTGGCGCTTCACCCATTCCGCGCCCTCCTCCCCCCGCATTTCTAGCCCCGCTCTCCTCGTCGCGTGAAAAAGATCTTCTTGCTGTACTTCGATACATTTGTATATGTGAACACAACACATACACTCACGAGACACACTCACAGACGAAAACACAGACACACTCAGATACGATACTTGCTCCATCCTGTATGTATATAGACGTATATGACTTGTGTACAGATGCTTATATATAGATACAAATACCAAAGTGTTGCCAATTACTTCATTAATGTATGAGGTAGAGATGTCTGCATATGTGTGGGTGAGTATGTGTGAGCTTATTAATAAACATATTCGTGAAATGCATACGATTTCGCAAATTGATTGCGGAAGCGGCAAAGAAGATGATGATGATGATAATGATAATGATGATGATGAAGAAAGAAGGTGCAGCGAAGAAGGAGACACATGCACACAAGCACCACCTCCTCACACACAAGTACACATCGACACGCATACAGACACACGAGCACACCACTCACACACACACACATGCAAAACGGGGTGGTGAGATGAATGCTCTTGACAAAGCAACGCCTGCCTGCCTTTCAACAAGTGTTTCAGTGGCTCTCTCCCTCTCTCCGTATCTCTTTCGACGTGTGTGGGTGCGAGGCCCAAATAAATAGGCTACGAAAAATAATATGCAAACTAATTAGCACTTCCGTCAAGCCCCAACGCCAGCAACAGCATTCCGCAACGGCAACTGCCGCAATTGCAATCTGCATCTGCATCTGCACTTGCACGGCTTATTATCTAAATTAAGTGGCGCATTCGAAAGCGCCCAGCTTCCTTTTCCTGCCCGGCCCCATATGAGTGTGTGTGTGAGCACAAGGATCGCCTCAAGCCCTTGCCACACCAGCCACAAAGCTAATTGCAATTCAGCGCGCAATTCTAAGCGCGAACGGATGAGATCCCAACAATCCCTAATAACTATGGACACCCGCCGCACAATGGACTTGTGTGAAATTCACACACACAGACAGAGCGCGAGAGCTGTCACCCAAGCGATGCCTTTCTTTCGGCCAATCCAATCCAAGCCAAGCAAAGCTAAGCCAAGCAAAGCGAAGCCAAGCCAACACCCTAGCCTCATTATTCCCGGCCAGCTTCAAATCCCAATCCAATCCCCCCCCCGCTGTTCAAGTGCTGCCGCCTCCGGGGAGCTGGCTGTTATAAAAAAAGCGAATGGGTCTGGGGGGGCCAGAAGGAAAAGATTTTCTATTTGCGCATTCTGCGCTTATTGTTTGGAAAAATCAACACGAGCGGCACTCGCACAACATGAGAAATGCATTTGTCGCTGCTACTGGGAAATCTTGAAATTAGCGCGATTATCGGAGCGTTGTCAAGGGGCAGAGAGGCAGAGCCAAAGGATTTCCAGCGTAAAGACAACAATTAGTGCGCGCGCCAGACAATGCAGGATCCGTGCGAGGAGCAAAGAGATAGAGAGGAAGAGAGGTAGGGAGGGAGAGCAGTCAGGCCGGAAGACAAGCAATCACTTACAGTTGCCAAGTAAGGCATAATATATCTATATATATAGAGCCCAGAATCTGCCATCGCCACCACCCCCACAAGGTCCTCCGGTATCCGGTATATCCCCCATGCGAATGGCAGCCCACACACAAATCACTTGACTAAACAAGGCGACGCAGCAGTAGCAGCAGAAGCAGCAGCAGCAGTAGCAGCAGCTCGCTGCACTTGCTAATTAAATCCCCAGCCCCCAAGGCAGCTGCCGGAAAATGGGATGAAACCGCAGCTAGAAGATGCCGCCTCGACTTGCAATTGTTATTGCACCACCATGAGACGAGCGGCTGCTGCTGCTACTGCTGCACATTTGAGATTTATTAAAAATTCTTTACACACTCCCGCACAGACACACACAGCCCTAGAGCCACACCCCCACACTCAGACACACACATCCAGAAGGACCTGGGGCGCGCCTAAGAGTATGCAGCGAATTATTAATAATGTCATACTCAAACAGCGATCCAATATAATGCATTAAGCCAGCAAAAGGGACCTCTAGAATCAGAGCGAGAGTGAGAGCAAGCAAGAGAAGCATTAGCGATTTCCTTTGAATTTGGTTTACCACTTTTTACGACTTTCCCCCCCTATTGTTTTACTCCAATCCCGCTCCGCCTTGGTTCGAACCTTACTTATTCTTTCGTTTTGCGTTTGCGATTTTGTACGATTTTTGTAAATTTGAATGCTGAACAACAAAAATAAAATAAGAAAAATCCACACCATAGAATAGTTAAGAAATCAACAAACCAGAATACTGACCAATCCAAACATATTCCTCATCTACGCATCTGCAGAGAATTCTACTACATACAAATGGAGAAATATGCACGACAAGCTGTCACCGAAGGCATCAAGACACCCGATGATCTGTTGATTGCTGGAGATAGTGAATTGTATCGCGTGCTCAATTTGCACTACAATCGCAATAACCACATTGAGGTATGCCAATAACCACGCCCAAAAACCAACCACCCATGACACCCACTAACACTTAACACATGACCCAATCAATGTCCTTGCCCGAACCGATCCTTCATGCACACACACACGAAACACGGTGCGTGGATGCTGGATCGCGAGTCGGTAGGCAAATCCGTAAGAACCACTAACAACAACAACAAACAGATGAAATCAACTGGGAGCCAGCAAATCGCTAATCGAGAACAAATCGGTCCACAGGTACCCCAGAATTTCCGCTTCGTGGTCGAACAGACACTGCGGGAGTTCTTCCGTGCAATACAGGGTGGCAAAGACACCGAGCAGTCGTGGAAGAAGTCCATATACAAGATCATCTCGCGCATGGACGATCCCGTGCCCGAGTACTTCAAGTCGCCCAATTTTTTAGAGCAGCTGGAATAAGTGGAGGAGATGGCGCTGCCGAGCCTGCCGCCACTGCCGCTGCCGTTGTTGCATCCGCCGCATACGCATCCGCATCCGCATACGCATACGGGAATGGGAATGCCACCGCCCATCAGTCCGGCCAACACCACCAATTGCAGCAGCAGCACCAGCACCAGCACCAGTACCACCAGCCACTCCAGGCCCGGCAGCAGCCATTCGAAGGCGAAGCGCAAGCCAAAGTTAAAAGGCTAAATCTGCGTAAGAAGCACGACTGGATATGATATGACCAACTCTCCCCGACCGAAAAGAAACACACAACAAAAAGAACACATTGAAAATCGGAATTTAGATGAACTTGATAGAGTTTTTTGATCGTAAGGAAAACGCGTTTAGAAGCAAAGCAAAATATTTTTTCAAAAATTTCCAAAAAACCAGAAGAAACACATACACACACAGACACATTACCAAATAACACTGAACCTCAGCAAATGAGCGACTAGAATGTGAAGAGAACCAGGGAGATCGATCCTCCACTGACTCCTCTTACATTTACCAAAACTGAAACATAGCATGTAGAGCAGCAGCAAAAGTCTTAATCTAATGTGAAATAGTGCAAATTGATGAAACCTGAGCCACACACCTGAGAACACCCACATACCGAGCGTACTTTACAGGCAGTGTAAACTGTACTCGCCGTTGGTTTGTTAGTTGAAATTTTTTTGAAAATATTTACAGCAGATTACGTATACGTATGAATAATATTTATCAAATAGTTGAGCCGTCTTAATGATCTACCGAAAGTTGACACACTAAACACACACACACACACACACACACACGAAAGCATTCCACAAACACACACCTAACACACACACACGCTCATAACGGTACAAAGTGTGTGTTCATTTGAGAGAGCGAAAGTCGCTCTGCCAAACAGGAACAAGCACTGCTTGGCTGACCGACTTTCCGGTAAGCAGTTTTCCGCCCCATATCGAGCGCTCACAGCTTGCGCACTGCTTTACAAAAGCAGGCGCAGCTCTGACGACCGGAAATAGGGATTTAATATTAAAAAACACACGAAAGTTAAGGTTGCTATATCCCCCTTTTAAGCGCTAAGCATATATTCGATGTCTATTAAGCGAAACTAAACAAAAAATTACAAAAAAAAAAATTAAGAAAAAAAGTATTTAGATTTTAAAAAAGCAGAGCGAACGAGCGAGAGCCAAAGTAATTTGTACGAGCTGCGGGCGTTAGGGTAGTTAAATTTATAATTTACAATACGTTATGCAAGACCTTCGACCAAAGTTAATTGTTAACATGAATCCTTTGAATACGATTTATTTTTAATCAATTCTTATCCTTTTGTGCGTCACACACGAACGTGCGTCTTAATTTTATAGAATAATCAACACACACACACATCACAAAACACACACCACACACTAGTCTGTTATTTATGTAAATAATTTATACGTTTAATTAAGTTAACGTTTAGTTTAATTAATTTACTTTACTTGGCCTTGACTTGCAACAAAACAAAATATACACGAAACACCAAAAAATACAATTTATAAATATGGTTTTTTATTCTTCTTGATTTTAATTAAGTATTATATACTGTGACTATTATTCCAAAACATCTGGCTGGCTGAGATCGATCATGCACTTCTCACTCATCAGCACAGCAGACTCAGCATGGAAAGTGGGCGGGTTTAGAGGGATATGTTTGCCTGCTCTCCGCCCGGCGACTTTTTAGGGGCCAAGGGGCGGGCAAACCCTGTTGCTTCTGCAGTTGCAAATGTCTACCATCTTCAAATTGCAACTGCATCACGGCAACAGCAAACAACATCATCAACTGCAACAACAACAAACAAACATCATCGAAGCATGCTAAACATTTAAGAAACAAAAATTCGGCAAAGAACAAAACCATATTCCTCGACTGAAACGAACGAAGCGAAATTTAGTATTTCGGCCCAACAATTGCTCCTGCAGGAGCTTCACCAGTCAACCAGCCAGCCAGCCAGTAGTTAGTTAGTTTGTCAGTTACCTAATTTGGCCAGCACCCCAGCCCCCCCGTCCGGAACGGAACCCTAGCGCCCTCAGGTTGGAGTTTAGATTAGATGGGAAGACACCGCTATATAAGGAGCAGAAGATGGAGACGAGGAGATCGTCGAACCCCAGCAAACCTTTCGGCCACCACCAATGATCACGAAATTATTGAACAATAGTTGAATTTTAGCTAAAACCAAATTAAAACTAAGCGAGTTTTTAAGCAAAATCGCATTTTTGGCATAATTATGGCAAAATTAGTCGCGTATAAGACGGTGAGTTTCCTAATCTAAGGCGAGTTAGAGAAGATATTGAAATTATTTCAATCGAAATTAAAATTGAATTGAAATTGAAATTGAAGTTTGGATAACTGAAAAGAACACAAAAATTGCATTTGCGAAATTAGTATTTAGGGAAACGTACAAAGCAGAAGCTGACGAGGCAGACGAGGCATTCGCTAATCGAGCTGAAGTTTAAGTTTATCGCTTTTAACCCGTTGAGTTCCCTTTAACCCCTGAGTTTAAGCAAAATTCACAGCAGACAGAAGTCGAAATTCAAGGAGAGACGCGTTGATTGTTAATGCCTTTACAAAATTTACGAAGGAAGTGGCTTTTGGCAATGGAGATGAAATTTGAAAATTTAAAAATATAAAAATGAATTGAAAATGAAATTGATTTAAATACAATTGTAACTGATTTTGTGATAGAAAAGTAACTAACAACAACCTAAAAATCGAACTAACTGCATTATTGTTTCGGATAAAACCAATATGTGCGACCTCGCATCGAGAGGTCGCCATACGAAATTATTGATTGATGTAAAAATAGTTAATTGACAATTGCGAGACGAGCAAAATTATTGAGAGACGAACCCCCATTTAGGCAATTTAAGGCGAATTAACAATAAACGTTTGGCTAACAAAAACTTTAGGCGAAATTTTATCTATAAGCGAAATTTGAGAAATAGCACGAAAAAGAAACAATATCTAGACCCGTCGAAATTCAGGACAAAAATTATTACCAAATTGAGCAATCAAACCTTTCTGTTCTGTTCAGTTCCACACATAAGTTTTTACCTCAAAAGGAAGGCGAATGAACCGATATAACATACTTGCGTACCAACAATTGACACTTGAGCACACTTACACTTGCGTATATATAATGCAACTTACATATTTCATACATTTATACTAAACATAAACATACATACTTAAACTTAAGTCAACAATTCATTGGGGCGGGCCACCAAAGGGTCCGCCTCAAACGATAATTGGTTAATAAAAGCGAAATTAATTGAGAAAACAGAAAACAAAACAAATGACGGCGCTTGGATTTTTATTTACCAAAATTACAAAACAAACAAAAAAATATCCCTTTCAACCTTTTGGCAACCTTTAAAGCACCCTCTTTTTGGTTCAACTCTCCCCCAAACTCCGTCAGAAGCTTTCGGCAATTGTCACCGCAAAATTGGAACTGATTGGCAACTACAACACCACCACCACCACCACCTTCACACACCTCACTAACCCAATTACCACAATATCTACTACAAATAAATGAACAACTCAACTACTCGGTGGAGCCCAGAGACGAGAAGGGTAAGCGAAATTTCCATAATTCATCTTAATCGAACGACGCAAACCAAGCGGCAGCAAATCCTGGCGTCCGCGGACAGCAGCCGCGGCAGTCTTCAAGCCACCAAGCCCACCACCCTTCGGCCTCCGTCTTCTCGAGCAGCCAAAAGAACGCGAATAGAGTTTAGTTTCTCCAGAGCAACCTTTCGGTGTTGGTAAATTCTAAAAGAACACAAAAGATCCGTCAAGGATCAGCCATAGGCCAAGAGCAAGTTCGTTCCTCGTTTTCGCCGGCCGTGCTGCTGCTGCCGTGTGTCGCCAGGTACAGTTTACACCCAGGAACTATGTTAGCCTAAGCATATAGATTAAGTGGAGCAGCAGCAGCAGCAAAAGAAGCAGAAAACCAGGACGGAGAACGAAAGCCGGAAACGGAAACCCAGCCAATCAGAGACATATGTGACCAGTGTTGGTCAATTAGCAAGGATCAAGCAAACTCAAGGCATTATCAAACACTGCAAGCAACCGATCACGATAACGATTACTGGACTAATCGAGACGCAAACGATGAAAGCGATAGCGAGATGAAAGGCGAGATAAGTATATACCTACTACAAGTAAACCAATTACCAAAATATAAAAGCAGACGCAGCCATATGCAATTTTAACTAGATTTTAAAAGCATCAATACCGCAGATTACCAAGCAAACCAAAAGAAAAACAAATACCCAAACTTACCGATTACTGATTACTGATTACAGAAATACAAGAAACAAAAATGAAAACCAATAACAGAAATCGATCAGAATTGTACATAGCGACATTTAAATACAACTACATACACGTAATTAAAATATTACTACAGTTTAAGCATAAGCGACCCCAACCCACTCTGAACCAGCCCCTGAGCCACCCAAGAAAAATGGTAAATCTGGCCAAGGCCAGGCCATAAGTCACTCATAGCTTTACTGCATTGAAAATGCGCGCAGAACGGTTCCCGGCAGAAGGAAGATGAGGAAGGATAGGGGGATAGAGATAGGACATGTGCCAAATCCAAATCGGTATATATATCAAGCAGATCCCCTTTGGCAGGCCCACACACGCACAAAAACACTGAAGCAAATCAGTCAAACTTACACGTAGGGTACATTACTCCATGGTAAAAATCAAAGCAAATCTATTCGTAACTTCAACTTAAACTTAACCTTAAGTTAGTTAAACATCCTTGGTTTGAAAGACATCTGATCACAAGCGAAGCAAATAAGAAGACAAACTAAAATAAAAGCACACATAAATTTGCAGTTTTGGTATAATATAAAAGCGAAAAAAACACAGAACAAAAAACGATAAATGAAAACGAAAACAAATCTATTAACACGGCGATAAATATTAAAAAAAAAAAGAAAATGATTGCGTTTTTTTAGTAGCAAGCGCGATTCTCAAAATTTCCAACAACTTTTTGGCCCTAAAATTAATATCGAAAAACCGAACAAAACACATCCGTTTGGAAGTAAACTTTTTATCACTTATTTGGCGTAGGAAGAATCAGAAAAAGACGTAGGAGGAAGCAGACGAAGGAGAAGAAGAGGAGATAGGAGATTACAAAGTGGTGCAGTACCACCTGCACCACACCTTTCTGTTCAACAAACTGCAATAGAGCGGCCCACAGTGCGTATACTTTCGGCATGCACTGTGCGCTCGCACCAACGGACTTTAGTTTAATGATCAAAATTCTTGCCAGAGCAATTCTGCAAAACAGCAGACAGAGTAACTAATAGTATTTATTCAGTTGATCAATCAGGAATCAATCTTACGCATCCTTAGTTTTGAAGTTTATGAAGGGAGATGTTAAAACTTTTGGCTTATGACGTAAACCCAACATTTCGGCCGCAATGCAAATATATTGCCCATGGAAATTCGAAATTCAAATTGATATATATACAACAACAACATCATCGAACAAAAAGCACATGAAAAAGTATAAAAATATAAAGTGAAAGTTGCATAAAACACCAAACAAAAACGATAACCAAATAATAAAAACAAAAAACAACAACGATAAAATACCTAAGTAACCGATAACAGTGAAGACAGGAATGAGGAGAATTTGCCATTTAGTTTTAACAGCCAACAATAGCCAGGGAAACATACGCAACTCGTATGTGATATTTTTGAGTTAATCTCTCACAGTTTTCCACAACCAAAACAATAAATTTTTTTACTCAAATATACAAAGCGATAAAACCAAACAAAAAATCGAAAAAATCGAAAAAAAAAACGAAAGAAACGAAGCCCAATTAGAAGCGACAATACGGAGATGATCGGTAACCACAACAACAACACAGAGCACTTCCAGCAGCAACTTTTTTTGGGTTGTCTACACATATCAAAGATATATACGCTATATATACATACATATAGGGATCGAGGTATATAGGAGAGAAAGAGAGAATACATATTCCTTTGTGTTGAGTCTTTAAGCCATCCTCAGTTCAAATTTTACACAGAATATAACTGAATAACTGAATATTTACCCATGACCGAATACAAATATAAATATATATACATATAAACCAATACCAAAACTAATCCATAAGTGTTTATAGTTGAATTTTGACCGAGCTCGATTCGGGAATCGGTAATCAGATTTTATGCCACAGTTTCATTTGCAATAGACGAGCGTGCCACGCACGAACCGGGATAATTTATAGTACAATACAATGCAACAAGCAGACAAAGTAAAATAATAATAAAATTAATAATAATAACAATACCAATAAGCAACAGCAACCAATAACTTTTATAAAACGATTTATATTTTTATACTGAAACGAAATCAATCAACAACAACCGCAGCAATAGCCAATTAGCCAAATAAGCCAAAACTTTTAGTTCGTTCACCGAGGTCTTCAGTTAGCAATTAACGACAACAGCAACAATTATGTTTTCATTTACGAATCAGGAGAAGATCTGAGTGCCCATGACCTCCTCTTTAAAGACATGCCCCCGGGATGGGATCTATCCCGAACCTGCGACTGCAGGCCACGCCATCACAAGAAATTGCCCATAGTATGGCGGTTCCACAAGGACCGCCGCCAGTAAAAATCAAATAAATGAAACAGTGACGACGAAGAAGCCCCCGAAGAAGATGCCTGCCTGCTGAACCCGAGGGAACAGAGAAGCGACGACGAGTAGCCACAATCAAAACATTATGGAAACCGTGTGCCTGTCCAGGATCCGGATAAATCCCAGTCCCACCAGGGACTAAGCATGTCGCCCAGCCCAGCGGGAGTCACACTCAGATCGACTCACATAGACAACAAGAATAAGTGATAAAAAAAATACCCTTTGTTTCACAATTCTCTTACGGCAGCCACTCAATCAATTAAATCAATGAGCCACAAAAACTTTGCGTGCGTTTAACTGGCTCCATTCCTGGCCCATAAATTGATGGTATTATATCATATCCAAGGTATATGGACGGGGCGTGCCATGGCCTGCGAATCGAACTGCAAAACTCCTTTGGTTTACTCTCACACACAATAAAGCAAATAGTTACAGATATACAGATGCATTGATGCAGATGAAGCAGCAGCAGCAGCAATAAACAGGTGAAAATTGACAAAACGCATATCGAGACGGGGGACCCAAGACAGCCCCCAGACAATAGCCCAGCAATATTATTATTATTTCCCACTGGGCGCCCTTTGTAATCCTTCGAGGATTAAAGGCGCGCCACCAGCCGTCGTCAAACTGAAGTACAACCAAAACGAAATCGCACCCATTGGCAACCACCAAGAAGCAAGCAGCCATGTTGCATTAGCCCCCGAATATCGGATATGCAGATATATACTATATACACAAAATACTCGCAAATATCCAGCCAGGAACGGGGTTAGACGTTTGTCAAAATTCTACACGAAATTTTATGTAAAACAACTGTAGGAGCAAACGAAAAACGCAATTCCAACGAGCCAATAACAACAAATATCGATTTTCAGTTAAACGTTTTTCCTTCTCGGCCATCGATCCAGGTTTCGATCGATCGCCCCGACCTATGATTTATCAGATAGAGAGAGAGAGCGAGAGATAGAGAGAGAAAGTGCGAAAGGCGGCATGCCGGACGCCCCATATACAACTGGGCGTGGCATGTGTACAATATGTAAAGTAATTTAACGTAAAACGAAGGCGATAAGCGAACACAAATGAAACAACAATATTTATACAGAGACTGCAAACAAATGTGATCAGATATTTTATAATGTATAAGTTTACAGAGCCATCGCTAGCTGTACTAGCTATATATTGAACTTATATAGCGGATGCTATCGATCAAATCAAAAGCGAACAACAGTAACAGAACAGCGAGAGCGACAAAAAACACAGTAACAGCAACCACAGTAGGCGTTAAGGTAACAGTTAGCTAACCGTAACCGTAACCGTAACCCAAAGCGTAACGAGAGCCGTAAACGTAAGCAACCGATAAACAAAAGTATTTATAATGATATTTTTTACAATAGCATATACAACTAAATATAGCAAAACGACAAACAAACCGAGCGGGAGTCGCAGCTTACAAAAAACAATTCCCAATTCAAATTCCAAGTTCCCACGATCCTATAATCCTCCCGAATCGAGTTCTGGACAACCAAGCTGCGGCCTCTACGCGCAACAGTTGCCTTTCACAGAAACAATTTACCATTTAAGTTACCAATAGTGAAATAGACAAGCCAAAACGGTGCCAGTGCGTCCTCCTAATCAAGTCAAGGGGGTCCTGGTGCCGCAGTTTTTCCAGCCAGTTTTCAGTTGAGCATCATCTTCTCAGTTCGTTCGAATACAACAACAACAACAGCTGCTGCAGCATCAGCAGCAGCCAGGAAGAATAGCAAAGTAGAGCAGAGTGTTTTAAGTTCATGGTTCATACAAAGATTCTATTTAGTTCGGGAGCAAGGAGAAGGAGCAGGAAGCGGAAGTAGTAGGAGCAACGAAGAATGTATTAAGGATGGAGCAACCAATCTATATATATAAACATACAACACACATTCACACACATGTATAAAGCAATCTTTTATATGTGAGACTAGTTTGATTTGAATTCAGTGAGTCGAGTCCTTCAGTTAGATCAACAAAGTTTCGAAAGCATTATCCGCCTGATTTGAGGCATTCAATCGTTATGGGAAATTGAACAATTCTTAGTTCTGAACAATAGTGCCGGTAACATTAATACGATAAGTGAAACTATATAAAGACATATATATATATATATAATTAGACATATATATAAAGATAAAATACATACTCTAGACGTCGTAATCCGTATTTCAGCATAGCTAACAAATGTTCTAAATGTACACTGAGTAATGAAAATCCGGAAACCAAGCAACAAACTAAAAAATAAAGGAAAGTAAAGAGTAAAGAAGCAAGAGCGAGAGGGAGACCGTCTGCGTAGCATTTTCTTTAGCGGGAAATGCAGAGAGAAAATTGCCTGGCTCAAGGTCAGCAACCTGGCCCCCTACACCCTAAAGAGAAAAAACCCCCAGCACACAAACATCACACTCAGACCCCCACATTACGATCCACAAAGAACCCTATAAATATATATAACTTATTACTTATATAAGGAAATAAACTCGATGCAAGCAAAAACCAAATAATAATAAATACAAGATAATGGTAGTTGCTATTTTAAATATGTATTACAAAACCAAAAAAAAATACAAAAAAAAAAAACAAACAAAGCAAAAGAAAAAACAAAACTAAAATCAGTCGAAATAAAATGATCTTCAGCGAATATGCAGCAAAAGTCTCAATTAAATGTTAAGCAGGAACCAAAAAGCCAACCCGAGCAACAACAACAGCAAACAGCAGAATGAAAGCAAAACAAATCAGTCAGACACACCTACATATATATATATATATATATATACTACTATATATATATACGCAGTTTGTTCCAAAAACCAAAATCAGTACGAGAAATATATGATATTTGTATGCTTTTTTACTCACTCACACCATCATCATATAGGCCAAGTGCAAACTGGGACAGATCGGTTGGAGATCCTCTAACGCCGCCTTTAGGTTTAATTTACGCACACCACACACACACACACTCACACCCTCACACACATGAGGGTGTCTCCCCAAAAGCGGAGTAACTACAAAATTGAATGTCAGCATAAGTATAATCGTAACGAGAAACAACTAAAATGCATACTCATAGTTTAGCAGTCGCCGTAATTGATTTATATTTTGTCAGCCACACGAAGCAGAATCAGAATCAAACCGCAAATACATTGAAGAACAGACAGACACGAGACGAACTCAAACTCAAAACTCAAACTCAACTAAGCTAGGTACAAGATATACAGCATACCCAAAAGATACATTAAATAGAACTCATCATCAGCCACCTAAGACAGAAGAACAACCAACAGTAGCCACAACAACCTAATGCCGTTCAGCCAACAACAACAACAACTAGAGAAGAGGATCAGTTCACAGATGCATCACAGCTTACCTATAGTTTATAATTTTCAAGATACACACATAATAAGCAGGCCCAGACCAGGAATCACAATCAGCAAGCACCAGTTTTCAGATTAAAAATACAGAAGGAGGTAAGGAAACATTACAATCAAGTGATAGAATTTCGAAGGACACTTTCGGCTTAGATATAAATACGTAAGAGAAATGAACAAGTATAACTTTCGGCTCAAAAGCAAAAGCGCTGCAAACTAACAAGAAAACGAAAAACATTTTGCATAAATGCAAAACACAAAAAAAAAAAACAAATAAATGAAGAAAACCTAAATGAAGAATACAACTCTCGGCCTAGACTTTGGCGTGAATTTCGGAAATAAAAAATGAAAGATAAATCTCAGACGTGGATTCGGGCGAACATTCAGATAGAAATGACAACCAAACGTGACGACAGACGCGCTGTAAGCAGTTCAGTGTCCTTCCGGCCAGAATCAAATTTCGCAGACCGTAAAAAAAAGGACATTTTTAGGTATAAGTGTAAAATTAAATGTAAAACGTATTTCGGTAATGTTCCTATGTAAACATACAACACACACTCGCTCACAGACAGACACGCACACGGATATATACTTGTATACCAGATTCAAATATATATATATATATCTGAGTGGGGAAATTGCAGTTTCGGACACACACAATAAAATTCAGCATTTAGCAGTTTGGCAACTAAAATTAGCTGGGATAACAAAAACAATGGGAAGTAACAAAAAAATTTGGTCTGCGATTTTGATTCTTCCGAAGACTGAATTGCTTGCACATAAAAATACGATCAAAATTAAAGTTAGCTTTATATTTAAGAGGCAGCATTCTATAAAAACATTTTCAGATTAATTTTAATTCGATTCTATTTACTTCTCCTTTCAAGAAAGGAAAAACAATTGTACTTTTCAATGAATCACAACGCGTTTGAAAGCCCATCAAGGATATTGACAACTAGAAAAACAAGGATGTACGAAAACCAATCTCGAAATGAACTAAATGAAATAACAAAATTTGAAAACCTCTCGGCCATGTTTGGATAATTCTCTCTCGGTGTAAACATTCAGGACAAATTTACAAAAAAAAACCAAAACAAAAAAACCAAAAAACAAAACGTAAAAGAAAAACTTTAGGATTAAAAAAATTAAAATCGTGAAAATTACGAATTCAAAATCCAAAAATTATATGCAAAATTACAAAATTTTGGAATACAAAATTTCGTAAGCAAAAACTTAAGATGTAAGCGAAAGCAGGGCATTTCCGCTCGGCAAGCAGTACATACGTCTGCAAGCAGTTCGGGAAAGCAGTAGACGGGAAGTAAGCAGTGGACGACCGGAAGGGAGAATATAAAATGGGAAACTCTGAAGGAAATTTTTGAAAAACGTGTTGGGAAAATATCAGAAAAAGTACAAGCTTATTTTAAGCACCTTCGCGCCTTATCTTTAAGAACGTAAATAAATCAATGAAAATACGAAAAAAAAAATTAAACAAAAAAAAGGGAAAGCAAAACCAAAAAAGACAAACAAACTTACATTTAAATAAATTTAATACGAAAACATTGTACATTTAGAAATTACGAGCAAAATTATGCGTGAAATCGCTAGTTTCGATACATCTCCTGGTAGTTAACCTTATCTAAGCTTAAGTTTCATCCGCACCGATCTGATCCGATCCGTTCAGACTTGGACTCGGGCACGGATACTGCAGAAAGCAAACTTTTAGGTTCCCTCAGTTCGGGTTTTGTGGAAAATCTGCCTTAAATTGTTAATTTAAAGTGCAGAGAAGGGAAGGGATGACGTTGCAGAAAGAGGTAGCGGAAGATGAACATGACTAGTCAACAACAACAACAGAGGCAGTGCCAGGAACTAATGCAAATCGGTTCCCAGAGCTTGCTGACAATTGAAACCAATATAAGCAAAAAACCAAAATTCAAAATCATCGCAGCAGCAGATTTCAAAATTCAAAAACACATAAAAACAAAAATCGCTGAAGAGCAAACGAAATTAAATAAAATTCTTAACTGCGGTTCGGAGCAAAACGAAAAAGGTGACAAATGTATGATCGGGTTTTCTCTATATTAAAAAGAAATCCGAAAAAGGAAAGCGAAAAACGAAGAAAAAAAAACTAAATTTATGTTCCCCCACGTCTCTGTAAATGTTTAGATGTATGAAAACGAAACCAGTCAAGGTTTTTGGTGGGGCTAAGACCGACTTAAAATTAAGATGTGTATGTAAAGAAAAAGAAATACTGAAGCGACGAACACTATAAAGGTAACGCTATGAATCCTAACCCATTTGCCCCAATATTTTAGTTTTACAAAATTCGCCATGTCTCCATTAATTGTCCCGCATATATATGTATATGTATGTATGAAAACCCAAAACCCAACTCTGAGATTTGCTAACGATTCACCGAGCATTTGGAAGCAACTGCAATCCCTTTCAGCTAAGGTTGTGCTCAACTCGGTCCAGATTTCCCGATTTCCTTACCCTTGAACTCCAATCCATAGACCGGGCCAAAGAGTTGGTGGTTATCAAGCCTCGAAAATAAAACCAAAGTGTCCAGTCCGTTAGATCGCCAGAAGATCGGCAAATCGCGGGCCGGACAACTCCAGGACATCCAGATCCGTTTCGCACCATAGCAATCAAGGCAATACAAGCAAGAAGTAAGCAAAAGATAAAGCGGCGAGAGAGAGAAGCAAAATGAAAACAGAAGAAGACAAGGCAAAGGACAAGTTTCGAACCAAGGATTTCGGTAACATTTCGAACGTAACTTTCGGCAGAGTTTCGAACAACTTTGGATTAGGCTTTTGTTGTTAATTTGTTTTTTTGCGACCACGTCTCTACATAGCACTCGAGCAACATGCAACAGCAACATGCAACACACAACAGAAGCAGCAAGCAGCAACGTGATACACGAGTTGAGCAAGTGAATAGCAAATTTTGAAATGGGGCCACAACGTCCGATCTAAAGTGCCTTCAAGTAACAATGAAAACAAAAACGAAAAACTAAAAGAAAATACCAAAAAATAAAAACTGTTAATTTTTTATGTAACTAAAGCAAACGAAGAGGAAGAAATTATAAATAAAAATTGTATAAATGAAAATTAAACGTGTAAAAAGTATAAACAAATTAAACAACAAAAAAAAAACTAAGCGATGGTGAACGCGAGAGCGGTAACGCGAACGTAAACGATGAGAAAGGGCTCCAAATAGACCGGAAAGCAACCAAAAACCAAAACTGCCTCAGACTTTGGCCTGGTCACACTGTCCCTCCGATGGAATTCCTTGAGCTTGCCCAACCATAATGCTGTGGAAATCGATCGCAAATCTCAATCAAAGAATCCCAGGACCCAGACTTTCGAACCCCCAATCCTTTACGCCCTAGCAAAAAAGTTGTAATTGACTACCTAAGTAAGCGATAAATATGTACGTATTTAGTTCTAGTATGTAAACGAATGAAAATTAACGTAAATCTCCATTTAGTCACGTCATTATGTATGGGAAATTGATGATTTAGAGTAGAGATGAAGACAAAAAGGTTTGGATATAGATACACCAGGTCATATACATATATATGTACGAGTATACCCCGAAAACAAAAAACCTCTCTATACATACGCATAAAGCGCTGAGTTGCTCATCTATCAATGTACTTTGAAAACACAGACACTCACACACACGACACTTGCATAAACTATGCTACATTTAATTTAGATTTAGAAGCGATGAACTAAGTATCCGACTCACCGCTGAGCGGAGCGTGATGAGCGATGAACTAAGAGAACGGCATACTGAAGAGGTGGCAATTAGGTATAGAGCGAAACTACATTTAAGAACTCTCGACCTCCCCCTCCCCAAAGAGGCGATCTGTGTGGACTCACATGCATTCGTATACTAAAATCAGGAGCATGTGCGATCGATCGCAGATAAACTATAAGACTTTCGAAAAAAAACGAAGGGGGAAACCTGCCGTTTCCCACTTTTGTGCTACTTCCTATCCCTAAACACACTCAGACACAACCCACCCACACACCACACACTTACACCCCACACACTCACACTCCCACACAGATATCTTGAGTTGGCAGCATCGTAATCGTTTCTTTAGTCGATGATGGGAAAGAACTAGTAAAAATTAGCAAAATTTAAAATTGATTATGTACCACACAGAAGAACACGCACACAGCCACTCTGACGACACAACTTGTATATATAAGTATGTATATTCCTTTGAGCTGAACATTGTATAACCGAGCGATTACGATGGAAATACACTGAAAACACGGACAACAGGAAACAAGGACACACCGCGGTGTGTAAAGGGTTCTTTGCTTACAACTTTTCAAACGAATTAAAGCGTTTCGGCCAACCTTTAGGATTGACAAGAGATCGACTTTAGGAAAATATAACCACCCTGCCCAATTCCCTCTCAGAAAAAAGGAAATGCATCAAAATGAGAGCTGGGTGGGGAAATGCATCGTTTCGGTTGATGGATGCAAACGATCGAAATTTATCGTGAAACCAAAATTTAAACCAGAAAATTCATTTAAGTTCAATTAAGAGCGTAAATTGTGAAGAATATAGAAAAATTAATACTTTCAGTTACAATACAACAATAGACCGGAATGATTTCCAAGCAATAGTACAAACAACTTTAGAGATAACTTTTATAAATGTAATTGTAAACTAAGTGGTAGGAGGAGAGACCTGCTCCGGTTCGTGTACGATGGGAATACCTGCTCAAGAAAATATAATCCGGTTCCCAATCATCCGGAGCGGATCGAGGACAGAGAGAAAGTGAAAACCCGCGTATCCATAAATACGATTTAACATAATTTATCCTAAGTTGAGACTTTAACACACATTAATTTATACATTTTTGATAAGTGCAATGTAAGCGAAATTGTAGGCCAGCAGACGCCGCATATATTTTCAAAATTCCAACTTGACACCACGACACCCCTTCCGCTTCTATTAGAAGCTGGAAGAAGAACAATTCAAGTCACTTCACACACAGTTTAAATTTATAAGAATATGTACTAACAATAGGAAACGACACCCAATTACCCAAAACAACCCGATGTCCCGCCCCCCTCTAAAACTTACACATTACTATTTACCAGAATATGAAACGAAATTAAAGAAAACCAAAAGAAATGCAAAAGTAAAGTCAAGCAAAGCAAAAAACATACATATATGAATGTAATACGCGGTGGAAACATACAAAGTTGGGAAACGAGAAAATTTCACAATCGACTATGTGTCGCGTATACACTTACGATAGTACGATATACTAACTTTATATGATTAACTAATTCATTTCGAATGAACATGAACCATAGCGATATATGTATAAGCCACGATTTGGTTACGGTTTCGATTTCGTTTCCGTTATATACTTTGGTTTGGTGTACACAATTTTTGGAAACTTCGGAAACCTTTTTCAGGCCAACAAATTAAGTAAATTACATTTTGGCGGCACATTTTGTAGCCAGCAACAAAATCTAAAAAAAAATCGCACAAAATTGTACATTTCGCGAAAATAAAAATTCCAAAAATTAAATCGAATTTTGGATTTCCATTTAGAAAGTGCATTTAGCGCAAGGCAAAAGCAAAAACGGCACCACTCCACACCACACTACATCACACCACGAAGAGTATGAAAATGTGTATGAGGTAAATTCAGTATTTGGGATCTAAGCGAATATTATAACATACAAATTTATATTTATGCAAGCGACAAAATCGAAAGAAACCATACTAAAATTGTGTAATGAAAAGGAAATGGTAAAAACAAGAGCATAACACTAAACTAAACAATATGACATTTTTAATCGAAAAAAAAACCAAAACAAACAAAACTTATTTTATTGAAAATTATGTAAAATTTACTAAGGAAAAATACAAAAAAAAAAGACACACACACACACAATAAAAGTATATTGTTTATTTTCATCTTTAAAAATAAAGTTTTAAAATCGTATAAAAATAGTAACTTTTTGCCTGGAGTTTTTTCTTTTGGATATGGGCGTAATTAGAGGTAAGTTATTATAAGAAGTCTAACTAAAGATATTTTATTATAATAAGCAAGTAAGGAAGATACAACTGCGTGCCCTCGACTATAAGAAACCCAATTTAAAAAACTGTGTGTGTTAATAAAAAGACCAAGGAAAAGACCAGACCTCACCCTCGAGCACACCAGTCACAATTTGAGTCAGAACTAAATACATAAATAGATAAAAGGATAATCCTTTATGGTATCATGTAATAATCAAATATTGGGAAAGTTCATTGTTTGATCAGTTTAAAATACGTCACTAAAAGAGTCATTTACCAAACATCCCTATATTATGATGATTTATTATTTAGTTAATTTTCATACAGAGTTTAGCATGGGATATACATACATATATATATATGAATATATACGAGGGCTCATGTCGACATCTATGAAAGTGATCGAGTAATTAATTTATTATAAAAAGGCGTAACCTAGTGGCTTTTTATTATAAATCAATTTTTTTATTATAGAAATTGCAGGCATCAGATACAACAAGAAGGGAAGTTCTATACACTTGCAGTGAAAATTCGTCATAAATCAGACAAAAATTATTTAATTTTCAATCGGAAAGCTGTTCTGTGTTAGTTTTTATAATACTAACAAATCTGCATACTGAGTTTTAAAATTCAAAAAATTTTTTTTTTTAATGTTGACAAAAAAGGTTTTGAGTCGGACATAGCTAGATCAACTCGGCAGTTGATGCTGATTATGAGTATATAGGATTTATAGGGTCGGAAATGAATTGTAATACCCTGCAAGGGTATACAAATTATATGTATCGTAAAACAAACTTGATCTGACCTACATATAAAGATAGTAAGACAAAAGTTTCAGTAATCTTAAGGAGAATAAGTAAAAAAATACGTTTGTCTGAAGTAGAAACGGATACGTTTTAATAATTAAAACTACCTTGCTAAAATATAAATATTTTAATGGAAAAAGTGATGAAAACAATAATAAAAAAAAAATTAAATGTATGAAGCTAAGTTATAAAATAAGTTATTAAATAAAACAACTATGCCAAATAAATTTATGATAAATTATGGATATTTTATCTGTGACTACCATTCATCTCCCCATGGCTAAATTATCAAATAAATGTGATTTTTTTAAATTTTAATATTTTCACCATTTATATCACAACGGTGATCTTAGCTGCAGTTAAAAAGCAACCCATCAACGCATACCCGTACCGGACGGATTGATTAAATAATTATATATTAGAAAAATTAAACATCAATAAAATGTCTAAGCTAAAAATGACTAAAACTAAACTAAAAACTAAATAAACAAAAAAACAAATCAAACTGTTTCCAGTGTATAATAAATACACTCGGATTTTACAGATTGTTTACATTTTGACACGTTTTTTACACGTCACTCAGTATTTCTTCTACTCGCCATGTATATGGTATTAACTAGTATGTTTCTTTGCTTCTTCTATCTTTGGCTGGTATATTGTAACGGTCAAGCTTTGGTCATACTGGCCAAGATGCATAAAAATAAAAACTAGCTTTTTTGTTTTTCCCATCGGCCTGTTTTTGCCCCAAATCTAACTGTCAATCCGGAAGCAGCGAAGCCCTAGGTGAAACGAGGACCGACGACTGCACCTCAGACGCATTGAATGTAAACGCAACGACGGGAACAACACCACACCGCACAAAACTGAAAGACAACAGCGCACCTGCTGCCGCAGAAACCCAAATTGCCAAACTGCGGACTGTCAAACTAACGGAGGAGCCGCCATGAATGCCCTGCGGCAGTTCTATCTGGAGATCCCGGTGGTCACGCGGGCATACACCACGGTCTGTGTGCTGACTACACTGGCGGTAGTAAGTATCCGACTCGGATTGGATTAAGTCTTGCCAAGAGGGTGACGTGTACCGTCTAATCCGCGAACTTTGCCAACTTTTCGATTTTTCCAACAGCACCTGGACCTTGTGTCGCCGCTGCAGCTGTACTTTAACCCCACTCTGATCGTGAGGAAGTTCCAGATTTGGCGACTAGCCACAACATTCCTGTACTTCGGTACAATCGGCATCAGCTTCTTCTTCAATATGGTGTTCACGTACCGCTACTGCCGTATGCTGGAGGACGGCTCGTTCCGCGGCCGCAGCTCTGATTTCGTCATGATGTTTATCTTCGGTGGCGTTCTAATGACCTTCTTTGGCATCTTCGTGAACCTGTTGTTCCTGGGCCAGGCCTTCACATTAATGCTAGTCTACGTGTGGTCGCGCCGAAACCCGCTGGTGCCAATGAACTTCTTCGGCGTGCTCAATTTCCAAGCTCCGTACCTGCCGTGGGTGCTGCTATGTTGCTCTATGATCCTGGGCAACACCGTATGGGTGGACATAATCGGCATGGGTGTCGGACATATCTACTACGTGTTGGAGGACGTCTATCCCACGCTGTCCAACGGCTATAGACTGATCAAAACGCCCTACTTTCTGTAAGTTGTCTCCTGTCTAATCAAATGATTTCCCCAAAATATATTCTAATTTGTTTGTAGGAAACGTCTCTTTAACGAGCACATCGAACGCAACTACCAAGCACCTGCCGAGGATCGTCCCGGCGGCTTCCCATGGGGAGGCGAGGGTCAGCCGATGCTACCGGAACAGAATGCGGCTGACGAGCAGCAGGAGCCGGCGGATCAAGCACCGCCAGCCGCTGCAGCGCCGCAATAACAAAATTAGAAAACTTCATTGTTAAACTGTTTTCTGTTCAAACGAAGATGACGACGACGACAACAATGTTGTGTACCCCTCCGCCACCTCCCGTTCGGTGCTTGGTGTAATTAGGCGTATAGTATTGAGGAGGCGTGCAATAGTTAGCCAAAGTTAATGCAGAGCGTGTGTGTATGTCATCTATTGGTTTGTTTCTAATGCAGAGTCCAATCGCCACGCGAAACGTACTTTAAGTTTGCCCTCACGACAGATTGAACCTACACTGCACATGTGATTATATATATACAAACAAGCTACAAATAAACCATGATGTAAAAAGTCCTTATGTGACGGTATTTGCATTGTTGATTGGGTCCTTTAGAAGGAGACTTCGATTCGACAAATTAGTTTTACAGATCAGCCGTAACTAATACTTTAAATATAATGGGCCTTGTTATATTCCAAAGGAACCTTTGTTGCTTTTGCTACAAAAGATTCTTGTCTATGGATTTGTAGATTTAACTTTTTGCATCCAACCTACCTAAGAACTTGACTTGGAAAGTAGACTCTTTTTAAGACTTAAAAAATTTATAAATTTTCAGTTTCTAATGCGAAACTAACAAAATTGAATATAAAAAAGCCTGATATATCCTAGTTTTCATAAAATCGTATCTTTTTGTGAAACGATTCAATTATTATGATATCATTTTTCTATACACAAATCTACGGATCCAAAAAATATATGAAAAACTTCAAGAAAAGTAAAAAAAAAAAATTTCATCGTGAATTGTTTTTAAATATGTGGTTGTGCAAGAAATATAATTTTTTTGGCAACAAGAAAATTGTTCAAATATCGATATTCATGGGCCAACTAAAAATATCTGAATGCATTCGATACTATTCCGACAGGCTAAAAGTATCGCACACACATTCTATTCGATTTTGGTTGGGTTGTTGTTGTTATTCTTTAACGACACTAATTTGTAGCCCTATGACTTAAAAAGTATTATAAATAATGTATAGAGGATGTCGAAAATTGTAATGAATCAACTCACTCACCCCCAGCGTGTCCGACTCCTGTACAAAACCATTCTGCGACTCCACCGAGGTAAGTTTAAGTTGGCATTTTGATGTGTTTTTCCCACTTCATCAAGTTTCTGGTCTGCTATCCACAGGAATGCCGGCAGAGCTCCGAGCTCTGGGCGACAACTATGTGCGGGATGAGTTCCGGCGACACATCAAGTGCAATCCCATGGAGGCGCAACTCTTCATGACCGAGTGGGCGGTGAGTTTTACGTAATTTCTCGCACGACCATCTTCTGAAGGGCCATCCATTTGCAGCGTTATGCTTCAACAATCACACAGCAGCTAGGCCTGCGGGGCAAGCCCAAGGGCGAGCTGGGCGAGGAGATGGACCCGAAGGCCGTGGAGATGCTAAAGGACGACCAAGTTGTGCAGCTGTACGAGCTCATGCTGGCCGCCCGGGGCCTCGATGGCGATACAATCACTGCAGAAGATGTGCGGGGCAAATAAACCTGTTAGTAATTTTATTGAACAAATTGTTTCTCCAGTACCTTGTACTCGAACTTAATGCCGTTCTCCTCCTGCAACCCCTCCGGTGTGCCGGCGTCGAGAGCTACCTCGTGAAACCCGTCCGGGATTGCGGGGAAAAAGGTGTCGCACTCGAACTTCCCCTGCACTTTAGTGATGTACAACTTGTGGCATCGCGCAGATGCCATGGCTTCAGCATATACGCCGCTGCCGCCGACTATCCAAACGTTCTCGATCTGGTCCGCCTCGGTCTCAATGTAATGCATCGCCGCCTCCAGACTGGGGCGCAGCACCACGTCGGCGGGCAGATCCGCCGGTTGCATCGTGGTGCTCAACACTATGTTGAGACGCTCCGGGAGTGGGCGCTTGCTTTCTGGCACCCCAAAGTACGTTTTCTTGCCCATGATGACGGCATTGCGCTTGCCGGGGTCATTGGTTCGCTTGGTGGTGCGGCTAAAATACTTCAGTTCAGATCTGCAAGGGGGGGGGGGGGAGGAGTAGATTATAATCTTATCAGCATGATCTGCATGATCTACGTTCTGCAAACTCACTTTATATGCCAGGGCAGATCGCCTTTGAGGCCGATGCCAAAGTTTTCGCCAACTGCCACCATTAAGTTGAAGTGCAGCATTTTTCCACTAGTCATAGCGATTAATTAATGATTTAAAACACTCGCGAAACGTGAAATAGTTAAAGTTTAACTTTAAAGCCCGTTTTTGGTCAGCTGTTTGATCCAAAAGAGCGGTAAATTGGCTCGATGATCACCGATATCGATATCGATATCAAAGTCGATAGCCGAGAACTTATCAGTTGTTGAATTTTTTGAAATTTGCCCACATTTGCATCAATTTATATTTTCTGGATTTACAAAATTCTTTTGCCTTAAATTTCTTTTACTTAGAATATTAAATATAATAATAATTAAATGAATGCTTAAAGCTGTCGTTACAGAACTTTGTTTTCAAATTTGATTTTGTTTTATTTCCACTAAACTTTAAGTATTTGTATGTTCCTGACAGGTTGCATCTTTGTTTATAAATTTGTACATTTTGATCATATGTTTATTTTTATACCCTAAGGGTGTGCCTTTACGCTCCCTTATAAAGATAAGAAAATTTGGTGCCCTGGATTATTACAAAATCAACGGAGAAGAAAACGAACCCCTGAATATTACTCTGGTCCATCCAAAAGCCAGTAGGTTTCCATCTCTCCTTTGCCTTTGACCTTGACGAAACCCCGTGCCTCCACTTTGTATCCGACCTTCTGCACCTTTAACGCCGTATAGTTGGACAACTGAATCATCCAGGGATCGCTGCTGCTCTCCATACGCGAGGCTGTATTGACAGTATCTCCAAAAAGGCAGTACCGGGGCACCTTCATGCCCACAACGCCGGCCACCACGGGTCCGGAGTTGATGCCCACCCGAATTGCCACTCCGGGCAGAGCGTGGGCCTTTACCTTTTTCATCACGCGTAGGGCTAGATCACAGGCGTGTTCGGCGTGAAGGGGATTCACGTCTGGAGCTCCCGAAACCGCCATATAAACCATGCCCACGGTTTCCACTTTGTACACAAACGGGGAGATGATCTCCTCGTCCAGCGCTGAAAAGACCTTATTCAAGGTTGTCACCGCCTGCATGGCATCCTGGATGTTGTTGGAACCGCTGTCGTAGACATTCAGGACTTCGATGAAGATGACGGAAACCTCCTCGAAGCTCTGGCAGACGTGCTCCTCACTCTTTCTCATCCTCTCGGCTATGGGTCGGGGAATCATGGAGTACAAGAGCTCATCGCCCTGCCTCTTCCAAGAGTCGGCCAGTTCCAGGGACTTCTCCAGCTCATCTGATCGCTGCTCCTCCTTTTCAAACATGATCTCCAGCTTAGAGCAGTGCTGCCAGCCAGCCATGACGAGCTCTCGGCTCAGACCGTGCGGATTAAGGTCGTTTAAGTACAACCCAATCCCGTGCAGTTCATCCAGGTTCTCGATGAGCGGGCTACAGAGAAAGATCAGCGAGTCCACGTCCTTAATGTAGAACATTTGTCCCTTCAGAAGGATGGAACGCAAACCAACAGAGGTTCGACGCTGCCCCGTCGCAGGATCGATTTCGTTCTTTGAGGAAGTGGCTGCCTCCTCCTCTTTGGCATTCTCAGCACTGAACTCCTTGGCACTGGCCAGAGCCATCGCCTGTGCCTCATTCAGGCTGGCATCGTCGAAGGTGTCGTAGTCGATGTTGAGGGCCGCATCGTACGCGGCTCGATTGTGGCCCGTGCGGATGAGTTCAAACTCAAACAACACAGTGCGCATCTGCAGAATGGTTTCCCACTCGATTTTCGTGTCCTTCGGCCGCCGACACTTAAAGCGGTCCATGACATGGCTGCCAATAAAGCTCTTGGGGTTGACGCCAGGATTATGAAGGATCCACGTCTCGATTATCTTCTCGCCAGCGAGTGTGATGCACATGTCATGGTTCAGCACAATGGTGAAGGGGAAGAGCTCCAGGAAAATGTTCAGGTCCACCGAAGGCATCTTTAATTGCGAGGGATGGGCGACCACGTTAACCCGCTTTGCCATGTAGTCCCTATTGTCAAAGTCCAGCCGGTACTTCACAATTACAGTGAGAGGGCCATCCGTCAGCTTGATAGGACCCGCAGTGCCGCCACAGATGTCGTTTTGGCTCTCAAGAACATAAGCGGTCATGTCCAGGCCGTAGAACTCGCGAGCCACCTCCGTCATCTGGCCAATCAGGTACTTGGACATGCCAGTCCTCCCGCTTCGATAAAGGATGACGGCTCCGTTGTCATCCATGTTAGTCAGTTGCATGCTGGGCGACTTCATCTTGGGGTAGGTGAAGCGCATCTGAAGATGGATGTTGTCGATGGACTGCAGGAAGTCGCAAAAGTATCTTCCCGTGGAGCGAATCATCTTGTCGTAGCCAAAGTTGCTGAAGAAGCGCACAAAGCACTTCCCGAAGAAGTTCATGCAGAAGTCGAAGGATTCGCCAGTGCAGGCGGACAGGGCGGCGGCAAAGTCCGGCATCAACTTGTCCGGATAGATCTGGTGCGTCTTGAAGCTCTGGTGCTTGCACTCCACTATCTCGCAGACCTTTCTCCAGGTGGACATACCATACTCCTGCTGGATGTAGTGCTGCACACTCTCGTACAACATCCCGTACATGGTGGCAGTGGTTGGATGGAGGATTTGGGACTGGGAAAATTTTTGATAAGCTGGGACCTCCTGTCTATCGGCCAAATTGCTTTTGGTAAAGTTTTCCTGTAACGAGCCAAAGTTGGCAGGAACATAATCAATATAAGTGGCAGAGCAAAGTTTTTCCATCTTCCCCAGCTGGTAATTAGGTAAGCTGTGTCCGGCAGCCCCGAACCCCGAAGGATATAAGTTAATTTGGGTGTGTTAGGTCAGGGATTAGCCCAGCCAGCAAAACACAGATAAAGCTCAAGTGATTGATGGGAGGACAAGGAGGTTTTGTATCCTTTGCGTATACGTAATATTGAAAGCCTCTACTACGATATTTTTCTTTGTCGCATGAAACGGATCTTGCCTTTCAAAATACTTTAATAAAAGAAGTAATATTTAAAATGTCTTGCTAAATCATTTAAATAGTTAAATACTTCTAGCAACAGTCATTTTTGTCATACTTATCCCAATTTGCTTACAAGGCATCTCGTTATGAGCCATCAAATAAAACCAGCAGGCGTGAAATTGAGATACATTCAAAAAGTAAATAAAAATAGGGTTACATATGCCTGGATCCTGCCGAGAGAGATTACCTCCGCTCTTATCTAGACTTCAACGACACTCGGGAAAAGTTTAAGTCGCTTTTCCTTCATGTCTTTTGATTTATTGCCCCGACAGTTTAATTTAGCTTCATGTGGCGACGCAGGCACGCGCCTCCTCAGAGAATCATGCCACTCCCCCTCAGTCTCCTCTAAGCTTGTCACGTCCTCAGGCGGCAGGAACAAGGCTCATTGTACTCTTGACTTATTTCCGAAGGCTGTTTTTGTTGCCGTTAATTCTCCCCCTCAACCACTAACTAACTGTGCCCATAAATTCTCGAACATCTTTCAGGAGCTTGTATATATGTACCAATATTCAATTTTGACCAAAAACATGCAAATTTCAGACAAAACCAAGTGTCGTAAAAAAATAGATAAAAATCTATTGTTTGTTGTGGGAGAAGAGGGTAGAGGTTGTTTTTTTGATTAATGTTCGGAGAATGTTGGCTGTCAAACAAAGTACAAAAGGCAAACACTTGTTTGGCTTCCAACCATTTATACTCCAGTTAAAAATAAGTGGATTTAATAGCTACTAAACTTTCATAAATTATGTTTGCCAGAGATATTAAATGATAAATTTAATATTAACTGAGGCAGGCAAAGATGATTTAATAATGTCTGGGGCTTGTTCAGCATTAGAGATAATTTACTCAAGAGGGCAGCTTGCTTAGTTCCATTTATCAAATGTGTTCTAGTTAAATAGGTTATCAACTTAAGTATTTAAGAATATCAATTGAATTAAGTATCTTCTCTGAAAAAATTAACTTCTTCCAAATTAGTTTTCGTGATTTAAGAAACCCTTCCTCTCCTATCTCTCTGAATTTAATATGAAATTCCGGCCCAGGTAAGCCACCAATTTCCCTGTTAAATATCATTGATAAGGTGTCAGCGAAATTAGCATATTAAATCCACAAGTATCCGACTTGCTTTATTATGCCTCATTCCACCTCGTTCCAATCCTATATCGCTTGTTGAATTCTCATTCGGAATCGCTTTTGTTTGCACCTCCAAAAAGAGGCTGCCGCCATGAAGTTTTAATTTTATCCACGCGGCATTTGATCTTCGCTTATTTATAATTTAAGAAGGAAGGAGAAGTTGTACACACACCAGCATATGCCCACTCACAGCATCCCCCGGACGCGTAAACGTAAATTCACTCGATGTAGATACGTACTTTTCGGGAGCTCCGGGTTCTCGCTTTTCCGGACTCCGCGATGCTTCGTCGTCAGTTGCTATTGTTACACTAAATTTGTTTTGCCGCCTGTCGCTGCTTCTTGGCTTCTGCTTCTGCTTCTGGCTCTGCTTTTGGCAGTCTGATTTGTTCCATGATTTCCTCTGACGAAACAAGCTTCGTGAGTCTGGGCCGTCGGATCCGTTTGGGAGTCGGAGCTTTTTCCCTTTTAGCCGGGACGTCGTCGTCGGGGCGAATGAAGCGTGTGTCGTTGGCGGTCAGGCCTTTTATAGCTCCCCCCGCAGCCGGGTTGCAGTTGAAGCAATGTTTCCGGGCCACTTACGACCTCCGTGCCTGCGCCTCGACACGCACTTCCCTGTTTGACCATGCCCGCCGTCATCATCATTATCATCATCGTCACAATCGGACTTGGCAGTCAATGCTCTTTGGCTCAATTGCCACTTTCTCTCCTTCCAATACAGTTTCAACATTGACACACAAACGAAAGGAGTCATTTTTCTCACTGTTCGCTCCCTTTAAGGACCTCCCATGCCCATCATGCCAACCGGCTTATGTATGTATGTGTATGTGTCGTGTTTGCGTTCTCGGCATTCCGTGCAAAATATTGTCCTTTGGGTCTTACGGTATTGTGTTACTGTTAAAACGATGTCCCAGGGATGGCAAATGATAAATCCTGTGAAGGCAAATAAACATTTATATTACAAATATTAAATAAATACCCTTTGGGGTAAAAAGAATAGGGTCTTCAATATGCAGGATTTATATAAATATTCTCATTTCCTAAAATCTCTTTAAAATACACCGTATAATCAAAAACGGACATTCTTCAAGCAAAGTAATATATAGTATGGTTAAAAGAGCAGGCTCTTGCATGCTCCAAAAAGTAGGCAATATTTTTGGATATGATTTTTATTTTTATGCTTTTACTAAAGTTTGTTTTATCCTAAAACTATTAAATGTATGCTTATCTTTTTATAGTTATGTACTAATCCGATTTCCCTTTTCAATTTTATAGTCTCGACTCCCTGGATGATTTCTAACAGTCTGTCAAATGTATCATTGTGGTAGCCTTTCGCTTTTGCTTTTCCCATTTCCAAGTTCCCTCTTCCTTTCCATTTCCCTTCTCCCTAGGTGAAATGGCTTTGGGGCATCTGTACTTAATGCCATTCCGTTTTCACGCATACTTCAGCAATAAATACACACAATCGACTGTGTTTTGCTGTGTATGTGAGCCATGGGTCCTGGCTACATATTTGATGGGTTGTTTTAAAGCAATTTAAAGAGGATTCTGCAATTTAACGAATGGAGGAACCGAAAGCATTCTGGCGCCCAAAACAAAACCTTCGTCCTGTTCAACCGAAATGGATTTTCTCGGCGAGCTTTTTAAATAAACGTTGACAATTTTATGGGCAGCACATGAATTGGCAAACTGATGATAATGTGCCGGATTGGGGTCCACAGCCGAGCAGGGTCAGGTCAGGCATCCCCTTGTCAGGCACAGGGAAGGGATATTTTTGGCATGCTTAAAAGCCACTCAAAATGCCATTAATAACACAAACGACAGGCCCGCGTAAAATGAGAAACAACGCAAAAACTACAAAGACATCCAGTCCTGTCCTTTGCTTCCCCAAAGGAACAACTTAATGACTGTGTTATGCGATTAATTGCACTGTAAGAAATATTGGTATTAGTTAAAGTCCCTGCGGTCTTAAAACTCGTTTGGATATAATCCTGACAGTTTATTAGCTAAAAAGCTAAATATTTTCTTAAATTTATTGAAGAGTAAAATAGCTTTCTTTCTTTCTGTGTGATCATTATCAGCGAGGCTTCAGAATTAATTGCTCAACGTCCAGAAATTTGAGCCTGACTCTTCTCTATACACGCAGAATGACTTAATTTAATTTCTATGGAGGAGCAGAAGACACCCACCCTGTACCCATATTAGAGGCTTATATGGACTTATGATTGCCCATCGTGATGGTGTTCAAAGCGACACGCAAGTCGCCCATAACAATTATTAAAAATGGATTTTCGGAAATAGGGGTTGTCTATTGCTTGGTATATTCCTTTAACAGTTTATACTATTTTGCCAGAAGGTGCCAAATGACCTGGTACACTTAAGTTGGCCAAAAATAGGGAATAACTTTAAGAGTTTATTTGATTGGAGGTCATAATGAACTCTTTTTATTATAATAACATAACACCCAAAACGGAAAGAGGTGAATTCTCTTTAATTGCAACGGATTATAAAGCCACAGGTGTCGTACAATCTTTCAGTGCATTCGGTGCTTAATATTGAAAACTTTTTAGAATGGTATCTTAGCCCTCCGGTGGTCCCTCCAGCAGCCAAAACGTTTCCATTTCGCCCTTGCCCTTGACCTTGACGGTGCCGCGTGACTCGACCTTGTAGCCCACCTGGCGCACCTTCTCGGCCGTGTATGTGGACAGCTGGATCTTCCAGGGATCGCTGCTACTCTCCATCCGTGAGGCGGTATTAACGGTGTCTCCGAAGAGGCAGTAGCGCGGGACCTTCTGACCCACAACTCCCGCTACCACGGGTCCAGAATTGATTCCCACCCGAATGGCCACTTCGCCCATGTCATGTGTTTTGAACTTCTTCATCACGCGTAGGGCCATATCGCAGGCGTGCTCGGCGTGAAGAGGATTTACGTCTGGAGCACCAGAAACAGCCATGTAAACCATGCCAACGGTCTCCACCTTGTACACAAACGGAGAAATGATCTCCTCATCCAAAGAGGAAAAAACCTTGTTTAGAGTATTCACGGCCTGCATGGCTCCCTGGATGCTATTCAGACCTCCATCGTAGACATTGAGGACCTCAAGGAAGATGACAGACACTTCCTCGAAGCTCTGGCAGACCTGCTCTTGGCTATGTCGCATACGCTCTGCAATGGGTCGGGGAATCATGGAGTACAGGAGCTCATCGCCCTGCCGCTTCCAAGAGTCGGCCAGTTCCAGGGACTTCTCCAGCTCATCTGATCGCTGCTCCTCCTTTTCAAACATTATCTCCAGCTTAGAGCAGTGCTGCCAGCCAGCCATGACGAGCTCTCGGCTCAGACCGTGCGGATTAAGGTCGTTTAAGTACAACCCAATCCCGTGCAGTTCATCCAGGTTCTCGATGAGCGGGCTACAGAGAAAGATCAGCGAGTCCACGTCCTTAATGTAGAACATCTGTCCCTTCAAAAGGATCGAGCGAAGGCCTTGGGAAGATCGTCGCTCTCCCGTGGCCGGGTCAATCTCATCCTCTCCCGAGGCTTCATCCTTGTCCACCGGATGTGCATCGTTGAACTCTTTAGCCTTGGCCAAGGCCATTGTCTGAGCCTCGTTCAAGTCCATCTCGTCATAGTTCTCAAAGTCCATGTTCAGCACGGCATCGTAGGCGGCACGGTTGTGACCTGTCCGAATAAGCTCGAACTCAAAGAGGACTGCCCTCATCTGTATTAAAGTTGCCCAGTCAATGGTGGTATCCTTGGGCCTCCGGCAGTGGAAAAGGTCCATGACATGTGTGCCGATGAACCCCTTGGGATTGGCGCCAGGATTGTGCATAATCCACGTCTCCACTATTTTCTCGCCGGCATGCGTGATCTTCATGTCGTGGTTCAGCACAATCGTGAAAGGAAACAAGTCTAGGAAAACGTTTAGATTGACTGTAGGCATCCGGAGCTGCGATGGATGGGCCTCCGTATTGACTCGCTTGGCCATGTACTCTCTGTTATCGAAGTCCAGTCGGTACTTGACAATCACCGTAAGCGGACCATCAGTGAGTTTTATAGGCCCAGCTGTGCCTCCGGTGATGTCGTTCTGGCTCTCGATCACGTAGGCCTTGATACCCAAGCCGTAAAACTCCCTGGCCACCTCCGTCATCTGTCCGATAAGATACTTGGACATTCCTGTGCGACTACTCCTGTAGAGGATCACAGCTCCGTCGTCATCCATATTGGTTAACTGCATGCTGGGTGACTTCATCTTCGGGTATGTAAAGCGCATGATGAGATGGATGTTGTCAATTGATTGTAGGAAATCGCAAAAGTATCTCCCGGTGGACCGAATCATCTTATCGTAGCCAAAGTTGCTGAAGAAGCGCACGAAGCACTTTCCGAAAAAGTTCATGCAGAAGTCGAAGGACTCGCCGGTGCAGGCGGATAAGGCAGCGGCAATGTCTGGCATTAGCTTGTCCGGATAGATCTGGTGCGTCTTGAAACTGTTATGTTTGCAGTCGATGATATGGCAAACCTTCTTCCAGACATCTACGCCATACTCCTCCTGCACGTAGTGCTGGACACTCTCGTAGAGCATTCCATACATGTTGAGAAATATTGATGATTATCCTACTCTGGATTACCTACAAATTAAAAGCAGAGACATGTAAAGAAATTTTTAAGATACAGCCTTAAAAAATAATAATAATAACAATAATAATATTTCTCTATATTACTTTTAAAATATATTATCTTTGAAAACATTATTAATAAGAGAATATATTAAGGTTTTTTATGGAGTTATAAAGAGTACGACTTTAAACAAAAGCCTTTCATTTATATATTTAATTCGTCATTATAAAGAAATTCTCTTTTCTCTTTAGTTCTCCATTTAACAAAAAGGTATTAAAGCGAATCATGTACGAATCCTGCGTACTACACCTACCTTGCTCAACTGGTATCAACACGGTTTAAATCAGCTTAAATCCCTATGTGTGCCGATTTTAAAGCTTAAGTAATTCCTTGTTGGTGTGGCTTTTATTTAATTTTTAGTTGGCAGTTTTCTGCTGCGGCTTCTGCCCGTTATTTATTTATAATTCCCGGAAAATTCAATTTATGAACACACACACTCTGGGGCATATGTTGCCTTCAGTTCCCACAGGACTACGCACACGCACTAACGCTCAGCAAAGGAACACTTTTCCCATTGTTTGCTCTGCCTGTTACTTTGATTTTGCCGGCTTGTGGATGATGCCATAGTATCCTTGGCCGGTGTGTAGTCGAGAGTGTTGAAGCTTTGCAGGTCGCACTCCGTGTGCGAATGAAACGTTTGGCCTTCGTGGTCGGGTCTTTTATACTCAACGACGGCCCGACACCCACTTCGCACACCACCTCCGCACACCCTTGCTAAGTGGGAAATGTCTAACCACGCACCATCTTTCTCCTTCCAAGACTGCAAACGGAGCCCTCTTCAGCAGTGTTAGATTTCATGTCATTGCTCCTTGTTGATGCCAATCGACGGTTACTTTTCGATAAAGTATAAAAAATGAAGTATTTTACCCTGTTTTATTGCTTTTGTAACAATAACTTACACGCACAAACGAACCCGGGGTCTGGAAGTGTAGAGTTTGTCACCTAAATCTTCATAAAGGACGGAAAATTTATGGAAAGTTTCGGGTTGCCTGCTTCCCCCAATCTGTGTAATATTCTATGTACTATTTTCTGTTATTTTTTGATGTAGGATTTATTGGTTAGCATTATGCCACAATTTACATTAACAGTTAAGAGGATTTAAAAATTCCACAGCATATATTTTGGGGAGCTCACACACATAGCCGAAGGAACTTATGCATGCACACAAAAGCTGACATTTTAATGAGCCTTCCTGGCCTTAAAAGTGATGATAACGGTTATGCAGGACTGCTATTTGCATTAGCACCCTCTTCCGGTCCTCCACAGCGGCCATAAACGTGACAACGTATTTAATTAGAGAGCACAGCCCTTAGCCATCCCCAAATTGATTGGCGGGCCACGTGCAGCAAGGGCGTTGACATCTCACTTGTAGCTCACGTCGCCAAAGGTAGACTATAGATCTATCCTGAATCCCTAACCGCCAATCAGCAGACACGCAATCTAGAAATAAATGTTGTAAAATACGACGCCGAACGCAAAAAATGATGAAACCATTTGATTGATGAGTCGGTTCAATTAGGACATCCCAAAGCAAAGCCGCTAACCAGGTAAGCACGTCCCAAAGAATTTCCAAAACAATTATATACAATATGTATATATTAAATCGATATTTTCAAATAAAACTAAGCCAAAAAGTAATTAGTTTCAATTCGGATAGCTTTTGTGTACTCATTTCTTATAGGGTTAACAAATTGAGCTTTAAAATTTAAAAAGTCAATATTTTTCTCAAATTTTGACAATTTTAACGACGTAACCCCTTATGACATGGCTAGAACGACTCTGCTGTTCGAGTCGAGTCTCGAGTCTTTCACAAAATTACAAGCTTCTAACTGAAAATAGAATACCCGGCGAGCAATGTATGTGCTGTTGAATATTACTCAAAACTAAGACAAAAATAAATTAATAACAAAAATTAAAAAATGATTGTAACGTATATCTTTCCCCCGAAGGATAACACTTAAAATCTCATCATCACATAGAAAATCCGCTCAGTGCATTATTATTAGATACAGTAGACGTATATGGAAACTAAGTGAAAGAATTACCGTCTTAATCTATTTTCCCAGCCCGACTTTGTTAAAGAGCTTATCTTTGACGATCTGGGCCATGAGGCCGTGTATCAGTTCAATGGTTGAGCGGCTGCAGTCTCGCGTGGCCTTCGAAAGCTTGTCCTCGGAGCGCTTCTCATTGACATCGGTACCTGTGGAGAGCAAAACTGATTATTAACAAGAACAACTCTTTGATTGGGCTTTTTATGTACCGCGACCTAAAAAGTTCTCACTCTGCTCAAGCTTCTCAGAGAGGTCCATAATCTGGCCAGTGGTGTACTCCGTGTTTGTCAGCAGCCCCGAGCTGCCCAGTGTGTTTACCCAGTATTTATTCCACAGCGAGTCAAGCAGCTTGCGGTCGAGGGCCGACTTGAAGTAGCTAATGTCCAGCGGATAGTACTGCTTGCAATGGACGCCAAAATCTTCAATTTTGTTTAGTGGGATAGTCTGGTACTCTGAGGGCTCCTCGTTTGGCGGCTTGTAGCCCTTCGGATACGTGCGGAAAGCGCCAAGGCACACCTTGCCAGCGGAAACAGTGCGCACCGGGTCCACCACAATAGCCACGAAGGGCTCCTGGTACGTCTGATTTAACATCTGTGTGGACACATCGATTCCGGACAGCCAACAGCCGTAGCCGGGATGGCTGTGGTACCAACCAACGGCATGCTCCATACGGCCCACCTCCTTGGCGGCCTCCATGTAAGCGGTCATGTACTCATAGGCCTGGGCCTGGGCATTGACGCGGGTCTCGGTTCCCTCCACCGGCAGCGCAAATGCGTCCATGACAATCTGTAAGGCATTAACTTGAGCAGCGGCTCTCGTCTCGTCTCTAACCTCTTTTGTTCACTCACCATTGTGTTGTCCTCCACCTTGCCCAGCATTAGACCCATCACCTCCAGGGTGCCACCAGAACGGGCGTGCATGACCATTTTGAGCAGCGCCAGGGCCGAGATCTTGATGTCTTTGAAGAAGTGCGGATCCTTCTCCCAGGGCTTGGCGTCAATGATTTGGCGCTGCTGCTCGGCGTCATAGCGGAAAATTTCGTCACAGCTGGGCAGAGTCTGGATGTTGTTCTCCAGTTCCCAGGTTTTTTGGGCGGCGTCCGAGTCCATTGCGTGTACTTTGCCAATATTTTCCGAATTCTTCCCAATTTCGTTTTTGTTCCGGCTTTTGTTGAAAACAGTGTGACCTCAAACTAATTGATAAAAAATACCATATGGCCAAGGGTGCAGTTTTTAACATACGGTCACATTACATGTACACTGTAATAAATTAGAATGAATTATTAACAATAAAAAATATAATAAATAATAATAAAATGGTAATAATAATAAAAAAAAAAATTTTAAATCATATGGCCAAGGGTGCAGTATTTACATTTACACTGTAATACATTTTAATGGATTATTAACAATAATACAATATTTATGGGTTAGTTACACATATTCTCTAATTTTGCATTAAATCTCTATTAAATCTAACCCAAAGATTTTTAAAAATTAGCGTTTTCTTTTTCCGATCTCATTCACAAACACTGGCTTCATATCGATAGAGGTGCCTCCCACACCCTATCGATAAAAAGCCCACCAGAAATTATTCCTATTGACCATTTAAACAATTGTATAAAATATGCATGCCCCATGAATGGAATTGACATTCCAAGCATTTTGGTAGATGTTTCATCAAAATCCGTTCAGTCGTTCATGAGAAAACATCCCTTTTTCACTTATTTCCATAAATGTTCCTTCGAAGAATAAATATATCTGTCAGCACTGTCTGCCTAAAATTAACTCAACTTGATTTAAACCTTATAATAAAACTTATGAAAGCTGAAGATCGTACCATTAACGGGATCGCTATTCTGAACATTTTGATCGACGTTTCGTCAAAATCCGTTCAGTCGTTCATAAGAAATCTCGAATTTTTCATTTATTTCTATTAATGTGTCAGCGAAGAATAAATATATCCCGCAGCCCTGCCCGCCTAAAAACCAAGAAGACTTGATTTTAACTATAGGGTTAAACCTGTGCGAAAGGAAGATTGTCCCCTTGACGGCATCGCAATTCTGAACATTTTGATATATGTTTCATCAAAATCCGTTCAGTCGTTATTGAGAAATTCCGATTTTTCATTTATTGCAGTTGGGTACCAGGGGTGCATAGTCATGCCTCCTTAGTATATAAATTAGAAATTCAAATGTTAATTTCTCCAAAACGACTGAACGGATTTCGATGAAACACCTACCGAATTGCTCAGTATAACGATATCATTTATTGGACAGACTATTAAATGTTATTTCGAAAATTTGTTTTTCAAATCTGGTGCTTCAATGCCCTTGCTTTGTAATATGATTTCAGGTCAAAAATTTGCAACTCAGTGAATAAATTATTTTCGACCCTATAAAGTATATATATTCTTGATCAGCATCAACAGCCGAGTCTATCTAGCCATGTCCATCTGTCTGCAGTCACTTTTCTTAATGTTTTATTCAACAAATTGCTATTTTTATTTAATTTAGTATTTTTCTTAACATGGTTCCATGGTCTGGTTCAGCGAGTGGTTCTCTGCTGGTTCCCATCTGGTTCCATTTTCATAGTTCGCGCCTTAGATATCAGCCCAAATACAAATACACCACCCACTATTATTCGATTTTCTCTAAATCTGACGGTTAAAAACAATTGAAATTTTCACGAAATATTCCTTAATCTTCTCCTAGTAAGCCTATATACCGTGCATATGTGCACACGTTCGTAAATCGAAGTTATATGCCTTACAATTTTTTGATGCGAGTTGGCAGCTCCGTTACGCTTCGAAATTCGAATGTAACGCCTACGGTGGCGCGCTAAAAACAAGTTGGCATTCCGGACTTGCGCGTCCATTGCAAAAAAAATTCCTGCACAGAAAGATATATCGGGACGCTTGTGATGTAGGCCAAAATTAAAGTCAGTGCGTGAAAGGTGTAACACAAAACAGTGAAAACTTGATAGAATAAGTGTTTGCTTCATTCGGTAAACCGACTAATCCTCTAAGCCGCAAAGTCCAACATCGTTTTCGCATTTCGGTTTTTTACTTTCCCCGCACCCAAGCCGCAGTTGCTGCGCTCACACTCCGCCGGCCGCTGAAAAAATGTCTCTGAATGGCGCTCGGCTGCGCTACGTGGACGAGAATGGGGAGGAGGTGTTGGTGCCGGCCAAGGGACGCACCTTTCAAATCGGCTCCTACTTTAGCTGCGACGTGATCCTGGAGCCGCAAGCGGAGCGCCTGATTTGCGAAATAACATGCGACGCCTTCGGCAGGGTGAGTATAATGATTGTCTGGAATGTTGAGAACTAGCCGCCTGAAATGGTCGGATTTTGTCTTCCCTAGGTGACTCTCCTTAACCAGTCCAACAAGGATACTGCGATCCACCTGAATGACAAAATCATTCACGGTCAGCGTAGTCATCCGCTGCTGCACGGAAACAGGATCACCATTCTGGACAGGGTGTACACCTGGGAGTCCCTTAAGATGTCTGGCTCAGAGGATGTCGCGAGCACCCCGGAGCGGCTGCCGCCCGTTGAGCAGGCGCCGAACTCCTGCCCCTCGTTGAAGGTGAGTGGCGACACAATCTCTACCACCAAGTACAGTTTCTTGAGACCAATTTGACGCCTTCCCTATCTATGTTTGCATTTGCAGTCCCATCGTCCACAGATCGACAAGCGTCTGACAGTGCACAAGTAAGTAAAGCAGCGCAGGCATTCGGCAGCGACCTTATGACTGGGCCAGGTAGCGGCCGCCAACCCCTAAAATGGCTTGAGCGCGCCCGACCCAGAACAACTACAACAATAGGAAAAAACAACATATTTTCGGCATGTGTCTTAAATCGCCTGTTAATTGTCCTCATAAAACTCTGTTTTTCGGGTATCCCTTTAGCTTTCACTACAGCATAAACTCGGATGACGAGGGGAACACATCCATAGAGTCGCGGGACCAAAACGAATCTCACTTGGACGGCCAGGAGAGCTTAAATTTCTCGACTCCACCAAGCACAGAGTTGTCATCGTGCGAGACGCCCAAAGTCGATCTAGTAGAGGCGACCCAGAACAAGGAGAACACCGCCACACCGACGGCTAGCCACCAGTTGTTGCAGCTTTGCGCTCTCTCGGACGTGGTCATTACATCCTTCTCGCCCCGAGAGACTGGTGTTAAGGTGGAGAAGTCCTTTACCTGCGTACGGAAGCCAACCAAAATTGGAAAATCTGTGGCATCCATATCCATGTCCACGCCGAAGAGTGTGTACAGCACCCCGAAAGGGGGAGTGCTGTCCGAGTTGAATGACGACAGCTGCAGCCGCGATCTGATGGACTTCAGCACACCTTCAACCTCGAAAAGGACCCATCGGCAGTCGTCCATGTATTTGATCGATCTGACCACACCCTCGAAGCTTCGACCTTCTCTGAAGTCAACACCAATTAGCGTGGACAGCACGGACGAGTCATCGGAAGGTTCTCCCATCGTCATTGACATAACAAAATCGGCCACGCCGCCTACACCAGGACGGTCCCATCTGGCTAAGACGCCACAGCGACTAGCCAATGCCGTCGCCGCCACACCCACTCGCACACCGCAGTCCCTGATGAAACGGGCGCTGCTCACCAGCACCAAAAAGAAACAGATCGCTGCCAACCAAATGGATAAAACACCCGTAGCTACCCCAAGTAGACCAACCCCGCGTAGCCGTATCACACCGCGCATGCCATTCGTTTCAGTTCCTACGCCTGAACAAAGAGAAGAGTGGCGCGCAGCCGCCTTAAAGAACAGCCAGACACCCAATAGCATACCTCACAAGCGGCAATCCCTTCACCTTGGGACGCCAAGAGATAACAAGCTCTCCCAGATAAGAAAGTCACTAGCGGCTGCCAAGCGCAGTCCCACCGTAGACAGGAGCTTCAAGCTGAAGGCGAAGGCCCGACGTACGCTGAACTCGCCGAAGAGTAGCTCCCTGAAAACGGGGTCGTCCACACCAACAACCTTCAATTTGTCACAACCCAAATGTTCCACTCCGGAGAAGCTTGACGATTCTACGAAAGACGAGTTGAGTCGCACTTTCACAATCATGAACGATAGTGGGGACCCGGCTGAAGAAAGTTCTATAGCTGTTGTCACTGGAGAAATTGACAATAGTGTTGCTTCTAAGATTTCAGAGACTACTCTTCCACCAAAAGATAAAGGAAAAGATCCGTGCGTAGAGCTGATAGAGAATCAGAAATCTGATGTGGAAATGATAAAATATCCAAACAAAGACGATTCCATACAGTGCGAAAATGCAACGCAATCGTTTGAGGAATCATGCCAAGAAGCAGACCATCTTCTTGACAATCAAAGCACCGAAAATTGTTCCATTCAAGCCAACGAAGGAGTAGACATCATTGAAGATAGTATTTGTGAAGAGGTTCACGCAAGCATTCCCCCAGAAATAGATGATAATGGTAATAGAGGATGATTTTTAAATTGCGTTATTTAAAATATACTTATATATTTTTTTTTTCTTAATATTACAGAAAAGCTTCCGAAAGTAATTGATGCTTGCGAGAGGGAGTCACCAAATATTAAGTCTTCTGATACTGTTGCAGAAGGTAAGTGAACAAAATTTAAAAAGAAATAGTAAAACCAAGTTTTAATTTTTACCAGCAGAAGAGAACATTGAACCAACGCCTCAAGTTAAAACTCCCATGCTTCGAAGAAGTTCGCGACGACTCTCTGTTGACCAGAAAGTAGGCGTCGCCACAACACCACGTCAAGACAGGAGCACTCGCAGAGGTTCTGTGGGGGCCAGCAGGAGCCAGGCAGATACGAAGACGGAGGGCAGCAAAAAGGGCACACGAAGAGCGTCCTGTTCGGCGTTGGTGGATAGTCAAAAAGTCATCGGTACGCCGCGTCGCAAGCGTCGATTATCAGAGCAAATAAGCACACCAACGAGACAATCCAAACGTCTGATGATGAACACACCCAAACCCACAGTTGAAGTCGATGATTCCATAGGCGATATGGGTGTGATTGTAGAGGAAGATGATGGTAATTAATTTAATATTTGTTGAGATATGTAGACATCCATTAAAGTATTTCGAGCTAATTCTATCGTTTTGGTTCCAGATGAAAAATCTTCCATTGTGGACGACGAGAATTATGGAAAGGAGCTGCCATGTGATGAGCCGGATAATGTCGACTATCACGGTCTGAGGGATCTCTTAAAGACGCCTAAAAATTGCAGCACACCTCGCTTCAAGGGGCTGCGGGAAATGATGCGCACTCCCAAGGTTCCCGCTTCTCCAATTTTCGGTAATATTGAAGAGTTGCTGGATAATTCTATTGGAGGTATCACGCCCCATCAAAACAAGACCACCAGGAGCATCACAGTGGGTCGGGTCGCAGTAGAAAATGGCAACGCATTGGAGGGAGTTTTGAAGACTCCAAGCGCCAGAAACATAATGGTGCCCAACGAACCAGCAAGTGCCGTATTAAAGTCCCGAGGGGATTCCTTAGCAACAGCCACCGAATACGAACTGGACATGACAAATACCACGTTGCACCTGGACAAAATCTTTGATGATGTGCCGAGCACTTCAGTTGCCAACATGGAGGACACCGAGGCAGAGATAAATGTGACAGCTCTTAGTACAGCGTCGGGACTGGATCCCCTGAAAGAATCTGTGTCATCCGAGCTGCCTATGAGTGTCTGTAAATTGGAAACCACTGGTTTGGCTTCCCATAAGAATGATCCCCTTACTAGCACTACATACAAGACAGCCATGCAGGCAGATCTTGAACTGAGCACCACCATTGCCGAGGATGGCGAACCGTCCTCTAGGCCTAGCTCACTGAGCTCGAACGATTTGAGTGGCATGCAGTTGCTGGATCAAACCTCAGACTCCATGTTCTCCGAGCCGCTGATAGTGTCCGGCGTGGAATCGTGCAACGTTACCGTGGATGAGACAAAAGCTTTAGGACAGACCACCCATCAAACGTTAGATCTCAACGATGTCGACTCAGACTCAAACATAGGACTGACTGAGCCGCTTGTATTGAGCGACGATGATGATGATGATGCTGTAGTGGTGAAGGATTCAAGTGTGACTCCCAAGAAATCAATAGCTCTCAAGGAGGTTTCCATAGCCTACAATATCGAAGAATCCGTTGCTTCGAAGGATACTACACTAAATCGGTCAAAATTCAACGAATCTGAAAATGAGACTTCAGCTTTAGGCGAAACCAAGAATAATTCATTGATTGAAGAGGTCTCGCTGATTGAAGTTACTGAAAGTATAGCAGGCGACAGCATTAGTACAACCAAAGATGAAAAATCCTTGGTATTCGAGCTAGACAGTTCGAGCTACACGGATGCAGGACCTACAGAAGAGAACAATGAATCCGCAGCCGCCGAATTGACCATTGTAGATAGTGAAATTTTTGCCTTGGACTCAACACAAGAGGACGAAATTTTAACTTGCGTGGATGAAAAACCAGTCGAGTCTGGGTCTGAAGAAGCCGGATTAGTAACCGAAGCTCAAACTCATCCTTTGGATCTACAAATAGAAAATCCTCTGCCTTCCGAAGAAGTGTTGGAGAAGCGCAGAACAACTGATGTGGCTGTGACACATAAAGAAAAAGGAAATGCGGTATCCGAAGCTGTAGACTCCAAAACTCTCCCTCTTGATGCAACAGCAAATAGTTCCGCTAAGAGTGACAAGAAACCTATCGATTCCGATTCCACAATAACTGAAGAATATTTACCAGATAAATCTGCAGATCAGTCAATAATTAATTCTTCAACTAGCAATGATCTAACGAAAGAAAATACAATTGAAGACGATGTATCCATATCCTTGGACTCCGAAACTGTTCCTCGCGGTTCAACAGGAGATGAGCATGTGGCTTCAGAGGAGAAGATTTTAACTAACGTTGACCAGCAACCTATTAATACCGACTTCTCAGATACTAAAAAAGATGCAATTGCAGAGAAAGATCAGTCAGTACCTTCCAAAGAACTAATAGAAGAAAAAATTACTGAACATGGTGAGAAAGAAAATGATGTCTCGGTTGTTGTGGACACCGAAAGTCTTTCTCTTGACTCAACAGCAGATAATATTCTTTCAAAAGAAGAGATTTCAACCAACGCTTTGTCTCCCAAGGAACTGGCAGATGAAAAAGAAATTAATGTATCTGCAGTCGTGGACTCCGAAATTCTTCCTTTTGATTTAACAGCACATAATTCCGTCGTTGTGGAGGAGGAGCATTTAACAAACATTGACCAGAAGCCGAGTGATTCAGAATTGCCAATTCCTACAGAGGAGTTAGGTGGACAACCAAGAACAGATGTTCCAGTAATCAACGCCTTACCATCGGAAGAACAAACAGAAGATAAGATAACTACAGTTAATACAACTGAAACTGCTACAACTGTGGACATCGATATTTCTCCTCTCGATTCAACAGCAGATAGTTTCGCCATTGATATCAATACGCAGGCGGAGCTTTCAACAAATAATGACCAAAAATCAATCGATTTAGAGCCCAATAGCAAAACTGCCGAAGAGGATTTAGCAGTAATCGACGTTTTACCTTTCGAAGAATCTGCAACTGATAAGTTACCCGATGATGCAAAGCCCTTTGGTTCAACAACTGAGAATATGCCTGTAGACGTTCTTGGTCAAGATGCTGAGCAAAATAATATTGATAGTATTTCTACAGTAACAACGCCAGAAGCTGGCGAAGATTCGGATCCAAAAGAAACGGAGACAGATGCAGTAACAACGCCAGAAGCTGGCGAAGATTCGGATCCTAAAAAAACGGAGACAGATGCAGTAACAACGCCAGAAGCTGGCGAAGATTCGGTTCCTAAAGAAACGGAGACAGATGCAGTAACAACGCCAGAAGCTGGCAAAGTTTTGGTTTCTAAAGAACCGGAAACAGATGCAGTAACAACGCCAGAAGCTGGAGAAGATTCGGTTTCTAAAGAAACGGAGACAGATGCAGTAACAACGCCAGAAGCTGGCAAAGTTTTGGTTTCTAAAGAACCGGAGACAGATGCAGTAACAACGCCAGAAGCTGGAGAAGATTCGGTTCCTAAAGAAACGGAGACAGATGCAGTAACAACGCCAGAAGCTGGCAAAGTTTTGGTTTCTAAAGAACCGGAGACAGATGCAGTAACAACGCCAGAAGCTGGAGAAGATTCGGTTCCTAAAGAAACGGAGACAGATGCAGTAACAACGCCAGAAGCTGGCGAAGATTCGCTTTCTAAAGTAACGGAGACAGATGCAGTTACAACGCCAGAAGCTGGGCAAGTTTTGGTTTCTAAAGAACCGGAGGCAGATGCTAAACCAAGTACATCAGAGGCGTCCTTTGTTAAAGCTGAAACACATGATGATGCAGCTGAGAAACCTACGGCTGAGTCTAAAATCACATTAGATGAAATAGAAATCCAGAAAGGTGATGTTGAGGAATTGCCTACTTCCATAACCACTCCTTGCATCCATGACTTCGAAGTAGTATCTCAGAACGAGGAATCAGCTCTAGAACCTTCTGTGAGTCCACGTCCAGCCAATATTGGGGTTGAGGAAACGTTAGCTGTACAGCATACAGATCTAATCGACCAGGACCAGGAAGCCCAAGAAAAATCCTCCATTCAAGAATATATTAAGGAAAATGCAGCTATGAATGAAATTATGGAAGACAAGAATCCATGTGGCGAACAAAAGACTAATGGTGATAAGACCAAGATTCTTGCTACCGAAGAGACTTCAAAACAAAACGAAGCCGATAAAACACAAATAGAATCCATATGTGAAGCAGAATCAGATAAGGAGAAAACTACTACTATCTGCGATTTGTCAATGAATGAATCAGCTCCCGTCACAACTGCTGGAAAGAGTCCCTTACCATTAGAAGACGTGAATCAACCAGAAGAATCCAATGTAGCAGATATAACAGCTGTCGAACCGCAGGATATGGAAGTAGCAGCGAGTGACGACTTAGCTAAAGATGAGGTAAATGTTAACAAAACGCATGTTGTTGCGGACGTTTCAACTCCGTCGGAAATAGCACATAATGAAAGCAGCGGTCAGGAGCCAGTATCTCCCATAGTCGTCCCACCTACAGAACTTCTGGCTGACGAGAAAAACGACCTGAATGCGAGTTCTACGAAAATTGAATCCTTCACTGAGCAGCCAAAGCCCGCCAGCACTGAAACAATTCGATCTAAAAATGAAACTATTCAAGCCGACTCTGAGGATGAAATAAATCAGCTGGATAAATCGAGCATAGCTGAGGAAGTTGGAGAAGATTATGTTGTACAAGAAACGCCAAAGGCTAAAGCTTTTGTAAATGATCGGAATGTTACGTCGTCCAGCGAAGAAATGAGAGCCCAAGAAGAGGATCTTAACCCGATAGAAGAGTTTTCAGACCGTCTCAAAAAATCGAATGAAGTTGAAGAAACTTCAATTGATAGTTCAGCTAAGGAGTCTACTACGGAACAGACCTGCCAGATTATTCCATCTGCTACCGCAGCAGATTCGTCAACACATTCCTCAGAATTAATAAAAGATGATTCCGTTACAGAACAGCAAGGAGTAGATATATTGAATTCTTCAGCTCCATTGGAGGCTTCTTTATTGTCAGCTGCACAAGACAAAAGTTTGGCTGAAAATCCGGAGATGGCTACCACTGAGCCACTCAGTAGCAGCATAGCTGTCGATGGAGCTCCAGAAGCATCGCCAACTGAAAAGCTTTTGATAGCTATGATTACGGAAGATGCAACAGACAAATCCACTAATCGAACGGCAACAGAAGAGTCGGAAGAGGCAACTGATAATGATGTGAAATCTCTTAATGAAACGGACCATTTATCAATTGAGGAGGCTAAAGAACCCATAAAAAATATGTCCTTAAACGAAGATGAAGTAATATCTAAGGAGCTGGCTAAAGAGACCTCTGCTCAAGAAAAGCCGAAGACCGATGATCATCATATTAGTGCGAAATCTTCGGACCAGAAGGCGATACAAACTGCAGCAGTCAAAAAAGTTTCTGATATCATTGAGTTAAGCGATGATTCAAGTTCTGAATCTTCTCCAGTTGAAGATCACAACCCAGCCCCTGTAACTAAGGATCCCAAGGAGAATAAGGTTAAAGATATCGCTGAAGAAGGCACTCCAATTGCTGAAGTCAAGGAAACGTCTGATATTATTGAATTGAGCGATGATTCTAGTTCTGAATCACCTCCAGTTGAACAAGATCATATGCCAGCTCCTGCGCCTGCTTCCGAGGCAGATGCTTCTGTCCCAAATATAGAAACAATTGCTCATCAAGATGGAAAAGTAGAAGATGTAACTGATGAATTTCAGAATGGCGCAGCTACGGCGGCTGTTACTGCAGAGATATCACAGGCTTCAGATAAGTTAGCTTTTGTAGAGGTGAATGCAGCTGAAACAACTTCAACAACAGAATCTGTCGCAACTGTTGAACAAGACAAAGCTAAGGTTGAAAGTTCTGCTGATGAAGAGGCACCTTCTAAGGAGAAAGGCGAATCCAGCGGAGAAGTTTCGAGCACTGTGCAGGATGTTGAAGCATCCAAAAAGGAGAATATACTAAGCGATAAGCTACCGACGCTTTTTAATTCCAGTCCGGAACCCGAAGCATCTGACAAATTTATGGAGTCAAATCCAGAACCCTCAGTATCTACAGTGAAAACTATAAACATTACTTGCGATCCCGACGATACAGAAAAATTAAAGCCAGTCAAACGAGCGACCAGAAAGGGATCAGCCTCTTTGGAGACACCTGCAGAAGAAATTCTGATGAAGACAAGCCGACGTGTTCGAAAACCATCTGCAAAGGAGCCCATTACTCATATCCAAAATAAGATGGAGGAAACTGAGGAGGAAGATGTCCTGAAAAACATTCCGGAAGAGGCACATTCTTCTAGAGCCAATGAAGAGAATGAGTCAACAACGGAAGCTGTATCTGATCCTAATCAGGAGGAAGATACCGTTGAGAAGCCAAAGCGACGCGCCCGAAAGCCATTAGAGAAAGTGAAGTCAGCAGAAAAACCTAAGCGACGAGCACGTAAGGAATCAGCTGAAGTTCCTGACCCCGTGGTACACATAGAAAATAAAAAGGAAATTGAAGACGAACTTAAGGACGAAGAACAGACGCATTCTTCAAAAACAAACAAACAACATGAGCTACAAAAAGCAGATTCTTCCCAGAAGCAGGAGGTAGAACGCCAGGAAGAACACATCCATGGGCTACAAGAGGAGGAGGAGAAAGAAGAGCCCAAAAAATCTAAGGAAACTAAAAAAGTGGAGATCATCAAATCTCGAACAGAAAGACCTACAAGAAGAGGGCGAAAGGCATCGGAAGTAGACACGGATACTACATTGGGCAAGAAACCAAAGATGGACGACGAAGTCAACGAAGTGAAGGACTCGCCTACATCCACTCAGATCGAACAAGAACAGGAAATTCAAAAGCCAGAAAGACCCAAACGAAGAGGACGTAAAGCGTCGGCAGAGGAAGATTCAAATGTAGTTAAGGTCCCTTCAACTGAAGAAGTCCTGCAATCTATTGTGGAGGAAGATAATGAGGCCAAGGTCATCAGCACGGTGGATAAGGAACCTGAAGATGTTAGCACGAAGGGAAGGTCACGGCGTAGGGGGCGCAGGTCGTCAACAGAGGAGATCACAGTAGGCACATCATCCAGTCAGGCAAAGTCTGCAAATGGAAACTCGGAGAAGCCATTGGCGACAGATTCAGGGGATCAACCATTAAATCTTGCAGAACCAAATGGACCCCAGAAGCGATCTCGGAAATCATCAGAAAATATACCGGCAGCGGTGAAGGAGTCCCCTAAAGAAACAGATCACATAGAAAGACCCAAGCGTCGAGGACGCAAGCCATCGGTTGACATTGAGCATGTGGTTGAAGATGTCCCCGACAAACCAAGGCGAAGAGGCAAAACACCGGCTGACCCCGAGAAGCAACCTTCGGGTGAAGCAAAGGATGCCGAACCTGACAAAAAGTCTAGGCGCACTGCCCGCAAGCCCTCAGTTGAAACTGTGGTTACGGATGCCCGCAACATCGAGGTGGATCATCTTAAGGATATTGAAGAGGTAGCCGAGTCAGAGCCTGAACCCGACGCGACGACAAGTATGCCGCTTCCTGTGAAGGAGGAACCGAAGACTCGTCGGCGCGGACGTAATCTGAAACTCGAAACTTTGGACATATCGACCAAAACCACAGCTGAGGTAGGAAACTCACGCCTGCGTGGACGCAAGGCCACCCAAGATGACGTCCCCAAGTCCGAAGTCCCCGTGGAGGCTGAGACCAACCTTGATGAGGATCTCGACAATATAGTTCCATCGGATTCCAATAATGAAGTTCATAATCAGCCAGCGGATGAGATGGAGGCGGAAGTTACAGCAAAAGAGGGAAAAACCAAGAGACGGGTCCGCAAGGCCTCAGCAAATGTTGAAGAAGGGACGGCGGTAGCCAAGAAGACTTCGACCCGTCGCGGCCGCAAGGACGATATTGAGCAGGAAAAGCAAATCGATCTGCAGCAAGTGCCAACGGAGAGCGTTCCAGCAGTAGTGATGATGTCTGCCACTATTGCCGACGAAGCTGTGCGATCTGAGGACGAGATTACACCACGCCGGCGAGAGGGCCGTAACATGCCACGTAAAAATTACGACGAGACTTCAGATGAGGACAAGAAGAGATCTGCACGCCGGCCACGGAAACCAGCACTCAGCAAGCAGTTGGCTTTTAATGCTGAAGATTCGACCCCAGTGTCCAAACGCCAACCCGTCGAGGAAGTGGAGACGCCCGCCAATACGGTGGCTATCGAGGAGCCCACATCCACGCAGCGGCGCGAGGGACGCAACGTGCCCCGCAAGAATTACACGGAGGCGCCGGACGACGATAAGCCCAGTTCTTCTCGCAATCGCCGGGTCCGCAATTTGTCTGCTAAGGCCTTGGAGTTAATCGTGGATTCCTCACCTCGACCAAATACTCCAAAAAGCCGCAAGGTAAAGGCGGCTGCGAAAGATGAACCACCAGCAAAGAGAGCATCGCTAGAGGCGGTACCACCTACAGAAGCCGAGCCTGTGCCGGAAGAGGAGCCGGCACCCGTAATCATCAAGGGGCGTGCCGCTCGTCGCAAAGCAGATGATGATTTATCCGAACCGCTGGAAGCCAAGCCAGGCTCAAGGAACGCTCGCGCCACGGGACGTAAGGCCAAGGTAGACTCTGACCTGGATGAAGCTGCCCCCACTAAGAAGGCGCGGGGTGGAAGTCGTGCAAAGACGCCGGTAAATCCTCCAGAAGATAAGTCTGCCACTGAGCCGGAAGAACATCCTCCTCCGGTTAGGAAGGGTCGAGGTGGAACGCGTGCCAAAACTCCGGTGGCAGTCATCCCAGAGGATACTGCAACTAAGCCAGAAGATGAGCCAGCAAAGAAGCCAGCCGCCCGTAGTCGTGCACGCGGTGGCGCCAAAGCAGTAGCCGTACCAGAGCCGGAGCAGCCCGTCCATGAGTCGGATGTAGAGCCCGGAACAACTGCGACCACTGCATCGCGCGGAGGACGAGCCAAAAAGGTGCATTTTGAACCAACGGAAACAGCGGCGACGTCGACTGCCAACGCCGAAGATGCGCCAAAGCGAGCAACACGTTCCCGCCGGAAGTAAACATTTATATATACATATAGTAAGCAGTTAGTTAGATTTAAGAATCCCTTTGTTTCTTATGTTTGATTGTATTTACCTTGTTAATTTTTGATTATGTTTTTTTGTAACTTCTGTATAAAAAATTTGGAATTATATATATATTATCGGATCCCTTGTATCCCCTCCCTTATATTTCTGGGATGGCTTGCTCGCTCTAACTTAATACAAAAGAACCTTAATAGATTTAATTATTATATATATAATTAGTTAACCTGGTAAGGCATTTTATCAATTATCCCAAAAAATAAAGATTCGTAAACATACATACAAAGCAGACTTGTTAATGCTGATTCAATAAATCTTCGCAAATTATCTTTATTTTTTCGTATCGTATCGTCAAATCGTATTAATTTTTAATTATTTTGTATTTTTGGTTTACACACATATATTCCTCTTTCCCTTCTATCTGGTGCTACTTTATTACAGCTGAGGCAAAGACTTGTAAGGACTTGTTTTTGAGACAAGGGCACTCAAAACCAAAGCGAATTTTGTATATTATATGTAAGTATAAAGCACATCAAAAAGACATATGCCGTATATGGCATACGGTTGTGTTGAGTATAAAGGTAGAAATATTGTACATTGTATATATGTAAGCCTATACAAACTTTGAGAACATATCGCGGCGGGTATAAAAATATAAAGCCATACATAACAAAATAAATAGCATACCGAAATAAATCGGGTGGTCGATATAAATAAAATAAAGCACAGAACCTATATAAACATAAATATAAATATACACTTAAATCATAGCTTTGATCTCACTGGTGCGTGGGTGCTAGCAAACATCGGATAATACTTTCTAAAGCTTCTACAAAAACACATGGAAGTGGACGACAGGACACTAAAACAAGAAGTATCTAGGGTCTAAGCGCTGCGCTAAATGCAAACACAGTTTTGTGTAGTTTTTTTTGTGCGTCTGTCAGAGTCATAGACGGGGGTTCGTTGTCAGTGATACTCTAGGCTTTTACAAGGAGGTGCGGCTCTGAGCGCAACGAATCCGTTAGATACTGGATTTTCATGGTCTTTTGAAAGTAACGCTTCTCGTTCGGCGAGTTCACCATATAGACAATTGGACGAACGCCCACGTTGCGCCACAGGTCGGCAATGTGCCTGAAAATGAATGAGTTAATAAAGATTGAAGATACGAGCTATGACTTTTCTAATTGCGTACAAGTTAAACTCTTCTTTGTTCAAAAAGACAATGCTAATTCCGATCACGGGTGCAATGATGTTTCGGAAGATTGCACCGTAAATGGAGGTAATCAGTGTAGAGGACTTGAGGATGGACAGCGACAAATAGGTCTCGTGCCACAGACCGCATGTGATTTCTGGCTGTAGCTTACGGATCTGCAAGTAGAACCAAGTTTAGTAAGACGTTTCACGACCAGTAATTTTTTCTGACCTGGTATATGGCCAATGGGGAGCGACTTATGACAATTGTGCGTTGTGTGAACGTCTCGTTGGCGGCCATGAACTTTTGCAGCTGATCAAGCATGCGGGCGCTGTTGTCGTGCAGGCGCAGAAATAAGGTGGCTTGAGTCGCATCCTCCGTGTCCAGAAAGTCCGACAGCTGCCTGAGCGTGGCCACCGATTCCGCTTCATACTGCGACCTGTGAGTGCGGTGCAGTGACGTTTTGACGTTAAAAAGATTAAACGGAGATTCCACTTGATTCAACATTACCCCATTGGATGCTGGTCCGTGATGTTCAGCTTCTGCAGCTCCGTCAACGGTTGCTGGGCCACGTTCAGCCGCTTGGGGTTGGCCACCACAATTTCGCCGCAGGAAGTGAGGCTGGCGTCCAAAAGCACGTTTCGATATCCACGTGCGAGGCACTGTTAGGGCAAAAGGGGGATGTTATTGATTTTCGCTCTGCCTTAACCACCCGGCTTTCGTCCATGACGTCACCTTTTTGATAGCTGCCTTGGAGTTCTCGGGCGCATCGTACCCAGCCGCCCGGTTAGCAATTGGCCAGTAGCTAGGCCTATCATCCGGTGTGCTCAGCAGGCTGAGCAGACGCTTCTCGTTGGGACTGCGCTGCAGCTTCACGAACTTGGAGGCGACACATACAATGACCAGGGTGACGGTGCACCAGGGTATGGCGAGATTGCAGAACAGCCAGAAGACGTTGAAGCAGAAGAATATCAGGCTCACGGAGCAGCACAGTAGCTGGTAGATCATTTTGATCACACACCACAACCAGCGCCAATAGGACATTCAGCACGACGCAACTGGCCGGGCCGTGGGTGGTTCGGATCAGATTATATCGGTGTACGGTGTCTGTTGTGTTGTTGTTGTGCCCAACTATTTATATACGCCGTCGTCTTGTGCAGAAAATGCACTTATTTATCTTAACCCGAATACCACCCTCTGCTCCGCCCGCCGCCGCTTTTTTCACACTTTTGTTGAAAAAACCGCAGAAAATTAAGAACATGTGTGTATTTAAAGTTTTGCACAAAATGGTCACACTAAAAACACGACAAATTTATTATCAATAATATCGATGTTATCGATGGAAAAGGCGCGGACTATCAAAAACCAAATGTATTGTATGGAAATAAATACTATTTTTGTAGTCTTTTCTAGTTTTGATTCCATATTTATTTGCAATATATCAGACACATTCATAACTTAGTGAGCAGGCGTATCCAGCGACGGATAGTTGGATGGGCTAGACGAGTGTAGACGCCTGGGTAGTAGGGATCCGCACAGCCCACTCCCCAGGATACTATTCCGATAAGGGTGCCTTGGGAGCTAATCGGACCTCCGCTGTCACCTTGAATAACGATTTCGGTTCAGAGCATTCCATGATCAAAACAGAGATTATAATACTGATAACTTACCTTGACAAGCATCCGTATTTCTGGCAGCCGCACAAAACATTCTGAAAGATATGGATAAATATGAGCATTTTTAAGATTTAAATGGTTGTTCCTACTAATGAGTATTTTTTTACAAGATCTACCGAAAATATTTATATACTTACGCCTCGGTAACGCCACCATGGTTACGGAGATCGTTGTGGCATTTCTCCTGGTTGACCGTCAGCACGGTGGTGCTCTTCAGCACCGACGATAGGACCGGATTGGTGGTGCTCATGTGTCCCCAGCCAGAGACAACGGCCGGCAGACTTTCCGCGATTGCCTCTCCAACGGCGGGCAACCGAATGGGGGCTACCTTGCCCAACGGGTAGTTAAGTGCTCCATCCGCAGTACGCAGCAGGGCCACGTCAAAGTTCATGTCCGCCCGGTCGTAGGCGGGATGCTTGTGAATGGACTTCAACGGCTGGACGGTGCCACCAGTGGCACGCTGGACACTTCCTTGACGGAGCGTGAACTCCCGCGGCTGGTTCTCATGGCCGTCGATGCAGTGGGCTGCCGTGATTGCCCAGTTGCCGGACAGGATCGAGGCTCCACAGATATGAACTGTTTGGCGACGCAGCGACAGTTGGTAAGGGAACTCGCCCTCGGTAGCATCGCGTCCGTTGACGATTCGGCTATCCGGTTGCCGTTGGGCTGCAGCTGCTGCATTCACGCGGGCGGAGCCCAGGATCAAAAAGATCCCAGCTAGGAGCAGTAGACTAGGAACTCGGGGCTTGTGCATGGTTGTCTGCTGACGAGTGGAAACTAACCAGCCGCAGGAAACCGAGAGTCGATATATTCGCGGGCGCTTTATCAATTATTAGGGCTCTTATCTGGCGCTGCGTACACGATTTCTGAAGAAGCTGCGCCGTTTGGCCGTAATTAGCCATTGTCAGTTGGGTTTTTTTCGTTTCCTATCTTCCAGATTCGGTGATTTTATTACTGTTTACAGCGCTGACGACGGCAATGAACTTCCGCAAGAGAAGCGGGAATCCGACAAGCAACAGTGGCCGGAAACTATCTGAAAAGTTAAGATTCATAATAAAAGTTTGATTTTTATACTAGAACATACTAAAATTGAAATATCATGTTCGGGTTTCTGCTTGCAGGGGAAGGATATTTCTTTAAATATACTCTGCCTGAGAGCTCAAAAATTGAGATTTGAAAATCCGCGCCAATTTCATTAACAACTTATCGATACCTCCAAATAAGGAGGAATAGATTTATTAGCAGAGTTTCCAACCTTTTCCAGAAAAGTTATCGATGTTTAGAAGTTATCGTGAGCCTAAATTAGTACGTTTTAGCGCCGTACACATTATTTTTCAGTTGGTGCAAGACAGTCACACTGTAAAATTTAATGACGACGGTAAAGATACGCGCGGTTGTTCTTCGGTCCGTAGTTGTAAAAATAAAATAAATTAATATCCACTCAAAATAACTCCGGTGTAATCCGACTGAGGACTATTATTACCACAAAACTTTGCTATACCAATCTAATACGTGCTCCAGAGCCGTTGTGCGGGTGCGAGTGCGATAGCGACAGTGACCGAGTGCAGCAGCCGATTGCAGCGAAAGAGGAAAAACCCAAAGTTGTTGTTGCTCGCAAAATAAAATCAAATAAAGGCAAAACTAGCTCTAACGCTCCTGCTGCTTGGCCATGGCCCCCAGGAAAGGTTAAGAACGGAACAGCAAAGGGAGTTTTCGGCACAAAAACAACAACAACAAATACAAGAAGAAGACGGGCCACTCCTTTTGTGTCCGACTCCGAGATGTGTGCGTGTTCGTGTCCGCGTCCGCCTTTGTGTATTGCAATTGAAAACTGGTGATTGCTGAATAAATTAAGGCTGCGCCGAGCTGAAATCGTAATTAGCGGAGCGAGCGAGGCAATAAAAAGTGAAAATCTTCTGCGTTTTCTTCTGTCTGCAAAAGAAGAAGTAGAATAGGCGACGACTACAGCTACAGTTAGAGATAAGAAGAGCTCGCGCACCCACACAAACACGCGCAGGCCGAACGGAGTGAGTGTGCGTGTAAAGCCTCTGTGTGTGTGTGCGTGTGAATGTGCTTATGACTCACGGCTGGGCCAGTGAGCGGGAGAGAAAGAGAGTGCTGGCTTGAGCTACCTACGGCAACAAAACGAAACGCAAACAACAACAAAACGCCGCATGAATAGAATTTCCCAAGTTGAGCGTAGCTAATCGCGTTGGAAGAAAATTCCAAAGTGCCCCCGCCACCAAACGTACTCCGCGCAGAACAGCTCGAGAGAGAGAAAGAACGCTGGTAGAAACATGAGCTTCACCAAGTGGTTCAAGAAGAAGGAGGCAATCTCCGAGATCGGGGCGCCCACAAATTTCCAGCGACACTTCCACGTCTCCCGCAACCAGGAGACGGGTGACCTGGAAGGCCTTCCCTCACCATGGGTGCGACTCATGAACTCACAGATCACCCGCGACGAACAGGATAAGAATCCGGACGCGGCATACCATGCCGTCAAGTACTACAACTATTCGATCAAGAAGAAGGAGAACGAGGTCTTCAAGCCCTTCATCACCGAGGATGTCATCCATGAGGAGTCCAAGGAGATCGAGAACTACGTCAACTACAAAAACAAGCACAAGTCGCAGGACCCGGAAAAGTCTGACGACGATGGCAGCTCCACGGCCACCGAGACGGAGAGCAGCAGCGGCTGCGGCTCCTCTGCGGGCAACAGCAACAGCAGCAGCATCAACGACAGCAGCCAGCAGTCCACGGTGCCGCTAGACGTGCTGGGGGATGTGTTCAAGGAGCTGAAATCCAACCTTGAGCATCGCGAGACGCTAAAGGCGAATGCCTCATCGCAGGATCCGCCACCGGTGCCGCCCAAGAAGTCGCCACACGCAATGCCGCCCAAGCCACAGATCAAGCCCAAGCCCCGGGTCACCCAGAAGTTCTCGAGGACCTCCGATCTGCGGCGGGAGGAGGAAGGCGACCACCAGCACAAAGTCAACACGGACACTATCATCATCAAGCCGGCGGCGGGAGCAGCAACGCATGCGGACGGCGGAGACGATAATCCGGACGAGACGATACTGCGCCGCTCAAAGGAGAAGCGGGCACACAAGACCGATGCCGAGGTCTATGATGAGCTGCGTGCCATCTGCAATCCGGAGGACCCGCGGGAGCGCTACAAGACCACCCAGGAGGTGGGCAAGGGCGCCTCTGGCATCGTTTTCATTGCCGGAGACCTTCAAAACGAGTCGCAGGTGGCTGTAAAAACGATCGACATGAAAAACCAGTCCTCGAAGGATCTCATTCTCACGGAAATCCGGGTGCTAAAGGACTTCAATCACAAGAACCTGGTCAATTTCCTTGACGCCTATCTGCTGGAGCCAGAGGACCAGCTGTGGGTGGTCATGGAGTACATGGACGGCGGCCCCCTCACCGACGTCGTCACCGAGACTGTGATGAAGGAGCGCCAGATCGCATGCGTCTGCCGGGAGGTGATATACGCGATCAGTTTCCTGCACGCCAAAGGCATCATCCACCGCGACATCAAGTCGGACAACGTACTACTCGGCATGGACGGCTGCGTCAAGGTGACGGATTTCGGCTTCTGCGCCAATATCGAGGGTGATGAGAAGCGCCAGACCATGGTGGGCACTCCTTACTGGATGGCTCCCGAGGTGGTCACGCGCAAGAAGTACGGCAAAAAGGTGGACATCTGGTCAATCGGCATCATGGCCATCGAGATGATCGAGGGCCAGCCACCATACCTGTACGAGACTCCGCTCCGTGCCCTCTACCTGATCGCAGCCAATGGCCGGCCGGACATCAAGAGCTGGGACAAACTGAGTCCCAACCTGCAGGACTTTCTGGACCGCTGCCTCCAGGTGGAGGTCGACCGGCGAGCCACCGCCGATGAGCTGCTCGCCCATCCGTTCCTCAGCGACTGCAGTGAGGTGAAGGCGCTGGTGCCCAACATCAAGGCGGCCAAGAAGGTGCTCCGACGCAACGTATAGTTGCTGTGCAATCACCGGGCGGCACGGCTGCTTTACGCGTGATCGGAATCGGGATCTATCCCGTGTGTATAATGAGTTTTCAATGTAAATTTGTTTTGTGTGGACGCAACCGGAAGCGGAACTGGAACTGGAACTGGAACAGAATGCTGATCGTAGTCTTTGTAGTGTTTACAACCATAGAAATAGCGAGAGCGCAGGACTAGGACCCGGCAACTCCCCGTCAATAAAAAGGTAAGTTCCGACCATATATTCCCTTTAGCTCCCAGGTAGCTAGCTTAGTTTGTTATTCATTGGAAGCGATTTGCGTTTCAACGAAAACCTTTTCGCAATGCCAAATGAGGAAACGGAGGCAGTCGGTTTTTTTGTTCGCTGGGTTTGTTAGTCTGAGAGCGTCGTCGTCAAAGAGACCCAATACCCAAAAACGGCAATAGTTGGCTTTATCTTGAGTCGCTTAATCAGTAACTGACTCCGTTTCGAACAAAAGATTAAATTCGATCAAGGCTGTGCGTTAGCAAGTGGCTTGTGTCTTGCCATTGTCTGTAACGTGTACATATGTAAATATTAACCAAAGAAATCCAATGTACGATCGTAAAGCTGGAATTATAAATATACATCACATTAAGATGAAAGAATAGGTCAGTCAGAATCTTATGTAAAGAAATTTTTCTATCTGTTCAGTCAAATATTTACTTATATATTTAACGAAAGCGCTGCTGACAAACTGTTAGTTGGCAAATTGGCAATGCGTAGTTCTTATCAATATTGAGACGTATCATGTATACATATGTATCTTTATCAGGTTCAATAATTTGCACACTTTCAAGTAAATATTCATACAAATATTGTATGATTGTAAATAATACGAAAACATTTCAATTGTATTATATTGATGATGAGACCTATACTTTACTCGAACAGCAAATAATCTAGCATTTTATTGTTTCCTGAAAGTAAACCAGCTAATTTTAATAAACAATTCATATTTCTTGGGAATAATCCATTTTAAGGAGTATTTTTGAGTCTGGGCATCGCTCTCACTCTCTCTCTCTCGATTGCAATTACTCTCGTTTAAGAGCATGTGTACCGTTATTCGGCGAGAGGGCCTACCTGCAGCCATCCCTTTCGTTTGTTCACCTATTACGTATACAACATGTGTACGTGCAAAGTTTTTTTTTTGTGCAAGACAAACATCCCATTGAAAAGACTGACAATCAACGAAAACGAAAGAAGACGCGGGCGGCAACAACAAAATGCAACAAACAACACAACTAAGTACACAATTCAACACGCTCGTTCGCATTTCCTGTTTGGAATATCGCTTTGTCTGGCCAAAATATTCATACATCATAATAAATGATACAAAAAAAAGTAAAGTAAAAAAACTTTAATTCATACGCAGACAGAGACAACACCCACACAAAGAAGCGTACATATTTGTATTTGCCTTATCAGCCGCATTAAAAAAAAAAAAAAAAACACTATAAGTGCTATTGTAAGTCCCCCTTGCAAGTCCAGAAATCGGTGCCGAGTTTATCAAATTCTTAGAACAATTTTCGTGCCATTTCGGTGTGATAAGCGGACAAAATAAAGCTACGATCGCCGGAGAGTGAGAGAGCGAAAGTGGTGGAGTCAAAGTCAAGCAGGGGTTTGTGGGGTGAACCCACTGGGGTGTGCATGTGTGTGTGCAACACAAAGAATGAGAGTGTGTATAATTGCTTCTCTCGCATTTAGTATCTTCTTCTGCATGGCGTGCACACCCTCCTCACTCCCTCCCACTCAGTCACTCAATTTAATTGCCTTTGCTGCATGGCGGAGTAAGCGAGAAAGGTGGCGGCAACGACGCGACGTCGCGACTCCGTTGAGCTATTTTTACTCTCCCCCACTCCCACTACAACTCGCCTTTTCCCTTAGGTTCTTCCGTCCTCCTCCTCCACCATTCCCCGTCATTCTGTTATATGCATGGATCTCTAGGCTCTTTATTTGTTTATATTAGTGGCGCATACTTTTGCTTTCCGTTTCACGAGGGAGAGGGAAGTCTTGAATGCCAAGTGCAGGAGAGAGTGAGTGAGAAGGGCTGTGCAGGAATTTCGCAAAAATTAAAATGTGCGTTCTTCTCCGTCGTCTTTTTGTGGTTTTTCTTCCGTTTTTTTTTTTTTTATTCTCTGACTTCTGGGCGTGGATCTCGATGCTGAGGCCAAAGTACGCCATGGGAGTGAAAGGGCCAGAGCGGCCGTGGATCCCCTTTTCTAGGCGAGCGACGCCCCGAGACCCAGAAATAATGACTAAACCACTCACATTTGGTTCGATTTCGAATGATAATTTCACCTTGCGTAAAAGGTTTTCGGCTGCCTGCGTGCCTGTGTGTGTTTGTGTGAGTGAGTGAGCGAGTGAGTGAACCACACACATGGGTTGTTATTGTTTGGTAGCTATGCGGATTTTTAGATGATTCATTCATTACTTTTCGGCCAGCCAAGTTTTTTTTTCTCATTCAACGACATCAAGGGGGCTGTTTGTAATATAACCCCTTGACAATGCAAGTTGTGTATTATCCGCCTGGCATTAGTAACACTGTTTTGTCAGAGTTTCAGTCCGCCTGCGACAGACTCATCCATACACAGGCACAAGCACAAGCACAAGCACAAGCACATGCGCTTGCTGCATGCAATACAAATAAATACATATATTTTTATTGTGCGACTCATTGGAACGCAATGCAATGCAAATGCAGTGAAAGAGAAATAACACGATCCACATGCACGATCCACCGGATCCACCAGTGAACTTCATGTGGCACTCTCCGCATCTGGAGCGCGCTCTCATTTGCCTGTCAGTCAGCCTAACGGTTCTTCTCGATTCTGTATTTTTGTCGATGGAAAATTGTGAGGGAAAAACTGGGTATCTTGTGAATGTGAATGCCAGCCCAGAGTTTCATTGAAATTCAAGCGTGACTTTCGAGCGGGTGGCCGCTTCACATGCTGATAAATATAAACAATTATTGCACTGATAATTGCCGCGCTCCGCTCTCCCATGGCACAAACAACATCCATAGCCTGAGAATAAACTGATTTATATGCCGTGCACTTGCTAATGACAGAGAGCCAAAAACAGAGAGAGCGAGAACAGCGCCTCAAAGTGATGCCAAAATATTATGCAGAAACCTGAAAGCATAATAAATATTATTGTATTACTCCATTTAACCTCAACCTCTGCTAAATACAAAGCGAACCCCCAAGGCTCACCTGCCGTGTAGCGGTCTATATTTAACGGCTGCTTGCCGGAACCTAATCAGCTGGCAGTATCAAGTGCGCTGATAAGAAAAGCTTGCGTCGATAACGAAACAGTTGTATGATTAATTCACTTTACCTTGCGGTCCCCCTAAAATTTGTGTTTTTATTTTCTGTTTTCAAGCATACTATCACAGTCTAGGGCAAATTAGTAGGTAGACTGGGAAGGAATTTGTTTAAGCTTGGTTTAGTCATTGTTGAAGAAAATTTAAATTGGGTTTAATCATTTTGCTTGCTATAATAAAACTAGATTTATTTTTTCCTTAGCATATGAGTCATTTATGAGTCATATTATACAACAAATTGAAGACCTAATTAGTTTATAATACAAGCATGTGTATTGAAGAAAAATTGAGGGTAAATGCAGGATTAAATTGAATCACAATTTGGAAAAAATATTAATAGTAATATTAATAAAAAGTTGTTTTACATCTCATATATTATTATTGAAATGGAAAATTCCATTAAAAAATAAGTAATACCTTTTGATGTTTACCAACGTTTCTGTCCTTCACTGTAGTGGATTTTATGTAAAAACGTTTATTTAACTGTGTTGGCAATTATTAAAGGTCAAAGTGTTAATTATGCGCCAATTGTGTTTGCCTTTCCTAACCGCCACGAACCCCAGACCCCTCTCCATGGCTGCAGTGCAGCATTTGACCTGAATGCCAATATTTACTGACCATCTCGTTTCATCTTCTTTTCAGCACGTGACAGCTACAGCGAGAGGAGCGGCGAGACAACAAGAAGAATCACAGAATCCCGAGGAATCCGAAGCCGTAGCAGCTGGGATCCATTCCGCATCGCTGGAGACGTCGACGGGGTTGGGGTTATTGCTTAGATTAGATATTGTCCTATGGCAAAATTAGCTTACTTCGTACATTGCGAGAATGTATGTGAACGACCGACCGACCACGCACACAAGCACGCACATATGATATACATATAGATACTGTAGTACTGTATTATTTACTGTAGTGACATAAGTTGGATTACTCTTTATATACCCGTATATATATATACATAATTGTGATTTAAGCGATTTTATCAAATCTGCATTATGCAATTCTACATAAATTCGTCGTATAGTCCGTAAGCACAAACAAAAAGGAACCCCAAAAGAGCAGAGAACATGCAATACTTGTTGTAAATTACCAAAAAGGCGATAAATGTAGCAAGTGGAAGCGAGTGTAACAAGTGCCATTAGGACTAGAGAGAGCTAGGTAGGCAGCAGCAAGCGACACACAGCAACGAAATTATCTCCACAGTTCATTGTATTTCCCCGTCAAATACGGATATCACTAAATCAGATAGATAACTAATTAGATGCCTGGCCTGAGCATGTAAATTAGCTGATAACGAAAACAATGTTTGATATTCCATTTTAATTAGTACAAACGTAAGACTAACGAAAATGCAACGCAAAAGAACATATTTAATAGGCAGACTTCCTTGTTCTTCCTTCCGACCCTCGGATCTGCCATACACCGCACAGAGAAACCTATCAAGATAGAGATGTTATATAACGCGTGTGTCAAATAGCTATGAAGAGAAAGAATATCCCTAAAGGGAGTTTATATGCATATACGTGGTGGTATACGTACACTAAACCTAGTCCCAACGAAAGGGAAATACGAGCAATGCCAAAAACGAGGAGAAAATAATGCAAAGAAGAAAGTTTTGAAAAGGATTTAATTAACAACCTAGCATAGCCTTAGCCGAAACAGTGCTTATACTTTTGGCAGATATCCATAGTAGTTTTCCATCTGTGTTTGTGTTTAGTTCAATTTGTTTGATGCTATTTCCCACCACACTAGATTTATCCGAAAACAATCTTTAGCTAGTCGCCAACTCTTGGTAGGAGTTATTCTATTGAAGCACAACGAAGAATGAGGAGGATTTAACTAAGAGCTGTTTGGCTTCTTTACTTGTTATATACATATACACGCGTCGTACGACCGATAGGGTTTATCTTTTACTTGCGATTCTGATATTAGTAGCCAATCGATTGCTGCTGCTGCTGCTGCAGATCGGTTCATAGTTAAATTTTATATATACGATACGATACGAGATCCCATTTTTTGGCCTACAATTATAATTGTGCATTCATAATTTTCAATGAGCTTATTAATTAATCGAAAATTTACTTGATTTTTTTAGTTTAGCTTAAATTAGTAATGAGTATTAGGCAGGGCAACAAACGAAGATGGAGATGGAGATTCCATAAGCAGTAGAAGTGGGTTTTAGGAACAGAGACATACCCGAACTTACATATTCGCAGACACGCATTTAGGACGAACGAAAATATTGCAATTAATAACGTACATTTAATTGAAACTTAAGTCTTCAAACAAGAAACAAAGAACAACAAATGGTAGCATAATTTTTTATACGCAACTTTTATTGCAAATTGTAAAGGAGATTGAGGAGAAAAGAAGCTGACATCAATTTTGATCGATTCGTAATTATATATATATTAATATACAACACAACAAGAATTGGCGCTATTTCAATTAAACAAACTTAAACGTAGTTAAAATACAAAATGCATATTAATTAATGTGCAAGGTCAAGACCCGACTTGCCAAAATAAACGTAAACAGTATGAGTATGAGTATGATAAACAATACGGGATATCCATATTTAGAAGGAGGAACAATTACGATCCTCCTTACCGCTTTTACGGTCGAACATTTTAGATTCAATGAGCAAATTCCACCATCAGTTTTATGTTTATGTATTATGATGCACACGTATTCTTTTGCTTGGAAACCTAAGTCGTAATCGTACTACTTTTATTATATATATGTCATTATTTAGATTTATCTTGCAATTTTATCAATTAAGTATACCCAAACACACGCAGACCTAAAAGTCCCATTTAGTTTTTGTATTCGTCCCCATCCATCCACTGCGATTATACTGAAGATTATCCCTCACGATTGTATGTATTTAGTTTTAGCTTGCACTGTATTTTTATTTTGTGTTGTTAAATATATCGTTATTTACTTATTCGACCAAAGCAACTGGATGATAATTCTGTTGGGTAAATATTTACTTTTACAGCTGTCGTAATGTTAGCAAGAAAACAAAGCATTACCTATTTTCCAGATGGAAATCGTTTAAATTAAAGAGATCTTGCTCCTCAAAAATAATAAGAATAAACTCTCGAGCTCTCTACACGACTGGATTTAATTCTCTGACATAAAAACAATAGTAATATATCAACTTAATTCGCTCTTATATTTACCCAACAAGATTTACAAAAGAAACTCAAGTAAAAGAAAGTAGATTACAGTAACATTAATATATATAAAAACATAAAGACTCCTTGGTTAGTGCTATTTTTACTGCTCCTGTAATCCTACAGCCACACGTCCTCGCGATATTTGCCCTGCGTCTTTAGTTCCTTAAGGCGGCGCAAGGCCTCTTCTTCATTAAGATTAAGCGTCTTTTGCAGGCATACACTTAAGCCATTGGCGATTGACTGAGATATCTTGGCGCCATCGGCGCAGACATAGAGCACAGTATCTGGCTTCAGCAGAAGCTCGGCTAGCTCTTCAGCATCTTCCTCCAGAAGCTTTTGGACATAGCACGGGGATTCCCCACGAGAATAACAAGTGCGTAATCGCGACAGCACCGTGGATTGCTGCAAGGCCAACAGCTGATCTCTCTTCAGTATGGCCTCTGGTGTCTTGGCACCTACGTACAGCCAGGACTGACCCTTGTTATGATGATTTTGCTGCTTCAGAAGTTTTTCCTTGTGTCCCAGGAAGCCTAGGAAGGGGGCCAGGCCAGTTCCCACGGCTATGAGTATTTGGTTGCTGCAGAGATCCTGCTCTGTGTATCGGAATGTGTTGCTCAGCCGAGGATAGATGAAGACTTTGGTGGACTGCTTATTGACTTGCTGGACTATTCCTTCCAACATGCTGGTTGTTACTCCGGGCTTGTGGCTAAGCAGGGAGTAAATGATACGGAGCTCCTGGACATCGCTATCCAAGGGAGTATTGGCTATAGAGTAAGGCCGTGGCAGTAGACGTGGCAGATGCTCTGCCAGGAAGGCCAGCGGTGGCTTACAGCTGCCGCAGAGGTCAAGAATGTCCGACAGCTTCAAACCTTGCTCCAGGATAAGGGAATTGTAATGGGCTGTGGCCTGCTTTGAGGACAGGCAGGCCAGAAAGCTGCGCTCCCGTTCGTTGCTTGTAAAACCGGCCAGGGCACTGAGGAACTGCTTTTGTGGAACGCTTCCGAGGGCCAGGCAGTGTGTAAGGATCTCCCGTGCAGTCGTCATAGGCGGTATGTGTGCGGGTACCTTGGCGTTCTTTTTGGCGCAGTTCAGGACCAGCTTCAGATAAAAGGGGGCTTCAGCCTTGACCTTAAGTTCGAGCCGAGAAAGCAACGCATTCACCACATCCGGACTGTTACTTGGCATAATTCCGATGGTGTCTCCTGGTTGATATTCAAATGTGGACTCTAGTACTAGCTCTACCACGCGCTTCGTCCCAGTTGCCATATCGGCGGCCACAAGCACGTTGCTTCCCTTTACCGCTGCCGGCATTGGTCGTGCCGCGTCCGAGCGGGCGAATGGAAACTTCAAGACATCGCCGCATCTTAGTTGGGCACATGTTTCGCTGATTAACTGCAAATAACAGCGATTAAATATGTTTCCCAGAGTTTCGCCGCGCTCACCTGCTCCTCGCCTGTGAAGCACACCTCCAGATTGCAGTCCAGCGGCTTGGCGGGTATATATTCACTCAGAATATACGCCTCTATATCCGTTTTATCCGGATTGTGAGAATCGGAGCCGACCATGATAAATAGAGTGGCATCAGCCTGATCGCCAAAATATAACTTATTCGCGATAATTCCCTAAAATTCCCTCAGTTATCGATAGGCAGGGCTATCGGAAAGCATGAGGAATACAATTTGTTGCTGTCCAACTCGAAATTTCCAGTAGATTTTAACAGGATTTATCTTAGAAACGGCAATGGCAGGCAGCGCCAACAGTGACGACGAGTTCCATGATGCTATCGGCGAGGAGATCACCGAGAAGGAGGCCAGCAGCACGCGACTGAGCGAGAAGGACGTGGACGAAGTCGTGGAGAAGCACAGCCAGCTGAGGTTGGATGACGAAGCGGAAGAAGGCGCGGCTGGTGGAGATGCCCTGGTGAAGCAGCCAGACTCCGAAATGTCCATCGAAGAGTTGCGGGAACTGGAGAAGGATCTCAGCCCTGAGGAGCTGGCGGCGAACAAAGAGAAGGCTAACAAACTCAAGCTGGAAGGCAACGAGCTGTTCAAGAATGACGACGCCGAGGGCGCCGTTAAGATCTACACAGAGGCCCTGGACATCTGCCCCTCGAACAGCACCAAGGAGCGGGCAGTGCTTTACGGCAACAGAGCAGCTGCCAAGATTAAGCTGGATGCCAATAAGGCGTCCATCGACGACTGCACAAAGGCTATCGAACTGTGGCCTGAGTACGTGCGCGTTCTCCTCAGGTGAGCTATGCCGGTTCCCTATAATCAAAACATGGATCAACTAATAGTGTGTGTATCCTCCCGCAGGCGAGCCAAGCTCTACGAGCAGGACGACAAGCCCGACGAGGCTCTCACAGACTACAAACGCGTCTCCGAACTGGATCCTGGACAGCAAGAAGCTCGCGAGGCACAGGTTCGCCTGCCACCCATCATCAATGAGCGGAACGAAAAGCTCAAAACCGAAATGCTGTCCAACCTAAAAGACCTGGGCAATATGATACTGAAACCGTTCGGGTTGTCCACACAGAACTTCCAAATGCAACAGGATCCCAATACGGGCTCCTATTCCATAAATTTTAATCAAAAACCAAGCTAGTGGATATAGTTCTGTTGTGAGTGTGAGAGACAGCAAATAAGTTGATCCGAGAAAAGATTTTTTAAATAAAATTATAGTTACTGGATGGATACTGTGTTGAAATGTAAATATTGCATCCTAAAAACTCCCAAAAAATAAGTAAATACTGATTTTATTATCAAGAAATATTCATTCATTCAATTAAATATTGCTTAAAAACTAACAATTTTAAGCTTTCAGCCGCTCATCTCTGTAGCCTCCGATAACGATAACGATACATACACGAATCGAAGCAACAGCTGACTTATTACACTTGTGTTGTTCGTGAAGAAGAAGAGCTTGGTTGAAAAATCGCAATTTGCTAAATTACAAAACAAGAATCGTGGAATTTTAAGGTCCATTCTAGTGGTTTCATGTGATCCATGCCAGTTGCATGCAAAAAAACACGGAAACAGTGAGCCAGCACAATCGCCAGCAGAGTGATATGAAAACAGCCAGGTGGAGCGTGGCCAGTTGATTCCAGTCGCCCAGTCGCGTCATCCAGCATGTTCCGGAGTCGCAGCTGGTTCGGCGGTCCCTGGGGCGGGCGTCCCAAGAACCGCCTCTCTCTGGAACACCTCAAGTACCTGTATAGCATTTTGGAGAAGAACACCACCGTCTCTGAGAGCAACCGTGGCCTGCTGGTGGAGTCGTTGCGCTGCATTGCGGAGATCCTAATTTGGGGCGACCAGCACGACTCTCTGGTGTTCGAGTGAGTTCGCGTGATATCCCGTGTCGACAAACCGCCGTTAACCCTCTAACTTACTTCCAACAGCTTCTTTCTGGAGAAGAACATGCTATCTTACTTCCTGCACATCATGCGGCAGAAGAGCGGCGGCTCTAGCTTTGTGTGCGTGCAGCTGCTACAGACGCTCAACATTCTCTTTGAGAACATACGAAACGAAACGTCGCTGTGTTAGTCTCTCATCTGCTCTGACTGTTAGCTGGAATTAACCTAATTTTTATACTTGCAGATTATCTGCTGAGCAATAACCATGTCAACTCCATTATGGTGCACAAGTTTGACTTCTCCGACGAGGACGTAATGGGCTACTACATTCTCTTCCTGAAGACGCTCAGTCTGAAGCTAAACACCCACACCATTCACTTCTTCTACAATGAGGTAGGTTGGGTCTACTTTAAACGCGTCGTGGAAATTCACTTAATGCTCGATTTTTACTTTTGAAGCACACAAACGACTTTCCTTTGTACACGGAGGCCATCAAGTTCTTTAATCATCCCGAGTCCATGGTGAGGATTGCTGTGCGAACCATTTCCTTAAATGTCTACAAAGTGCAGAACTCCAGCATGCTGCGGTTCATAAGAGACAAGTATATATATCAGAAGTCCCTCGGTATAATTAATTTAATAATCAAAACGTTCTTCCAGAACTGCTGCTCCGTACTTTAGTAACCTGGTTTGGTTTATTGGCAAGCACATTCTGGAACTAGACACCTGCGTGCGCACAGATATAGAGTAAAAATCCTCAGCCCCATTAAGTTTATGTATGTATCATTGTCGTTTCTACCCTCTTGCAGCCACCAGTCGAACCAGAAGCTATCCAATCTGGTGGCGGAGCACCTGGATCACTTGCACTATTTGAGTGACATTCTGTTGCTGGACATAAAGGACCTGAACGCGGTGCTCACGGAGCACTTGCTGCATAAGCTGTTTGTGCCCCTGTACATATTTTCTTTGACGCCAGCCCCTCCGCCGCCTTCGCTGGCGGTGGTCACGCAGAATCTGGCTGCCGTGCTTAATCGGAATGTGGACATTGACATACAGGAGATGCACAATCCACGCGTTAGCTCAATCGTGGCCCTGTTCCTCCTCTCTCTGGTCTTTCTGGTCGTCTCCCATGCGCCGCTGGTGCACGCCTTAGCCTGGGTCATTCTCAACGGTGATCACAGTGTGTTCAAGGAGGGCGCGGCCGAGATTCTCAATTCGTACGTGGAGCACCGTAAGGTGGTTGTGCCGGGATTCGGTGAGCCTAACGAGAGTCTCGAGCAGGCCCTGGACACGGTCACCGGCCAGTCAAGTGGCTCTAGCTATGCTCTAAGCGAAGACAGTGGTGTGGAATCGTCATCGCCTGCCGCCACGGAACCAGAATTACAGGCGGATGACACGGAATCGGTAGAGACGAAACTGCTGCGAAACATAACTGACGAAGAGAAACAATTGCAGCTGCAGAGGTCATCTTCCTTGGCGAAGGCTGACCTCGGTGATATGGCCAAGCCGTTTTTGGACACAGTCCTGCAGGCCTTGGACTGCACTGAGAACGACTACCTGGCTCTGCTGTCGCTGTGCCTCATCTACGCAATGTCGCACAATCGGGGTGAGTAAAAATTCGTTACCTTTTATTTTATTTCACATGCTTCTCTGTCTTTGGGCTAATGCTATGTAACTTTCCCTTGCTCTGATCACCCCATTCGTGCTCCATTCTAATTGCTTTCTATGTGTGTCACGAACTTGTGATCCCGTTCAGATGGTATGTAACTCTCGTCCTCTCGTCGAACTAATCCACTATATTAGACAGCTATCAATTAAGCTTACTGAATCTAAGCGTTATTTTCTTCCATTATTTAGGTGTCAAGAACGAGTGGTTTGAGCAGGTTCTGGCCAAGTCTACACGTGGTTCATTCAGCTATAAGACAGCCTTGATAGAACATCTGTTGGATATCATCACACAGTCCAGTCAGCCATGTAAGTGCAAGTCACCGTTCTTAAGTACATATATAACTGCAATCTTTTTATTTTAGCCTGCCGCATCCGCCTGATAACCGTTGAGATTGCCCTGGAGCTGCTGGTTACCTTTACGCGCCCCAACTCGGATGAGGCACGCTGCATCACTCCCGCCCAGCAGGATTTACTCTTCAGCGCCAGAAACCAGTCCATGGCGGTGCTCCGCAACTTTTACAAGTCAGAGGATATCTTTCTGGATCTGTTTGAAGACGAGTACAATGAGATGCGGAAGGCGCAACTGAATGTGGAGTTCCTCTGCATGGACTCTGCCATCTTACTGCCTCCCACGGGTACGCCCCTCACGGGAATCAGCTTTACGCGCCGTCTGCCCTGCGGAGAAGTGGAGAAGGCTCGGAGAGCCATACGCGTCTACTTTCTCCTGCGCCGCACGTGCCAAAAGTTTTTAAACGAGAAGGAATCTTTGCTGCCGCTGACAAACGTCGTTAATCTGGTGCAGGTGGAGAATGTGCTGGATCTAAGTAAGTACCTTCGTTAGAAGCTGTGGCAGTGTTGTGACTTTAACTCTACGTGATTCCATAGACAATAGCGACCTGATTGCATGCACCGTGGTGGCAAAGGACAGCAGCAAGCAGAGGCGTTTCCTGGTCATCGACGCCTTGCAGTTGATTCTCGTTGAGCCGGATGCCAAGCTGTTGGGATGGGGCGTCGCAAAGTTTGTCGGTTTCCTGCAGGACGTGGAGGTGCAGGGCGACAAAGACGATTCGCGCTGCCTGCATATAACTGTGCACCGCGGCGGAGTCACCCACAACCGCACACCGCTACTCTCGGCGAAATTCCTGTTCGATGACCACATTCGTTGCATGGCCGCCAAACAGCGGCTGACCAAGGGCCGCAGCAAGGCGCGCCAGAAGAAGATGTATCAGATTGCACAGCTTATCGAGATACCGGGCCAGATAGACTCGCCGGTATTTGCTGTGGGCGGCACAATAGCAACGTCCACGTCCAGTGGGAACAGCAGTGGCAGCAGCTCGCGCAGTGGCCACCATCGACCCATGTTCTCGACGGCTAACCGCGTGCCCGGATTCGCTGCGGTTCTGCGGGGCAATAACAGCGCCGGGGTCAGTCGCACCCAAATGGCCCAGAATCGCTCCATCGAGGGGTAAGTGTCTGTGTGTGGAGGGTTTTTTCGAAAGAGGAGCTCATTTGTGTGTTCACATGCAGCATTCGGAATGAAAGCGCAGGTCGCTCCCGCCGGCGCAGTCCCAGCAATACATCGGGCTCCAATTTGAGGGCAGATTACTCGGATCGTGAGCGATCGCCCAGTGTTAGTGTCGGCAGTCACAGTTCCTCTCAGTCGCGGGAGAACTCCCAGCCCAGAAGTGCCGGCACAAGATCGAGGGAGAGCAGTCCTAGGATGCCAAGGCCGCGGTAACAAGATCAAGTTTTTAGTCATTTGTATGTCCCATCAGAGGGTGTCTTTTTTAGTTTTGACCCATAGATTTCCCCATATTCTTTATTTATTAACAAAGATACAAGTTTCTAATTATTATTTTCTACATTTTAGGTCGGAGGAGATACCCCTGGAGGATTTCCAGCACTCACGTACCAACAGCCCGCACTCACGTGGCAACCCGTCTCCCTCCTCTCGATCGCACACACCCACCCGGGTGCTCCACTATGACCAGATATCTATATCCGGGCATAGCGGATCGCCCCGCGAACCAACATTGATAGCGGGCACAAATGCCCTGCTGAGCCAATTGAACGGAGTGACTATGGCCCGGGAAGTGCTGCCGGTGCAGAGTTCGGAGGAGACATCGTTCATTGGCAGTGATGGCGGCGATTCCACTGGAGGTGGGTCGGATAGTAGGCGACGGGGGGCTATAGAAACGGTCTAAGTTAGTTTAGAAATTTTAGTATTACAAGTTAAGGAGACGTTTATGCTTAGATTGTTGCTAACGTTTTGTTATTCCAATTAACTAATACGGTGGTACATACTCTATTTACTTTATCATTTTAAATAAAATTCATTTGACGATTTTAAATAAAGGCTTTAAACTTATGTACACCATTATTAATACAAATAAATTTATCATTGTGTTATGAAATGTATATATGTTCAAGAACTCAATCGGGGGTTTAATTTCGTTTTGCTTTATTCTATTTTCCCCCGTTTTCATAAAAAAATCTTCATATCCGCAAATGATGCTTCTTTTGTTAAGCTATAAATAACGAAAATTAAATTGTTTTTAATTTGAATGTAGCGGCTTTCGGTTGAGTTGGCAGGCCTAGTCGCTGCCTCAAGTTGGCAGTTGGCATCCCTGGTTACCAGCTGTGCAGTGTTTTTGTTTCGTGACATAACCGCAATTCGGTAAAAACCATAAATTTAGCCCTTGTTTAATAAAAATACACGTATAAGGGCAGTAATTATTGTCCAAATATGTCCCACAAGTATACGGAGCTGATCAAGCTCGGCACGCAGTATGCCCGACGCATGAATTACCTCTCAAACCGCATTTTCGGCGAAGTTGCACGCACCACCAACGAGAAATCCATGAAGGTTTGTCCTCAGCTCTGTCGCTTTAAAACCCTATATTACCACCGGATTTCCCTCTTGCAGGTTGTCCGCATGTTCTCCGAGGAGCCCATACACAAGCGCGACTATGTGGTCAATTGGTATCCCCGTCACGTGGAGACGCATCTGCTGATGAAGAACCTTCGCGACTATGGCCTTTTCCGGGACGAGCACTTGGACTTTCAGGACGAGATGAAAAGGTTGCGCAAACTACGTGGCAAGGCGCCGCCCAAGAAGGGCGAGGGCAAGCGGGCCTCCAAGAAATAGTAGTAGGATAAATATAAAGTAGTCTTTTTATTGAAATAGCTCTAGTCTGTTTGGCTGCGGGTCAGCAACTTGGCTCTGCCGGCGAACACCACCTCGTCGTTCTGCCGGCACTCGTACTCCACGGTGGCTATTTTACGCGCCTCCAGAAGACGAACTGTCACCACCGTGTCCGTCTCAATGCGGCAAGGCTTCAGGAAGCGGAAGTTCTGTTCCAAAACCACGGTGCCGGGTCCCGGCAGCTTTGTGCCGATAATGCCAGCTACCACGGCATTGAGTAGTGCTCCGTGCACACGCCGTTCCTCAATGGGTGTGTCCAGGCTGTGGATGTAGTTGTGGTCGCCCGTGAACTGGGCAAACTGCTCCAGGTCGCTTTGCGAGAAACGCTTAACTACTTGCACCTGCTTCGGTGGTGCTGCTGCTTGCCTGCTCAACCTCCGGCAAAACTGACGGAGCATTCTGCAAGTCAATTATTTCAGTGCGGCGGGCGAAGTCCTCCAAAAACAATTGGCACAGCTTGACAATGCGCTTGTCGTGGGCCTTTAGTCGCCACTCTTGCACCGTTCTCAGCAACGAAGGGGTCAACAACAACTCTCTGTCCACCTGATTGGCCTCCAGAAGCTGGTAGAAGAGCGCCAGGCTGTGGAGCACTATTTCCGGATGGTCCGTACGCACAAACAGAACGATTATTTGGTTCAAGTGCTCTCTAATGAATTTAGCTGCACTTTTGTCTGCAAATAGATTCCATTTAGAGTAAAAAGACGACTTTATACAGATGGATCCCGTACCCAAGCAGATGTTACACAATGCCGCAATGCCGTGTAGCTTTAAGTGCTGGTCCTGCGAATTCAGCGTTGCCACGAAAACGTCCAAGGCATCAGCTTCTATTAGATGAGGCCAGTTAATCGGGTCGTAGGCAAAATTGGCCAAATTCGCAGTCACCTGCTCCTGGGCCTCTGGAAATGGACAATAGTGAAATGATAGCCGTAATAACAACAAAACCCCTCTTACCGACGTTGGTCGTCGTGTAATACTCCTCGACCAGGTGCCCGATATACTCCCGCCGGTCTATGCCCTGCGCTGGTGTTCGCCGCTTCAGGTGTCGATGGCTGGAGAACATATCAATGGAGAAACCAAGACATTTCGCCTTTTATACTCTTAAAATAAGGGTTTTATTTCAATTGTGCGCGTATAAGTTCTCCAAAAAATTGGTCTTCTATCGATGTTATTTTGTTAACATCGATATTTCGCTCTCGATATTTCGACTTTGGAATTTTGAAATATTTGCATTTTTTAATATAACTTCAAAAAAAATTTAAATTTAAAATAACGAAAGTCATGTTAATGAGGATTCCATTCAATTTGGAAAGTTTTATTATTTTTACCACCTTCTTACCAAGTTTTTGTAAGATTATTATTTTTATTATTACTTCTCCAACATAAAAATTCAATTCACTTTATAGTTCAAAGATAATTTTATTAAAGCAAATGTTGTTCGTAAAATGAGTAGTGTAAATCATCTGTCCCAGTGCAAAGATACCCATCTCGAATGTCGTCCTAGCTTTCCTGCTTGTCCTCCGCTTTCAAGTCTGCGTCGTTGACGTCGAACTCGGTGTCGTTTGCATTGCTGAAGTGGCTTCTAGCAGCTGCAACGGACTTTGGTGGGATGTTAAACAGCGGGTGGGTGGGCAGCAGCTCGTTGATGGTGTCGCCCATGACCTGCGGGCAGCTAGCGGACTCCGAGTGCTGGGCAATGGAGACACCGCTTAGAGTATAGCATGTGTGGTAGAGATCTTGGGGTCTGAAAATAGGGTTTGTTTGGCAACTGGAGTCGAAGGTAAATGCAGACAACACTCACTTCCCCGGCTTGTCGATGAGCCCTCCGTTTTGCTTTTGACAGCAGATCAAGATGTACTCCTGCAAGGCTCCCACATCGAACAGCGTATGCTCCATCTCTTTGTCGTCGCCCGAGAGGGTGGCTTGTGTGATGGGTATGGTGGCGCCCACCCAAAAGGAGTAGCAACCATCGACCAGTTTGTTGGTCCGTCCCTGGAAGCCGCCCTCGTAGCTCATTTGACGACGCAAAGTCCACTGAAGCAGAGCCTGTTTGTCACACTTGTCGGCCTCGTTGAGCAACGCCAGACCGGCTATGCCGCAGAATGTATAGCCCCCATGGGCCTCCAGATCTGGGGCACCGCCGAAACCGCCCTCGTACGTTTGGCACCTAGCTATCCAGTCGCCGGTGCCGGCGAATAGCTCTCGGATCACAGGCTCGGGCAGGTTCAGCAGCTTGGCACAGGATATGGCGCAATAGGCGCCACGAACGTCCGTCTCGCCGTCCACGTGCAACCGATAGGACCCGTCCGATTCGCGTACACTGAACAGAAACTGGACCAGAGTGGGTCGATCAATGGCGCGGTATGCTTCCGGTGTGCCAATGATGCACAGGCTGTTCACAGCCGCGTAAGTGGGCGCCAAGTGCGCATACTGGCCAGGTCCGCCGCCAAAGCCTCCAGTGGGCGCACGGCACCTGTGCGGAAAAGCAGAAAAGAGAGGTTAGTAGGATTGGAGGGAAGTATATCTGTATGAAACCCACTTGCTGAGAAACTGCACCACGTTTTCGAGCGTCTGGTCGTCGAAGGTGAAGCTGAGCAGCTGCGCTGCCTGCAGGATCCAATAAACGCACCAAGGCCGGCTGCTATCCAGACATTCGTAGTTGGACGGCAGCCGGCGCAGCATTGCGTCCAAGTAGTACTGGTGTTCTAGGCGATGGATCTGGCTGAGGCGTGGTTGAGTAAAGAGGAGCTCGTCGAACCGGTCGAAACACTTCTCCACCGAGGTCTCTGTTTTTTGCTGCAAGGCCAATGGTTCTTATCTATGTGATTCAGTCGCTCCGCCCGACCGGGATTACTCACCTGTTCGCGAGATGTGGTCGTGGGCACCTTCTCGTCGTTAAATTTTAAGCCCTTAAGGTGCTGAAAGTTACGGAAGAGCAGTTCCTCCCCGGGATCCATGCTGGCGCGGCGAAGAGCTTTCTAAATTAAATGAAATAAACAAAAAGGTAATTCCGTCCGATTTGACTAGTGGCCAGTGTGACCGGCTGCTATACTATAAAATATGACCAAAGAGCGTTGTAAGGTATCATTTTCCAATAGATTCGTGAAATTTGTGGCAACGCTATTTTAAAAATTTGGTGCAAAAGTCATTTTAATTTACTTTAAAATCAAAAGGTATAATAATAAGCAACAATAATAAACTAAATTTAAGCTAAATGTAAAGTGTCCAATTATCGGTGAGATATCAGGCTCTCGGTGGTATAAATCTCTGTCTGGCTGCTTTCTGAGATGGCTGCCAAGGATTCCTCTTTATCCTTGGACTTCCACAAGCCGCATAACTCGATAAAACCGTAGACTGATAAGCACACCACAAAATAGGCCGTCAGGGTCACGACAATCTGAAACATAATTAGCGATAAGATCTGCAAGATCAAGCATCAATTCACCATTTTCTATCCCTAACATTTCAAAACTCACAATGGCGAGCCCCTTGACGAACAGCAACAGCAATCCGCTGCTATCGAGTTGGCTTGGCCAGTCTATCAGGGGCTGCGATGAGGAGGGGACACTTTCGGGACTCAAAGTAGTCCCCCCATCTTCAATTTCACTGTATCCGCCCTGGGTCTCGGTCCTCAAGGGTAGATACCAATCGTAGTAGAGCTGCGACAACATAGATACTTCCAGAGAAGACTTCTTCCGGACCTGCTTCTCCATTGCCTTTTCTTTTTTCTCATCCAATAAGTGCTGTAAGCAAAACTGGAGATCAGCCAAAGTAACTATTTGGAATTTGTCGCAACTCTCCAAGCTTGTGAGGTGGGTTAAGTGGGGTGATATGGCGGCTAATTGATTGCTCTTTTCCCTGCGTTGGCTAGGCCTTGTTTTAGGATGCAGTTTCTCCCCCTGTTGCAAACAGAACGGAAAGATACTGTTATTATTAGCAGGCTTAAGTTAACCCACAATCAAGTTAAAGAGTATTTAGTTAGTGGTAAGAAAAAGCCTAGCCACCAGAGCAATCAACCAGCTTTTATTAGAAACAACATACAAAAATTAGCAGGAATTTAAGTTGTAAAAATTTTGAAAAAAAAAAAATTCTCAAAGTAATGTATAATGAACTAAAAAAGTATGGTAAGGAATAACTCAAATCGTATTCCATAGGCCCCGGCGAGATTCGAACTCACGATCTCCTGTTTACTAGACAGGCGCTTTAACCAACTAAGCCACGGCGCCATGTTTTCACTTTGCGGCATTTGCCCTACTAAAGTGCCCTGCTTGCACAAACGAAACAAGCAGTGGTTGCTATAGTCATGCGATATGGGCCCTAGGTGGCGCTGCAACCATGTCAAATTGAAATCGATGTAAAATTGTAACCCCTGCCTAAGGACGTGTCAGGCCTCTGTAACGCTATATATTTCTGATCTGGATTGTGTTTTTATAGGTCTACCATGATTTAAAATATCACTCACCGTTGCAGGTCCTTGCAGTTCCAAATAATTTGAATCATATTTGCCCTGCTTGATCTCCTCGAGCTCTTTGTCCGTCACAAAGTTATTGCGATCGATGGCCTCGTTGCTGTATATGTCGTAGAACTCGCCAGGCCGCGAGCTGGATTGCACCTGCTCACACTGCTCCGTGGCTTGATTGTAGAAGCTTCGCTGGCCAAAGTATCGCTCCTCGCAGTTGAGCGGCGTGCAGTTGCGGAAGTAGTCCTTATCCCAGTTCCGGCAGTCCACAAAGTCCTTTCGCTTGCGCAGCGAATGACCATTTGGATCTAGGACCTCGAAACGTGTATCGAAGTGGAGCAGCTGTTTTGTCGAAGCTATAGAATCCTGGACACTCGTGACAGTGAGCTGGATGGGGCAACTGCCCACACGGTTGTACAAGGACTAAGGGAAAGTATAATTAGGGTGCATTTAGTACGTCATATTTGGTAAGATTAGTAAAATAGTAGGAAGCCTTACCAAAGTGGGCCACACCAAGGACACGCTTTCGGTCTTGCCAGGCTCAATGGCCCCAAAGTTGCCCCCAAAAATGCGACCCATCGATTGGACCAGCTCTCCCCTCGTGGTATTCAGAGTACACTCTCCGTCCGAGCTGACCATAAAGTCCAACATTTCTCGCCTCTCATTCTTCATGGTATTGGTGACGGTCAAATCTGTGCTTAGTTAGTTAGTGGAGGAAGTCAAGAGGAATCACAACTTGGCTTACCAAAAATCAGGCCAATGTCCTTTTCCCGAGGCACTCGCACGACCACATTGGTGACACACAGGCTTCCGTTGGATATACCACTGTTTAGAAGGAAAACTAAGACTATTAAATATTTTAGCATTTTCTCTGAAGAATTCTATTTGTATTTTTGACAAAATAAGCGAGGTAACTGATATAGAGATATTTTCAAACAATTGAAATAACAAATACCTTTCAGGAACTTAAACATCGTTTCCTTTCTGAATTTTTACATACCTAATATCCTTTCTTGGCTTGTTGGATTATGCCACTTAAATACAGATCGATAACAAACGTTCCAAGAAGACTTCTTTCCCTTCTTAAAAATACTTGAAAAGTTCCTTGCAACCCTTGGACTTCATGTCGTTGAGGATTCCGATCCCTAAAGGATTGTTGTTTAATTAAGTGTAATTTTAGTGCCTGGCAACCCCTAGGATGATGCCTGGTCACAAAGTGCACTTAGTTGATGTATAGTTAGTATCCATGGCCAAGTTTTCTGCATCCATTGCAATTTATGTTTTAATCATCAAACGCGACCCAATTAATCAACGTGGCCGGCCTTAATTTATGCGGCGGAACAGTGTTTTTGAAGTAACCCGACGCGACAGCGCACGACAGGTGACATTTTGCACAGGGTAAAGATGGAAATGGGGCGACTGGGGAATGGGGAATGGGGAAAGTCGAGTGCAATGCATATTCATACCAGTTGAGTCTTAATTTATGCCCAAACTCAAAACTAATTTGACAGGAAATAATTAATTTGGCATCGAGAGAGCCCAAAAATAAAAGTGCTGCTGCTGGCTGATGCCAGGCAGTGCCAATTAAAATTATTTCGCTTTCATTACCCAATGCAGCAGTAGCAGCAGCCGTAATAAAAGTCTTAAGCGAAACCCAAAAAAAAATATAAGGAGAAACGGCAGCTCCACCACCACAGCACAACAACACGTCCAATCCCAGACCAGACCGGAGACAAAGACAACGAAATAAAAGGCAAAAACTAAGACAAAAAAAGTTTAAATAATGAAATCACTTCGCACCATCTCGAAATTGCTCATTAACATTTTGTGTTTGCGATATCAACTTGTGAAAATCACAGGGCCCAGCAGTGCAGCAGACTCTGCTCCGGACTCGGGTCTCCAGGCCAGGCCCAGATGCAGACCCAGACTCCGAGGCAGCACCAGCTACTTGGCTTTTATTTATTATGCCATGTTGTTGCTGTCGCCCGATGTTGCCGTTGTGCTGTAGCTGTAGCTGTTGCTGACTCTTATTAGTTGGGTCAGTCCGTCTTACTTATTTTCTTTACTTTTTTTATATTTTTTTTTTTGGTTTTCTTTTTTTGAGTTGAGTTGGAGGAGGTGTGAAATCTGTAGCTGGATGTCCTCGCTGCCTGGCCGGTTCCATCGTCGGGTCGTGATTTGTCTGCAGAAGGCACAAACAACTCCTCGGACCTTAGCAATTTTTCTAAAGGTCGTTTGCTTTACCTTTACATTTGCCTTTACTCAATGAAATTGGCTCAGCCTCTAACAAGAATACACAGAGAGAATTTTAGGGGATTTTATTAATCATATTTAGTAACTAAATGTTGGGAGAATAATCAATATCGTATAAGAGTTTTTGTGTCATTAAGCAGTATGATTTTTTATACACTTCCTTGGTACATATATAGTCAGAAGTTCGTAACGCATGAAGGACTCAGCATCAAAAAATCAAAAAATATTTTTAAAAAATTTTTAAAAAATTTTGTAAGGGGTTACATACATTGTTAAAATTGTCAAAAATTTATACAAATTTTAATGTTTTGTAAATGTTGAATTGAGTATACAGATTTATTAATCTAATAAATACTAACATACGAAAGCTTTCCGAATTAAAATTAATGTCTTTTACGCTTAGTTATGAGATTTTTAAATTTTGATTTGCCGATGAAATTGTCATATAAAAATTTAGATAAGTATCAATTCGATTATTCCATTAAAACTTACTGGTTCTTTGTTTAATTTTTAATTACTTGTTCAAGAGGAATGTTGCTCTTAAAATAGATCATAAAAATATAATATTTATGGGGAAATAAATAAAAGAATAATTCATGTTCAATAGTTATTTTGTTTTGAACTCCTTGTACCACATGACGTATACTTAATGTTCAACCGTATGATAGCCCCAGTTTTCTTCTTGTGCATCCCACATCCTGGCCACGGGAGCACCAGTCAAAGTCAGAGATAAGACCACTGCCTGGACTGGCTGACTGGCTGGTTTGGGTGTATTTCAGTAGCCATTCGATTTATGTTAAATAAGCTGAAGGCAAGCTCTGTTTGTTGTAAAATACCAATTGCCAGGAGCTGGCGGAGGAGCTCGGAGCTCTGGGGTCGAGATTCCGCAGTGATTCACGTTTCTGCCCTCCGACTCTCGACTCCTTTACGTATGAGTGGTGTTTTGCCACTGTTGTCGCCGGCCTGCATCAGATTTCTTAATTTAATTGGCTTTATGCAAGGAATTCTCGCTCCTCGAACTTTATAGACAAGCTGTCTGCGGGTCCTGCTTCGCTTCCTCCGCCATCCTACTCCAAACTCCTTGGCTCCCGTGTAGGAATCGTGGGAACTGCCTATCGGGGGCGCGTGTGCTGGACTCGCTGCGAATGATGGAAAAACAACAGCTTAACCCAATTTTCCTCTTTTATTTTTTTTGGCCATCAGCGCAGGGAAATCAATAAAGAGAAAAACAAAGGAAAAATGCTGCACGTAATTGCGAGTTATGAGCGGAAAACGTCTGGCCAAGAATCAAATGAAAATCGCTGAGGTTTTCCATCATCGCGTGTCGGGTTGGCAGCGTTTTAGGAACAATTGCGCCGCATTTAAGCATAAATGCAAGCGAAAAGTCGCCTCGATGGCACAGTGTGTGTGTGTGATGGCATTAGTGTGGGTGTGTATCTGTGTGTGTTGCACTTAATCATCGGCGTGAAATGAAGAAAAAGAAAGAAATGGCCAAAGACGAGGCCAACTGTGTTGGGACTACCCCACTTCTCTCTTGTTTCTAGGGAGTACATATATAATTAAGCCATAAATTCTGTTTTTATGATTTTCCACAAAGTTATGAATTTATGGCAGGCACACACACACACACTAGAGAGACTGCAAAAACGGAAGTGAATTTAAATGCGCGCGCATGCGAAATGGAAGCACTTGCCTAAGCCAACTACGAATCCCCTCCAGACTTTGAGCCAATCGTAGTCGGTCCCGGCCATGTTTTTTGGGCCATAAATGTGTCCGAGCACTTTGCCCGTACCTCGTAAATTTAACGCTTTTAAGTTTTATTTCTCTCCAGGCTTCTCCGACTCTCCATTTCGCTGATGGATGTGCCACAGCACTGGACAGGGAGGGGTGTATGTGTGGCCAATAAAATTTAAATATTTATTGTAGTCCATATTTTGTTGCCATGCAAATTTTTCTGGGGCCAACCAAAAAAATAGAGCAGCAGCAGCAGCAGTAGCCACAGCGGGGTGTGTTTTTCATTTCGGCTGCAAAATGTACACCGAATTTGCGGCATTAATTGCATAAAATTGTGCCCTGTCGCTGGATATTATATGCTGTCGAAGGGGGACTGGACTCCTTACTGGGTCAATTAGCATAATCGCTCTTGAAATTGCAACCCGAACTCGAACCCAAAGTCACCTCGGGGCTTTGCCACTGACGCGTATCTTGACTTGACTTGACTTGACGTGGCTAATCGCATCGATCGAGGGCTTGCAAGGGGTTGTCAAGATCGCTACGTACTACGTAGTACGTACCAAAAATTAAAACCATAATAATTACGGCAATTACGCAAAATGCTCATGACTGGCCGCGTCATGGCTGCTTCCTAATGCGAAAATAACGTCATTAATTTTTTGAGCCACCACAACCTGTATTTACTTTTTGTTGGCAACATGATCTAGGCCGCGTAACCGAGCTGAGGGGTCATCTCTTGTGGAGTTGTTAATAACATTTTTGCAATTCATTGCAATTATTTTAGGCCTAGGAATACCCTTTCCCCAGGTTTAATTTAAGGTGAATGGTTAATACGCTCAAAAATATGCTTCAGGTTTAAACCAATTCCTCCTTATATATATATAAATCGTAATCCCTGAAGTTATTATTAGTGTCAAACATTTATAGCCTTAGTCTCTATTAGTCACAAAATAAGCTTCAAATTATCAAGATCTTTCGGTCAGTGAAAGTAATATATTATTTAAAGAGTAAAAAAATAGGTTTATTTGTTGTATTTTTTATTCTAGAAGAATATATCCAGTAAAAACATTATAAACTAGTATTAGTTTAATGAAAAACTAGGCTATAATTTCAATTTCTTTTCTTAGTAAACAATGTTCATAAAATTCATGTATATTCTGTTCGTCCCATATCTAAAGTTAATTTGCTTGAAAACACGTATAACTCTAATTTCAAAGCGTATAGGCAAGTCCCCCTCAAAAACCCAAACGAGTATCCTTTTAAAAGTATCCCTTTCCCGCAGGACTCGGGAGTGAAGTATTCAAAATGACTTGTCACTAGCGCGGCGTGCGCTAAATGGGCAGGTGCAATTGCAAAAAAAGGCGACCTGGAGACGCGACTCATTCGCGATGTTCTTGTTTTAATAAAATTGCAATATTAATGCGGAAAATCTTTGGGCAGGAGCAGGTACAAGAATGGGGAATGGGTTACCTGGTACCCTGGCCAAGGTGTGCAGCAGGCCATCAATTGGTGCAACTCGGCGTGTTCCCGGGCTCAGTTTTTTTGTTAATTTTTTTTTTGTGGCTCGGCAGCCGCTCCACATGCTTGACATTGATGCAATTTCATTCGCCGGCAGCTGACTATAATCCAGTATCCCCGTAACTGCCACCGCGGCACCCCTCATAGCCGCACTTAGTCGCAGCAATTAAACGAGATTAAATCGACGGTGCAGAGCAGCTCCAAAGTGGAATACCAAATACCATTGCGATGACCATGCCCCATGCTCATGCCCATGTCCATGTCCATATTCATGCCCGGCTCGGCTCGGTTCGGCTCGCAATTATATTTGAAAATGCAATAAAATATGGCAAGAGCTAGAGCTAGAGCAACGGGCGAGAAAGCGCAGCTCGATTTGCATAAATATTTTTTTGTTGCACAAAGAACTGGGGAACAATTTCATTGTTGCCACTCAAAGAGGACAAGCGAAGTGGCAACGGGGAGCTTGGGGCATAAATTATAATAAGGCGGAAGGGTGCTTATCTCGAAGGCGAAATTAGCTGATAATATGCAAAACACGCCGCCAAATTGCAGCCTAAGCCAAATTTCAAATTGTTACCCAGCGCAAATAAACACGAGCAGGCAGGCAGTGGAACCCATTCGAAAAGCCATTCGAAAACCCCGTCAAAATCACTCACAAAAGCTCTTATTCTGTATCTTAAGATAAAGTTATCAAGTAATAGTATGCTGTTATTCTGTAAATTAAAAAAAGCCAATGGTTTTAAGGCAATTACCACTGTACTTGCCCCAAATATCCTTGACTGGCTGAATAATTACACATCGCAGGCAAACGAATTTTTGATTTGCCTGACTTTTATGACATTTTTATACACCTCACCAAGTTCTTAATAATGTAAATTCAGAAAATTCTAACGTGAATTCATATATGTATGAATGTACATAAATCCTGCCTGATTCATGGTGGATCACCATTAGTGGAGTTTTATGTCTCACACCTTGAGTGATGTTGGGAACTCACGTACCTTTGAATTGGGTTAATTTGGAAAGTATTACTTGAAACATTTTGAGGGGATATTTATCAAATTATCAATGCATAGTTTATAATAGAAATTTCAAATATATTCTGGGGTCTTAGTTAGCTATGGTTTTATTAGAAAATAAATTAATAAAATAATTCTCTTTATAAGCATTATAAGCAAAATATATTATATTTTTTGTGGAGCTATCTGTAGCTGTAAAGTATGCAACACTTTTTTATAGTTTGCGTTTGTTGTATTAAATATTAGTTCTTTTAAATTAATTTTATTTATTATCGTCGGAATCGTTCAGAGCCATATGAACATAACTGGACGTTTAGGATATGGGTATTAAATGAATTAAATAATATTGGTCTATACATATTTTTTAACCCCAGAAATTCCCAGCACGAAAAATGTATATAAATATACCTATAAGTACTATAAATAAATATAAATCCAGCTATAAATAGATTACAAAAGCGTCCAAATAGATTGCCTGGCAACATTTATAGTTTTATCAACAATCCCTAGTTCCTCCAAGTTCCCTATTAACTTGATCAAAAGGTTGTATTTTTTTGGCTTCAAGGTAAACGTTAATTATCAATTTCCACTGATTTCTCCCTTATCATTATCTTCCAGGTGCCTTCAAGTGGGGTTTTCCATTAGCAAAATTAAATTACTTGAAATAGGAATTGTACTAGAGTTTCGATACCTAAAGAAGTACCAAAAATCAAGTTAAGATATGAGGGCGCCGTGGCTTAGTTGGTTAAAGCGCCTGTCTAGTAAACAGGAGATCGTGAGTTCGAATCTCGCCGGGGCCTATCGCAATTCTCTGTGGATTGGCGGTTGGTAATTTTTTTCAGTTATAGTAATAGCATTTAGCATTTGTATTTTTTATAGCCAAACCATTGTAAGCATTTAAATGGCCACAAATTGTCTCATTTAAACATTGAAACGCTTCTGATTTCACAATTGCAACGTCAATGGCAATTTGCAGCGTTGTCAGTTTGTGGAATTGAGATTCTAATGAGTTGATTGAAGGCTGCTGCAAGTAGGAGCTCTCCCAGGCTATTTGATTAGTGGACCCCATTCGACCAGAATCCGCTCCAAAACGGCAGCGGCGGCAAATGTCCATCAAATGTCACGATCTGCTGCCTGTGCAGATCAATCGGGCGATCGATCGATCGCTCTGGGTGGATAATTGCCCGGATCACGCAACTGCAATGGAGTACAGCCGAGTTGGTCGAAGCGGATCGGAGTGGTGCGATTCCTGGTGTCTAGAGTCTAGCCTAGAACCGATGCATCTCCGGGGTGACCTTGCAACCGCATTTCCCACCCCGCCCAAAAGAATTGGCCACTCGGCCAGCTGTTCTGCCATCCTGCTCCTGTCCATCTTCCTGTCTTTATCCTTGCACTGGGAAAATTAGTTTCATAAATATCTCGTCGATTTAAGTGATCAAATACTAAATGTATGGAATATTTGAATAATTCCCAAAGGAATAAATTTAATATTAATATTATGTTGCATATAATTTGATTTTAACTTATAAACAATCCGATTTATTTTTTGCTTATAATTCCTAAGTGCTTATAAATGAGGTATAGTCCACCTTACTTAAGAGGTTCTTTCTGCTTAATTTACCCCTTTACTTTACTCTTTTTATATTTAAATATAAGAGAAAAAAATCTAATAATAGTTCTTAAAGATTTAATACAAATTTGACTTATAAATGCTTTTAAAATATATAATTTTAATTCAAGCAAAAATGATTGCTTTCTATTTTTTTATGCTTATTTTAATACTATTTAGACAATACAATTTTCAATATTCTGTACACATAAATCATATTTCTTTGTTCATCTTTATTTTCTTCTTATTGTTCTTTGCCTGTACTCATAATTTTTTCCCAGTGCAGTTCCTGTCAGTGTCACAGGGCGTTGCCTCATCATCCGTTTGCTTATCCGGGATTAACTTTCCACGTTGCAGGCACATGACGATTGAAAGGGATCGGATCGGCTCAGGATCGTTCAGGTGGCAGAGGGACAAGGAGAAGGAGCAGGAGTAGGAGCAGGAGCAGGAGGAGCACCCTCGAGGGGCTGAGAACATGTGCATCGAGGAACATTGACAGGTTTTGGGCCGCAGAAATTATGTTGCCAGCGCAGACTGACTGAGCCAAGTCTCCTGCCGATGTCGGCAATTATTTATTATCCTGTGTGTGCCCGCAGCCATTGCCACTCTTGTTTCCTCCTGCCCTCACCCCTCCTGCCACCTCAAGCGCCAAACCGCCAATCCTTAAACCTCAATCCCTCGACCCCCAAACCTCCCCCCTCCTTTCGGCTGACCAAAATCACTGCAGTGCCGCCACTTTGTCGTCATCGTCGTCGCCATTTAAGTTTTGCTTTTTCCTCCACTTTTGTGTTTCATAAATTTTCGTGGTTGATTTTTTCCCATTGCTGCTGTTGTTGTTTTTGTTGTTGTTGCTCTGGGCGACGCCTGGCCCCTTGTTGTTGCTGATACCCCCTGCTGTGACTGAGATTCCTTGGCTGCTCCATGCTGAAGCGGGATGGCTGCATGCCCAAGAGTGAGACAGGTTGTCGAGAGAGAGAGCAGAGGTGTCTCCACCCATATTCCAGTTTCCAGATTCCAGTGGCGCATTTTCACTCATCAGACGATAGTCTCTGCTTTGAGTGGCAAATTGAGTGAAACTCTGACTGACTGGCCGGCTTCTGAAGAATGGAATGGACGTTTGTGACGTTTGATTTTTTGGCCAGATAACACGCCAATGAATGCTTTCAATAGATACGTGATAACAGATATATGATTCATTGTCCTGATTACAGCGATTTAATTGTTTAATTACAGATATTAGATTGGAAAATACATAAGAAATTAAAGATCTGATAAAAGTTTGAATTGGTTTCATCATGCTTTGTGTTTTATTTTGAACAATTTTTAAAATCAATTTCGAAATATTACCAGGAAATGTTACATTTTCGAAATAAGGATCTTGCATATTATATTATTTTTAAATTTGTAGATCATAGTTTAATCAAATTTAATGCAATAATCTTTACATAACATCTCCATAATGTTTAAAAAGGGACATTTTTTAATTTGTTCTAGTCTTAAAACCCCAATTAGCTTTACCAACTCCCAGAACATATTTCCTCTGAAATCATTTTCCACCTTCCATACAATATACCTTTATTTACTTTGTATCACTGTACAAAATGACACTCACATCATCATAAACATATACTTGGTCGACCTGCCCCCATTTATTTTCACATAACATCTCCATAATTTTCTTAATGAACGATTTTGTGTGTGAAGGTTGCCATTGTCATTGTGCCGGAAGGTGAGACGTGAAAGGGGTCAGCAGGGGGGCTTGTACTTCTACTTGTACTTGTACTTGTACTTGTTCATTTCCCCTTTAGAATCAGAGGAGCTTTTAGCGTTAGTTCGCTGCAATGATTTCGAGGTAAATTGTTGCCAATTACGCACTCACACAAGCGCAGCCGCACGCACACTTTTGCCTATTTGTATGGCTTAAATGTGCGTGTGTAAGCCTTAACCCTCTCCCTTTTTGTTGAATGCAGTTTCAATGGCATTTGTGAATCGCAATTGGCTCGTAATTGCTATATTTAGCTTAATGGCAGTCAAGAACCCGGCATTATGTATTACGGAAAGCCCATTTGAGGCCCACGCACATCCATACTTATAGCCATAAATATATGTACGAGTGGAGGTTCTAGCTCTTGGGACTTTCGGTTTCTGTGTCATTAAAGCGGAAACCCTCGTCGGAACTGGGTTACATTCCACTTGAGAGGCGGCTGCTGCCATTAACCTCTTTTGCTCTCTAGTTTTGCAGCACGAATCCCCGGAGTTCGCCTCATGTCATAAATCACAAACTCATCGACAAATATTTTTTAAGCCACAAAAATTCCAAATTTTCACAGCATCCAAAAATTCAATAACCAAAAACCACTGGACAGGGGAGCCTGTCCCTCGTCAAAGTGGCCAAGTGCTGGGCCTTTTGCCGTGACAACAGCTTCTGGGCAGGAACAACGCAAATCGGGGATAATCCGTGAATTTGCCAAATATAAATACCCTTAAAAAATTAAGTTGCTTGGGAGATGAGGTCGGTTTAGCGCAAGATGGCTTAGTAATTTTAACAGCAGGAAAAAGTTGATTGAAATTGAAAATTGTTTAAAAACAAGAAATGAAGTTATCTGTGGAAACTCGAAATTAATATACCCTTGCAGTCTGCAGTTGATTTATAGGTTCGTACCGGAAATCGATCATAACTAAGCTTGTTATATTCGCATTCTTTGAATATCTATTATCATTATTTTTATGTCAATATTTTAACAAATCAAAATTTAAAAAACTCATGACTAAGCGAAAAAATTATTATATATAATTTGGAAAGCGGTTCTATGTTATTTTAGGTAACGATGTAACGATGAAATTTTTAAATTTGGAAAAAAAAAAAAAAAATTAAAAAAATTATTTTTCGACCGGACAAGCCTAGAATGGTTCGCCTGTTGATACTGATCTATAATATATATATTTCTAGGGTCGGAAATGAGCCCTTCACTGCGTTGCTACCTTTTGACTTTGTATTCTATAATAATAATAATAATAATAATATAATACTTAGTTGCATGTTTAGATAGCTTAAACCTTTTTTATAGTTTTTTAAAGAACATAACGTTTGCTAGCAAATGAAGCGAGGTATTCGATTTTCTTACCAATATATATCTTATATCAATAAATTCAGTTTTAGGACTAATGTTTATCTGTTTAACTTAATGTTTATGTCTAGTGTAAGTCCCAAAGTCCTATAAATTTGATCTGATTTGTGGAATATCTAGACAAAGATTGATCAAACGTGCGTACATGTGTACGAGGTGAATTTAATCCGATCACAGATACTCCCTTTCTTGTCCGATGCCAAGGGCAGAGTAAACAACAAATACTCAACACATGTCCTGTGTCTCCAAGCCCCCCCCGGAGGGGGTAGATCTTTGGTGCGGAGACCCAGATGAAGCTGGAGATGGGATTACCAGGAGGACAAGCGCCAGTTTGGACTCTGGTGCGGCTTTTCGCCTTGTTTGTGCTAAGATGGCGTATTGTATAACATCATTATGTGGACTTCGTTCATGTTCATGTCATAATTTTGCAGTGGCCTGGCCGGAGGAGTCAGCACCAGAGCGCCTCCACAGCAGCGCATTCCAAGCGCCAGTCGTTGGTCCCATCCCCAGCCGCGTCTGTCCTGTGGGACCTCAGAGCTCCTCCAGGCCTTCACCCGGGAAGATTCGTTGTGAATAGGAATCGCGAATCGGCATCGGTCTGAGTATTGGCATCAGAATGTGGCGGCCGCTGTTTGTGCCATGTTTGGGGCTGCGTAATTAAAAATAAATTTTCGCGCTCAAAGGGGAGACAGGAGCGAAGTCATTAAGGATAAGGGTTTCAAAATAAAGGTTTATCTTGGAAATATATCAATTTATTAAAGAATTCACAAAGATTTTTCATAAAAATAAATCTATATACATACCAACGTTAAAATATTTCAGAAATAACAGGGATTTTTATCAATATAAATGATGGTTTTTAAATATACCATTAAATATCCATCTTAAATAAATGATTTTATCTTGAATATGGCTCCAAAAATATTAAGTTGCTTACTCGTTAACAAACTTAAAAATAATTTCCAGTTATCTCTGCATATTTAACACAATCAAAAGTCTTTCTTAATTGATAAACAGATAGATAATCTATTATATTTTATAATACTTTTCTAAACATTTAAACCTCCCTATCTCAGCATCACTTTCAATCCCGTCACCGCTCCTGTAAGCCATACGCTTGCACAACACATTTTTGTTACCTTTTTAATTTAATGAATATTCTGGGACAATTTATTAGCAAACATATTGATTTCAGCGTTTGCCGTGTTCCACCAATGTCCACCAATGTGTGTGCCTTGGCTTATGTGCTGGGGTGTGCATGCGTTGTTGTTGCCAAGTTTATACGGTAGTTACCAACATAAATAGCAGCAATTTGGCCAGACACCAGCAGCAGCAGCAGCAGCAGCAGGAGGAGCCGCAGTAGAGATTCGGGGTATGGATCTGGACGATCTCTGGCACTGGGCTCGACCCGGACGCGATCGCCGCTTGCTGAACAAGCTTACAATTAATATGCCCAGCCTGCCGCCGTCGCCGCCCGCACCACAGGCGGTCCCCCAGGCGATCGCAGGCACAGGTCCCACCACCGATCCTGGTGAGGGACTTGGCCAAAAATGCTTCAGCCGCGGACCCCGAGCTCAGTTCCACTTCCCTGCCGAATCCCTCTGTGGGTTTTCGGCCAGCCGAAAGCTGCTGCTGAGTGCGATTTATAGCTCTTAACAAATTGTTAATAAATATTTTATTTATATTGATGAGACAACACGAAATTATTCACAATTTACTCACTCGAATATCTCGAACTGCTCGCAGCGAATGTGTGCGTGTCTTGCCCTTCTGCATTTCGGAGTGCCAGTGCCTCCCGCAACTTTAGTGCTCCTGCTCCTGATCTTTCAAAATGTGATACCCATTAATTTAATTACAAGGGGGGTTAGGAATTTAATGCCAAAAAGTATTCTCAGACTTGGAGTTATAGTTAGAAAGAAAAGTTTTAAGTTTAATACTAGTAAAGATATACTTTATGATTTTACAATTAATATTTTATTTCTAGGATAAGACTGGCAGTTTTTATGAGGTAAAAATTAGGCGGTTTACTAAGAGGAGGTTTATTAGCATTAGTTTAATTATGATAAGGATATTTAAAATAAAGTAAAGTAGCAGGAGGTTAACTATCATAAGGTAATCTAGGAGGAGGTTAATTAGCAGAAAGTTATGAGGCTATAAGTTATCTAGTAAGAGGTTCATTAGGGGAAGGATAACTAGCAGGAGGCTATTCAGCAGGATCTTAACTAGCAACAGTTAAATAATAGGAATTCAACGTACAATTTAGATGATGACTTTTGAATTTTTATCTTACTTTTACTGTAGAAGTTAATAAGATAGTTTGATAAGTAAGGTGTAGTACATATAAAGATTTAAGACTTTGTACGGTTTTACACCTAAATCTTTTAATTCCATTACATATTAAACCATTACTTGAAGATTGTATTTAATATTTTAAGTATTCTATACATTTTTAATAATTAAGCTACATTAATAAGCTACATTAATCATTATCAATTACAAGTAATCCTTTATTCGATCAAGCTTTCAAATTCATTTTCCCGCCATCTTTCGTGGAACTCACTGCTGATGAAATAATTTCAGAAAACAGCTGCGCATTTGTTTCAATTATAACTTATGTGTGTAAAAGATGCCCATATGATTGATCTGTGTCCAGTGTCCATTGTCCAATGTCCGTCTTCCGATGGCACCCTGTAATTAGCGCGTGAAATGTTTTCGCTTTATTATTGCTTATATTTTTCTTTTTTTCGGCCAATTGAAATGGAATTTAAATGAGTTTAGTTGCGGGCAGCGGCAGGAGTTGAGTAGTGCATCCACTTCCCCCGCGGTCCACTATCATGGCCAGCAGCTGTCAATCACAATGATTTATGTCGCCGCTGGAGGAAGTCGGCGGGGGCGAGGGGAAGCGATCTCCGAGAGATCTCTGTGCATTTGCCTACATCAGCGAGGCAATTTATCTTTCCCCAGTTGCAGCGGCGAAAACTCATCAAGCGGCGGCGGCGGCGGCTTCTTTCTTCTTCTATAATCGCTCACCTCCCCCAGACCGCCCGCCCTCACCACCCCCTCTTCTCCGCCTTGGTACCGCCCCCATTCCAGCGACTGGCGCTTGTGAATATATATTTTTTTTCATTTGAATTTCATTTCATTGCTTAATTGTCGCCGCTTTTGATGAATTGTTTGTTTGGATTTGCCGCGACATTTCCACAGTTCCAACACCCTCCAGCTCTGGCTTCCCAATCCTTCCCAGAACTGGACACTTGGCATTGTGAGGTGAGAGCAGATATATATTGGAACCAGGGCTTAAACATTCTACAAATCGAAACTATCTTTAGATATCAATATTTAATAAATATAAACAATATTAGTTTACACTTTAATTGTTCTAGATTTTCATCGTATTTATGTCTAAGTTTAAAGTTGGGTTAATAATATATATATTCTTTTATAGTACAATCAATAATAAGAGTTATATTTTTATATCCTTCAAGGGTTTTATAATTTTAGTCAGAAGCTAGCAGTGCAGTGAAGGAATCATTTCCGACCCTATAAATCGTATATTCTTGATCAGCATCAATTGCGGAATCGATCTAGGTATGTCTGGTAGAAATATAAATTTTTGAAATTTTTGCAAAGTTTTATAAGTTGTTAAAATTGTCAAAATTTGACCAAAAAACTGAAATTCTTTAATTATAAAATTTAGTATGTAGATTTGTTAGCAGTATAAAAACTAGCACAGAACAGCTTTCCGAATTAAAATTAGTGCATTTTTTGCTATTTGAAAAACATAGTTTTAGACTGAAAATACGCATATAAATATAGTTTTAGTTTTAAATACCTAGAATACTATTTTAGGTATTCTATCAATCCAGAAAACCGTTCCAAATTAAGGTTAATGCATTTTTGACTTTGCCATGATAGATTTGTATATTCCAACCCATGATTCTACGGCTATCTGCAAGAGTATAAAAACATTGTCTTCTCAAAGTTAGCTTGTTTTTAAGAAATTCATAAAATATATATTAAACTTTATGTGGAAACTTGAGTATTTCCTGTAGCCCTGCCTCAGAGTGTAGCTGTGCACATCTCCTGCCTGGGGGGGCTTCTCTCTCTTGCTCCCTGACGACGTGGCAGATGTTTCCCCTGTAATTTGGCATTGTTAGCCGTCTGGCATTTGGTCCGTTCGTGATGCCGCCATCTTGGCTACCTACTGGAGCCATTTACATTCGTCTGGGAGCCAGGCTTAGAGCAGGCCAGGCTTGGGACATTATCTGCACTGTGGCATCTCAATTTACCAATCAAATAACAAATGCGCCGCCAAAGCTGCTTATTAATGGCGGCCAACGGTTGAGACGCGGCACAGTCAAGCTGCAACCTCAACGACGAGTCCGTCTCCATCTCGGCCAGATAATTTCCACGAACTCTCCATTGTCGATAATAATTGATTTGATTGATGCTTCGACGTCGGCCAATATTGGAGATGGAGATGGTGATGTTGCCCCTGCCGTCGCTCCACTTGCACCGCTGATTGGTCCCCGCAGCTCCTTCCTGCTCCGAGCAACCTCACTTTTTGTTTAGGGAGCAATTATGGAGATCTCGATCAAAGTCTTTGAGAGGTTCGGGTTGGGTCCCAAGGAAAATGGCGTTCTACCCAGAGCCACAACGGAGTTATGTCAGGTTTCAGACATAGGTTGTAAGACACTTGAAGAATTACTTATAAGAACTTAGTTACTTATCAAATAACAAATTCTCTTAAAAGACATAGTTTATCGATTTGCCAGTTATCCTTGTTTAAACATTTCTGAAAATATACTTTGAAAGGGTATTAAGGTGATATATTCTCCTGACTTTACTATTGACATTTTTAGGGTATAATTTATAAACCGCTGCATTATCTTGATCTAGATCAGAGTTCTGGGCACCTTACCCTCAGGTTAAACCCTTCCCTTTGGCTTGTTAACAAATTACCTTAAAACAAAAGCCCGAAAGGGGAATTTGCATGCTCATCCCGATGACGCCGGTCTCAGATTACGATCGACATTCCCGTCCAGCTGACCCCAAGTCAAGACCCAGGGATCCCTCCTGGGGGGAATCTAAGGAAACAAGTGTAAAGCGTTTCAGGCAAATTGAGCTAATCGTGTGACCACATCAAGTGCGAAGGGGGATCAGGATCGGACCTACTATAGCTATCACCATCGAAGTCAGCTTAGTTTTTGCACAGAATACGGAGCAAAAGCGGTGCTGAAATTCCTCTTAAATTTAAGCTACATATATGCTATGTATGTATGCCTTTCAAAACCAAATTAATCTTCATTGGAAGCCATCGACAGGAGGCGCAGGCGCTGGCTGGAGGGAGATCCTGAAGGAAACAGGAACGAGAGCTCCACTCTCCGCTTGGATTGAAGCCGCCAAGAAAAATTAGCGCAAATGATTGACAGGCTAAATGAGAATTTAATGGTAAACTTTAGTTTCATTTTTGTTGTTTTGTATTCCGCCGTTGGAGTTGGAGCCCAAGGAGGCCTTCAAAGCCAGAGAGTTCGCAATAATTTGGCGCATAAATAACCCTGAAGGATCGGGGTGAAATCGTTCGCTGTAAAAAGTAAAAGCAAAATTGTTTCCACAAAACAAAATTGATACCAAATTGATGTATCTTCTCCTTTTGTTTTCCTGTTTTTGTTGATGTTTTTGAAGAAACGATTTGGCCAGAGTTAAGACAGGTCCCAGAACCGTTATAAGTAAGCTCCTTGGGATGAGGTTGTTGGTTATCCTCCAAAATTATTGTGAATGGGTACCAACATTTTAGATTGTATCTCTGTTTATTTATAAATATTTTTGCTTATAGATGAATTTCCTTATACAAATGTTTCTGTTTATTTGACATATATGTATTCTCATCCATGTTAAATCACCTTAATAACTTTGTAAAGCCCGATGACTACCCAGGACCAGGCTAAAACTGGGGACATCCTTATAACTCAGCACTCTGCCTATATCTGTTAACATTTGAAATGCTTTATTTGCATTTTGATGCAGCGAAAAGCGCGGACAGGGAAGGCCAGGTACGGTGAAAGGCCGAAAAGGGGGGATGAGCGATGGGAGATGGGCGATGGGAGACAGAAGTGCATTTTTGCACGCAATCCTTGCACCTACTGCAACCGCTGACTGACCTGACGTCACTTGGCGGCGGCAGCAGACAATTTATGCGGCTCAGCCTTTGCCTTACCCCCTTCTGTAACTCCCCCCCCCACCAAAACCCTCCTTCTCCTCCTGTCACTCAGTTATCGATATGTCTGCGGACCTGGCCTGCTGGGCTCCGGGTTTCCAGGGTTCCAGGGTTCCGTGTGCGTGTCATCAAGTTGGTCTAAAGTGACAGTCGCGATTTAATGGCGCAGAGTCGGTCAGCGAAGGCGTTCCCTGGAAAGTGCTGGCCACATGTCCATTTACTGGATAGATTAGAGAGTCTCAGTGAAGGAAAATTTCAAATATCCTTTGCCTTAAATTGATTTCTTGTAGAATTACTTAAGGAACATTATTAAAATTAAGCTTAACTTGGTTTTGAAAGAACAATTAAATTTACCAGACACTTTGTATTATATTTAGATCACACAATTCCTGACAACTTACTTAAACTAAGCTATTGAGACTCTAAAGTAGTATTTTGTCATGCTTAAAAAATGAATTTAAAACACAAAATGACATTTCATTGTATAAATATATATAGTACATAAAATTAAAGGCACATTTCTACTTTAAATTATTTAATAATTTACAAAAAATATATTCAAAACGTTAAACAATATCTAACACTCAAAATTTAATAAAAACTCATACGTAACTTATAGTATAGCTAATATATCCCCCCAAAAATGTCTCGATTGGATAGATTTTCTCAGGTTTTTAGGACACTTAGCTGTCAGCACTGGCCCCTAACGAAGGAGTGTACCTATACCGAGTGAATAATCAATCGATTTCAGTTCAATTAGCACCTTTTAGTGTGCAAAATAGCGCGAACTGAGTCCAGAACTCGGCCCACTCTAAAATTGTGATTGCCAGCAACTCCTGCAACTCCTGTTCGCTGTCAATTTCGCTGTCAGTGATTGTCAAAAGTTAAGTGCAACGATATGCCCCGATCCCCAATACCCGCCAATCCGAATCCAAATCGGCGACTCAATGCCAGCGCTATATAAACACATAACTGCAAATTATTTTTGCCACTGCGAGGTTGTATGTAGTTATTTTCCGTTGTATTTGATTTGTTTCTGCGCTTTGATAGCACCGCAACCTTCACATAGAAAATCTCTCAACAAGAAAATTACAGGCAGGCGGCACTCGGAGTTATATAAACGGAGAAGGCCAGGGCACGGGGGTTAGGGGACAGGGGACAGGGGCGTTGCCAGTGCAGGGTATTCCCATGAATGTATCTGTATCTACAAAGGGTCTCCTAAGTAGGGGATTAGAATCGTTCCGACCAATTTGGACAGAAGAAGAAGGGGGAATGAAATAAAAATTGAAAATTATGATTGGTTTGAAGTCGAATTTTCGGTGTAATTATCTACGCCGAAATTGAGGTCCTATGAGAATAGGATCTGCGGTTTCCGCTGGCCGCCAACAAACTCAGCTGTCCGTCCTGTCAATCAAACTTGGCTCACTTTAATTGCCATAAGCCCTGCCAAGTTTACCATCTGGCGGCGCCAGTCTCTCTGCCAAAACCTAATCGTAGACTAATTAATAACATTAAATGCTAAGTCGGCTGCCGTTTAATTAATAATTATGCTATTTACATAACTAATTTAAATGAGTTGGTGGCAACATGTTCATGCCCAGTTTTCATTAGTGATTGCCCCCTGTACCTCTCTCTATCCCTCTCTGTGGACCTGTCTGGAGCTGCAGACAAATTTCATTAGCTATTTTTTGACTGACTTCAGTTGCGACTAAGTCAGAAAACCGGATAAAATGAGGCAACATTGAAGGCGATCCCATGACGAACTGGGGAGTACCCTAGAAAGATACATAGTATCAAGGGGGGAATTTCAAATTATACATACAGTTTGTTGATGGACTGATATCAAAGCTATGAACTTAAATAAACTCCCACCAGGCATATAATTTATAACAATTACCTTTCAAGTAAAGAGCTATAAATAAGTTGATTGATATCTTGTGTTTCTTAAGCTTAAGGGTCTGTTTATTTATTGAGATAAAAAGATTGGTTTATTCACCTTGATTCATTATATTTTATATAAAGTGGTGAAGTATTTTAGTTCTTTATCTCATAGGAATAAGTTTAAAGAATACGAAATGAGTGAATTTGTCTTACTCCCAGACTCTGTAGCAGTCTTAACCAATTAAGGCGACTGTTCCCTCAAGAGCTTGTCGTTGGACAAGATTGGCCAAGTCGGGCCTTGGCTAATTGCAATTAATTATTGCAGTAATCCATCATATATCATAGATGTATGTACGTAACCAAAGTAGCTTTCAAGTATGAGTTTTGGGTTCAGGCTGAGTTGCCATCATCGTCTGCAAGGCGGTGAATTCTTTTTGGGAAACAAGAAAAATATACAAAAAAAATTGTGGAAATGGAAAACTTTGGTGGGCCAAACACGCGAATGTCGTATAAGCCCTTCTTTTTTTCCTAATTTGTTCTTGAGCTGCTTGTTTATATAAGGCAAAATGCAAATTGGAGTAACGAGTATAGTCATAAAATTTGCTTAAATTTAAGTTGAATTATGGATTGCATCATGGATATAATATTAAAGTTGAGAAATAAATTCAGCTCAAGGAAATAATATGGTAACTGCAGTTGGGAAAATAATATATTATTATTTTAAATAAAATTTTATAGGGAATGCTAGGAAAATCAATGTTAAATCGGAATTATGTGTTGGGTTATTTTAAAGCATTTCTTGGTCACATAATAATAACTGAAGGATACTATGTTGGCTAAAATAATTCTTAAATACAAATTTACAGCCTTAATTTTACAGGTAAAACTAAACTTCTAAGACTTATTGATACTTTTTTTTTTCTGGTCCTAAAAGAATCCTTTCCTTTGCTCTTCTGTAATAGTTTATTAAATTTTCAATGATAATTAACAAAAATATAATTTGGCAGCAATCGATATAAAGTATTCCCACGCACGACTTTTAAACCACGAATATCTTTGAATATCTTTTTTCTTTTCAGTTTGCGTGTCTCCCCCCAAAAGAGAAGTTAAAAGTATTGATGAACTTTGAAAATCCACGGACTGAAATGAAATGTTATTTAATGTTGTGACGTGTACTTAGGCCCAAATACAAAAAATGTACAAAAAGCAATAAAAGCTATGAAAAACGCACAAAATGCGGCGGCGATGATGAAGATTAACAATTGTGTGCGACAATTGTCAGCTTTAATTATTTACTAATTGTGCCTGAATTATGAAGAACTGCGGCGGCCACTTAATTGCCGGGTAATTAAACAGCAACAACAAATTGTTGGCTTTAGTTTTCAGCTCTTTTTTTTGGGAACGAAAAAAAACCTACATTACATGGCCCAAAAGAATAAAAATAAGGGAACTAAAAATGGCTCCGCCCATAAAGTCGCACTAGTGTGAGTGTGCGAGAGCCAGAGAGCGCGTTAACAACATGGCGTAGTTCCAGTTCCCATTTTGTTCCAAGCCCTGGAAATTGAGTGAAACTCGCGAGGTTGAGTTGCTTAGAGAGCTGGGGAAGAAACCACTCAACCAAAGTGTGGACAACGCAGAAGAATGGAACAAAGGTAACAATTGCAATTGCACATCAACAGCAAGCAGGCACCTCTGCTCGTCCCCAGTTATTAATTATTCTAGTTTACACAATTGCAATGGCTCCCCCACAAATGCTGTTTTAGGTGTGAGTGCACATTTAACCACGTCAAAAGCGGAGCGCAGCCCTTCCAGCGGAATGGAAATCTTGATAAGGCAATGCGACTGCGGCTGGTTAATGCAGCGCAAATTGCTCGTGTTACTTGGAAACAACAACAAAAAAATGGGGACGAAGGGAGCGATTGAGAGAAAGATGGGGAAGGTGGTGGATAGAGAGGGGGAAAGAAGGATAAAAGGGACACTAAAAAAGCCTACAAATGTGCACAGGAATAGCTCATTAAAAACTTTTTAAGATAAAATAAAGAATATTATTAATATATTTGTACTACAGTTGATAAAGTAGCTTGTTGGAACTTAATTTTTAAGGGAAAAACATGAAAGGAACTAAGTAACTAAGAAGTCGAAATTTCTATAGCCTTCCAGATTGCAATCGATCATAATTAAAATTCAAAAATAATTAAATAACAAAAATTCATTAATTTCAATTCGGAAAGCGTTCCTATATAAGTTTTTATTAGATTAATAAATCAATAAACACAAATTTTTGTCGATTTTTGAAAATTTTAATGAGGCAACCCCTTATCTTGTTTTTCAAGTTTAAAAAAATGTCAAAAATTTATTTTTTGACTGGATAAGGCTAAATCGACTCGGGAGTTAATGCTTATCAATAATATATATGATTTATAGGGTCGGATATGACTCCTTTACATAGTTACAAGCTTCTGAATAATATTATAAAACCCTGAAAGGTTATACATAAATTACAACTTTTTCAGATTTCAACCATACTGTAAATATAATAAATATATAAGTAATAAGTAAAGTAGGCAATACTTGGTTTCTTCTGACACAAATACACATCATAATGTATATTGTATTAATTATTAGTGATCGAATTGATATCTGCAAGGGTATCAAAACTTTGTGAGTGCCGAAGTTGTTCCTTTCTCGTTATAAAGTTACTTAGGTATTTATTAGTTTTCTGTTTGATACAAGTACTTTTTTAATGTTTCTCTGGTATTAATTATAAACGATATAAAATAAGCTTTCAATCAAATTAAATTGCTTTGCTGGAGCAATCATAAAATATAGATGACTATCTCCAAAAGTTCAGACTGTAACTTCAGAACTTTCCCATTCTTTGGCCAAGACAAATAATATTTCATTTTAATTAATATAATTTGTTTACGATTATTGGTAAACACACCAAGAGTAGAGTGTTCTTTTTTTCGGAGCAATTGGAAATTTGCGTGTTAGTTTTGGTAATATTTTAGTTAATGGCTTTATTGATTCGACCAAGAGTGGGGGAGTTGTGACCCAAGGTTCCGGAGGAGGAGTGAGGGTTGTACCTAAAACTCACCCTCCTTCCACTCCCTTTCCCCAAGCTGGCTTCTTCCCTTCCGCATTTAGTTTAATTTTCATTTTAAGTAAACATGAATTTTGCATTTGCATTTGTAATGAGAGAACTTGGCAGCCTTGCACTCTGCCACTCCGGCTGACAATTAAAATGTCATAAAAAAGGCGCACTAGCTAATATACCCTACTCTCTTTTGTTATATTATTTTCACAGGGAGTACGACTTGGAGGGAGACCCACCTGAAGTTCGGGGCACACCTCACCGTGCCTGCCCTGCTCGGCCACGACCAGTAAATAATTTTCGAATAAAAATGCGCAAATAAAAAGCAGCGCAGAAAATGTTTAAAAATAAAGTCATAATTTTCGAAATGATTTATGAATTGCGCCGAGGAGGTAACAGACGGCAGACAGGTGCGGCCATTGGAGAGGGTGGGGAGAGCCTTGGAACCAACGGGGTCTCCGTCGACTCCGACTCCCCGACGTCTTCGTCCGCGATTATTACACATTTTATTTAATTTCTTTTGTTTGCTCTTATTGCAACGCTTTTTAAATTAATTTCTCCACTGAATTGCATTTTAAGCCCGCGCTCAAGTCGGGGTTTTACTTCGCATTTCTCTCTGGGATCTGGGATCTGAGATCTGAGATCTGAGATCGCGGCATTAGCATAACCCGGCACGCATGCCATCGTCTGGCATTCGCCGGTGGCCAGGAGCTGGCGGGGAGCTGGAGGTGTCGCTATATCCCTATGACTTCTCGCCGGAGCTTGTTAAATTTCGACATGGCCTCTTATGATTAGCTGAATTATGCTCCTGAAATTTGCATTGCGATAAGATCCGGCCCTCAGCCTAGCGCCTGGCCTCGGGCACCGGGCTCACTATCATTGTGAGTGGCATATAGGCATAAAGTATAGGGCTCACCACACAGGTGAATGGAATAAAAGAAAGGGTCGGTCGACTGGGATAATCAAACCATTAAGCTGTCTCAAAGTGCACCGGCTAATTGTGGTTGGTGGGGTGCCTTGGCTCTAAGTTTACCACCATTGTTCATTCAGTCTTAAAAGGAGAAGCTGATCAGAGAATTGATCGTAATCTTCAAGAAGGATAGAAAGGATAATTAGGCATGGAAAATGATTAAACTTTACAATTAATATAACCACTATAGAGGGGTATATTTATGATTCTTGTGATAAGCTTATAAATGAAATCTTTAACTTCTAAGATGTTTCTTTCCTTAGAGTTTTAATTGTTATTCAATATTCTATGTATATATTTAAAACATTACTTAACTCAATTTTCTTTTCTTTAAATTACAAATGTATTGAAGTAAAAGCTAAAGATCTTTAAACTCCAATCGTATGATTTGAAGGTAATGTTTAAAAATAAAACATTGTTGAATTGTTCAACGAGTAATCTAACTTTGAAATATACATATACCCTACAAACTTGCGTTATCTTTCATATAACCATGTGAAATCCTTAAAGAAAAATCAGAATGAATAGTAAAGTGGCCCCAGGCTTATCGGCTTATCATTATCTTCGTATTTTTTTCTTCTCTTTGCCCTGTTAATTACGAATGCAAAATAATTTCTTTTGCTGACTGACCAATGCCGCCACCCCTCTTCCTTTTTTTGAACCCCCTCCGGGTCCAGTGGCAATTAGGCGAGCGAAAAAAAAATACCTCTTTCTTTGGGCTTTCAACAGTAATGAGTCGGCCAAGGGGGGAAAGGGGGGAATAGGAGCCGGACTACGCCCCTGCTTGCATGCTGAAATTTGCATTTTAAGTTGTGTTTAAATATAATTTTTTTCCACTGTTTCTTGGCGCAATTATTTATTGCTGAAAGTGCAACTAGGCGAATGCTTAACTTTGTTGATAATTGGAGTGAGAATAAATTTATAATTTATAATTCATATGTTGTGTTTAAGTCTGTATGTCTGTGTGTGTGTGTGTGTATGAGCTGCTCGCCATTTGAAGTGCACAAAACATGAACGCTAATTAATGTGATTTTTAAGCGCTGAAAAATTGCAGTCATTTCTATGTACATACTCTTCATTCGCCATTCCCATTTTCCACTGCCATTTTATGTTCAGTTTTTTGTATTTTTTTGTGGTACCTTTTGGTTTTTTTTTGCTTAAACGGTTTTCTCCTGTCCTGATAGTGGGCGCCAAAAAGGCGTGACAGACGCTGGCTAGCCCGGCCTAAACCCATGATTAGGGGCATTCAAATCGTCGCCTAATGGCCATCATCAAGGCAAGCAACCACCGAAGCCACCCAAGCCACCCATGTCCACCCAATCCACTCATGTCCCACGTCCACCCTTCAACCATTTTGGAATCGCTTGCAATTGCCATTTGTCAGCCAGTATTTTTGCATTCCAGTCAACCCCGCTGCGACTTGTTCTAGACTTGTGCGTTCCCCAGCTCCTCCGTTTGCAAACCGAACTGACAACGTGTGTGGGCGTCGAATATATACATCGGGATCGGTTACTTCGCACCACAAGCCCCACGCTCCAGTCAAGCCAAGACTAACTGAATTAAACCAAAAGCCAAAGTTGGCTGAAACCATGCAGTGGCAGTGGCTGACGTCCAAACCGCAAAACTTGTCACTCTCAACTCCAAAGTCATGTCTCTGAGGGGGACGACAGCTTGCTAATCGGTTAAATTAGCCGTAAAAGAATGCACAAGTCATCGGGTTACCGTCACCGACACCACCGCCGATAATACACCCTCGCAACGTGAGAACCACTGAGGTCACAGCCAGTGGAACTCATGATAGGCGTGTGCCAGGCCGCAGATCAGGGAATCGTAGGAGTCAGAGGCGTAGATGGGATTGGGGATTAAGGATGGATCCCTTCTTAGGATAACTAAAGGCACTCTCAAACTACTTGATATAATTTATAGTATTTTTATAATGCTTCCTATAGTATCTTTCCTCTCATATTAGCCATGTGAATCCCTACTTATCCCTCCTTGCCGTACTTAGTTCTTGTTGACGTAATCAGCTTATTGAAGTGCAATTCATTCACCTGATCGGTAGCTGCCCCTCGGATCAGACTACGCACCTGCTTCATACGCATTAAGTATGCATCGCGGAGGGAGAAGCAATAGCAATACCAATATTAATACCATTACCCATACAGCAATATCAATGGCAATATCAATGTCAACAGGTTTTTCGGACCGTCCAGTGACTCCACCGAGGATCTCTGCGATTCTCCCGATACGATCTCGAATTTCGCGCTCAACTCTGCCGCCGGCGGAGCCTGACTCACTCACACTCCCGAGTGCCACGGAATGGATTCGAATGCGTTGGGAGTATGGGATCCGATGAGATGGGCCGGGTCCCCAGTATACTTTGGCATCTTAATCATTGTTATTTGGAGCCATTAGCCACGACGCTTTGGCTGCTGGTGTTTTCCAATAGCGGCTATTATGTTGACAATTCGTATCCACCTAAAACAGATTACGGAACTTTGGGTTATCATTAAGAGCAGTTTATTGAATACGTTTATTTTTTTTTTGGCCCTGATTAATGGTTGCCGCGCAGGCGCGACAGGTGGCCAAGGGCCACGACAGAGAGATCCCAAAGTCTCGGTTTGGAGATCCGCGAACAGGAAGCAGAGCACTTAGGCCACATAAACGTCGCCTCAGAGTGCATCGAATAAATTCTCAATTATCGCCCACGCCTGCTCTCGACTTGTTTGGCCCCAGACCCAGGCAATTTGTATATCCTCAGCTCGAGCATAAATAAAAATGTTTTACCTGGTTGCCTATTTAGACATCACAGTCCATGGTGCACCGTAAGAAATTCTGCTCCACTGAAGGCATTTGGCAATGGACTTTCTAGCACAAAGTTCTCTCAGTGCTGGCAAAGCCAGAGATTGAATCGTTTAGAACCTTAAATACTTCCATAATATAGAGCTACAATATCATTTTGTGGCCCCGCGGCTGCTGCCATTGATCAGGATGAAGGGCAGTGAGAGCTGGAGAGTGGAGGATAAATATGTTGGCTGCACAAACCAGAGCTGGAGCTGGAGCTGGAGCTGGAGCCAGGAAAATGCGGAAACGTGCCAGGCGATTCACATCGCACTCTCTGGACCTGACTGCGGTTCCTCAGTGTTTGCTTCGAATTGAATAGGGTATTTTTTACATACCCTTTACTTTAGATATGAAGGGTATAAGGGGTTATGCAGGCAGATAGTTACAGAAACTAGAGAATGTATTAAACCTTAGGTACATACATAGAGCAGCTATTATATGTCGGTGTTAAGGTATGGTATATTTATTTAAAGCACCTTTTGTAATTATTGCAGTGGCTTCTTCTTTATTACTTAAATACATTTCTTAATGCATTTCGTAAGCTTAATTTTAAGCGTTAATAAGATGAGAGAATTCCCTCGTCGAGACTTACATCTCCAATTCCGATTCCTTTGTCCATTTTTTTGGCTTACAACAAATCCATCAAGGAGCAGGCAGCGCCATCTAGTGTTTGGATTAACCTTGGGGCGATCTTGGGTATTAGAATCAGGCTCTACTATGCCCGCCCTCGCTGGTGTCCTCCGCCTGGCTGTGGCTTGTGTAAACACCCACTAAACTGCTGGGCCCGGAGTCTCCAATGGTTCATAAATCATCGCGATAACAAATTACCGCTGCTGAGGACGCGGAAAAGCAGGGAGGGGAAAAGCGGCTGAGGGAAGCAGCATGGAAGTTACAAAAGATCAATCTTATTTGCGCCCCGAAAATAGCCAAAGTTGGGCCTGTTGTTTGTTGCTGGGCTCTAAAGAGGCGCTTGGCTGGCCGGTTTTGTTGGGACTTGACTTGGAACTTAGGACTTGGAGTCGAGTTTGGTCGATTAATTTGGTTTGTTCGGCAGCGGCCTGCGAACGAACATCTCTCTTTCTTTTGGCTGCATTATTATTATTATTGTTATTGCACCGTTGCCCCCTGCCCGGCCACCTCCAGCTCCTCCAGCTAAACAAACTTACAATTTAGATTGAATTTATTCGAGCGCATGGCCTAGACGAGGAGCAGCCAGTCGAATGGCCACAACTATGGCTATGGCCTGCCCATTGAGATCTTCATTTGCTGATCTTTCTGGGAACATCTCGGCGGCGTTGACCCCAAAGGCAGCTCCAGCTCCAGCTCCAACTTCAGTCTCTGAGATTCAGGTAAAACTGCAACTTGGACTGGGACTGCGTATCGGGAACTGACCAGGCCTTTCGCTTTGTGCGCCGTGCGTTCTCCTCGCTGTTTGAACTCTATTAAACTCAACGGATTTATTAATTTTGCTGCCGATTAACTGTTTCAGATACCGCTTGACCATTCCGAGACCAAGTTGGCTAACTCCTCAGCCCCGAACTCTCGGTCTCGTATCCGTTAGCCGCATCGACTCGTAAATCATATTGTGTTTTTGGTCGGTCTGAGGCATTCGCAGGTAAATCTCGGCCGGGCCATCGGAAATCGCATCCCGAATCAAGGAAGCCAACCAAGACGCCGACAAAGATTGACATTCGCATAATTAGACATTCGGGTTAGGAGTCAGCATTTCGATTTGCCATTAACTTTAAAAGAGAGAGCTAGAAATACCATATTAGCCGTGATATCAAGACTTAATGTTAACTGTAATTGGAGTTGAATATCTTTTGTAAACAAAGAACTTTAAACTAAAGTTTATCTAAAGCATAGATTCCTTATAAAAATAAGGACTTTAATGGGTATCTATAAAAGCTAAAGTACCTTGAAAAAGTATCATTTGAGTACTTTTCAGGAGAATGTTACTTAGGATAAAGTAACTATAGATATTATAGTATCTTTACTAACTCCTAGAGATACTTAGTATCTAATAAAGTAACCTTTCTTTTTCGTGTAAGTATAAATTGTAATTATATTGAACTTCTATTCAAATTAAGAAAACCATTTAAAGATCTCAGTTCTTAATCCACAATGCTGTTTAAAAAGTTAAAATACACAAACCTAGGTACATATGTACATATATGTATGTATTAATTTAAGAGCTTTATATACAAGTAAATACATCTGTTAGTAAATATATAACTCCCTTTCCGGATGACTGTGAGGGAACAGGGCTCAATCTGAAATATGTCAGCAATGCAAGGGCAACACAGAAGGCGACAGGAAGGTGGACACCCCGAGCCGCTTGGGTTGGTCTTTGCTCAGTATTGGTGGTGGTGGTGGTGGTGAAGGTACTGGTGGTAATGGTTCTACTACCTCTAACTGGTGGTGGCAGCGTTGCCCACTTATCTCGCGCAATTGATCGCGGGTTGTTATAGCCGCTGCTGCTGTTGCTGCTGGCGGCCATTGTTTGCATTTTTTCAACATTTTTGTTGTTGTTCGTGTGCTGCGGTTCTGTTCTGTTTTCTGTCTAAAATGACATTTTTGTGCCGACTTGTTTGTTATAATGTGTGTGTGTGCGAGTGTGTGTTTGTGGGCGAGTGTTTTTATCGTTTGACAAAGGCAGCCATTTTTGGCCTGCCACAAATGGCAATTATAATTGTGGCTACTTATCAGTCGGTGGCAATGGGGGCGGTGGGTGGCAATTGGGGAGTGGAAATTGGTTGAAACATTGGTTGGTCAGTTGCACTTTTTTTTTCTAAAAGGTAAACATCGTTTTATAGCCCGTTGGCGCTGATTGTTTTGGCTTTGCAAAAGGCAGGTGATATGAGTCAGTGAATACCCAGTGAAATATCTTATAATATCTTATTGAATAATAATAATATCTCATTGAATTAATTTTTAAATAACTTATATTATACCCTTGCAGGGTATCACAATTCTGGTAGTAAACGAGTCATTTCCCACCCTATAAATCATATAAATTCTTAATCAGCATTTAGAGCTGAGTCGATCTAGCTAATTGAGTACGCAGATTTATTAATCTATTTAAAACTAACATAGGCAAGCTTTCCGATTTAAAATTAATGCTTATTTAGCTTAGATATGAGTTTTTAAAGCTTTGATTTGCCGCTCTTTCTCTATGCATCTGTAGAGACAGCGCTTACTCTCTGGTGCTCTCCCTAACACTCTCTGTTATTCTCTTTCCTCAGAGAGTATAAATACAGGCGCTGGCCGTCCCACCTCCCTCATTCTGTTCGCGCCCTTCCTAGTGTTTACATCTCCAGTGATAGTGGCAGTGATAGTGGAAGTGATAGTGGGTGTGATAGTGATTGCGCTTCGACGCCAAAAATATCACATGACTCATGATATACAGCTGGATTAAAGCCACCAGGAATACAACACTGGAAAGAATTAAGCAAGGATAAGCAAGGTGTGTCCTCTACTGCGGTAAGTCTTAACCATGGCAATAATTTCATATATGTTATATATGTAGATATAGAAGGGATCAGGCCTAGGTCCGTTGTTTTATTTTTCAAATAACTCTTATTGCCCCATTACTTAATTTTCATTTAAAATGATACAGCAAATTGTAGTAAGAATATCTACCAACTTATGCTCCAAGTCAATGGATCTTTGTCTTAGTTATTATATATTCCACATTCGATCTTATGATCCTATGCATAGTTAATGTAATATATAGCTATTATTATTATTTAACATAATAAATCAGTTAAACTTAAACTCTTAAACCTAATTTAAACATTAATTATTAAGGCGAACTGAATTTGATTAATATTTCCCTTAGATTTAGCTTTCATAGATACTCAGGTATAAATTTAAACCACTTTCCTTGTCGAATACACCTTACAAGCACCGTTGAACAGAGTATGCATAGATTGCACTTTGTTTACATTTAGTCTTTATGGCTTTGCCTTGTTTTAAGCTCAACGCTGTTGTTTATGTTCATAGAATAATTATATTTAATTGGCGCCGCCAATGGATCGGAGTAAACATTATGGGGAAATGCATTACGGTCTTCCCTTCTTCTGTGGAATTTCATATGAGCCCCTTTTTTGCCTGGTTAGTTGCGGAGCACCGCAAAAAGTATTTGTTCAGCCCGCTAATGTTGTCAGTCCCCGATATCGGGTAGGGGTTATCCCCCTACTTAATTGGCAAATTATATAGATCTATATGGAGTGCTTGTCTAGATGCGATCAGCAGTGACATTGATGTGACCGGGCAGCTGCTTACCACACAGCCAACGAGCAAAAAAACAACAGAAGAAAAAAACGAGTTAATAAGAAACTTGTTACGAAATTAGGCAGGCTGCCAGGGAGTTGCAGGATTGAGGGGAACCCCTGGCACAAAGCACACACACACACAAGTCCTTGTTGGGGCAAGGGACGTCGGCGCGAAATTGATATGCGAGCAGCGAACAGCAAGCACCGTCAATAAAATAATAACAGGGTACAGTGGAGGCTTAAAAACAATAATTAAAAACTATAACGAATTTCGTTCAAATAGAAATTAAAATAAATGAAAGGCTTCAGGGAATTATTTAAGCCTTTTAAAAACTAGGATCAGGCCTAGGAACTATGCAAAAAGGTTAGGAACCTATCAATTTATATGAGATATTTGTACAAAATAAATAGAAAAATTTCACTTTTCAGCTTCCTGTTTCCTCCTCAGACGTCTAAGATAACCCTTAAATTATTTCCATCCCATCGAGTACCTACTGTACCCCACTAGCGATAAGGACAACAAGGAGAGGCAATGCCATAAGCTGAGTGATCTGAAGAAGGCGAGGAAAAGCACCTGCACCTCGCCCATCTTCCCTGAAACTGAAGCTGAAGCGTAAATTGATAAGCCGCAAGGTGGGAAATGGGGGAAATGCGGTAAGAGGGTACGTAAACTGGTTACTTCAGTTCCTCACCCTTCCACTTACACTTATTAGTGCCAGCGATTGACATGAGCTGCCTTCTGTTTTGCTCAGTCGGAGCAATCGCATCTCTTTCAGCTCCTTAGACTCCTTTGTCCTTCGCTGGATCAGTGGGATTTGGATTTGGGCAGGAGACTTACTCGCCTACTGGCTAGATAAACATTTAGTTTTCGTCCCTCAAGACTGAAAAGTTTGCATTGAATACTTGCACGCAATGTACATAATTGACAGAGCTACATTCTCTGGCAAAAAGGGCAAGGGATTCCTCTCCTGAAGTTGAAGAATAGGTACAGTGAACGCTCGGTCAGTGAAATAAATTTATTAGAGGAACTTATAAAATTATAGCATATTTTGTATACTTATTTATTGTAAATTTCGGCTTGACATTATATACATTCATTTCTTCCTACACCCTATTTAATTTCGTTCTATATTAAATTATAATTATTTTATGTGTTTCTCCTTCCTTCCTAGACTAGAAATTCTTCCAACTAGGGAAGTTTTAGTTAGGGGTGTTCAACTGTATCTATGCTGCAATAAGTCACGTATACGCAATGTTGACCTGATAAGTGGTCCTAGGAATCAAATAGCTGGTTTCTTTTATTTTTATTATATTTATCTATTTAATTTCGTTCTATATTAAATTATAATTATTTTATGTGTTTCTCCTTCCTTCCTAGACTAGAAATTCTTCCAACTAGGGAAGTTTTAGTTAGGGGTGTTCAACTGTATCTATGCTGGTATTGGGGCTTATATAAAATTGACTACATTTTAATAAAGTATATTAAATAAATAGTATATTCTAAACGGACTATGTTAGGTTACTTTTTCTATTACTATTTTTCTATTCTATTTGTTAAGAAATTTTATATTTCCTTTGAATTATATTTTATTTTACTTAAAAATATTAATGGGTCTCGAAATATTTACATATTTAATGGGTTTCGACTGCATGGCGGCATTATCCTTATAATGCTTACGTAAATAATCTAAAGATTTCCTTAAAAGTACTGTACCCTGTAAGAATTTAAAGGGAATACAGAACAAAACGTTAAGAACCATCTGTGACATGCGGTTAAAAGGCAAAAGCGGCATATGGCCAAAACATGGTCATATCCCTCCGAATCCGAACCCGCATCCCAGTCCAATGGGCTTCTTGAGTGCGGACATTTTGGCCGCCTAGAAGATGTGCGAATATGATTCTTGTTCTGGTTTCTGGTTTCTTGGCCGCGGTCTCTCGCCTCTTGTTGCCTTTGTTGCTGCTGTCATGTGGCACACGTGAATAAATCATTCGCGATAAGCGCGAAGTGAGTGCTCATGTTTATGGACTTAATGGCTTTGGTCACACCAAATAAAATTTGCATTCCAGCCAAAAGGGAAAACCTATGAAAACCCGGCTCAAAAGAGTTTAAATCAAAAGAGCGTAGAACGAAAGCGAGTGAGAGGGGGAGGAGATGCAATGCCTTTGAGTGATAGCGGGCACTGATAACATTTAATTACCGCCTAATTAATTAAGAGATGAGCGATGAATCGCCGAAATCTCGTCTGGCAAGGGTAGTGTACAGAAAAGAGTCGGCACTAGCGTGTGAGAACAAGTATACGCCCCCTATGCCGGCTCGAGCTCAATGAGTGAGTGAGAGCGAGACAGCGGCTTCCATGGCTGCCTTGGTTGGTCGTTTCCTTCCAGGCACGCACACAACGACGGCAGCTGAGTCGGAACATTTGGCATTGGAACACGGAACTCTCCCTCTCGCTCCCACCACCACGCGATCGTTCGTGTTGCCAGGACGACTGGAAAGCAGGCCACAACACACACAGAGCCCGTGTTCCGATTCCGCAGTGTTCCTCCAGGACTGGTTTTCATTTCGCTCGTTTCACTCTGAGCGCCGTTCAGTTGCTATTGGAATCCCAATCCCATAACGTTTACGTGGTGCAACGCAGCAAAGTATGGCCCGAAAGAGAGCCAGAGAATAAGCCTAAGTCTGAGCCTGAGCAAAAGAGATGGAGAACTTGAGCCACCCCGTGGAGGGTAGAGTGCAAGCGAGAGAGATGGAGCTCAAGTGTTTCGTTTCAAACGCCTGCGTTCCGCTCATTTTGGCATTGTTCGCTGGCTCATTCACTCGTTTCTGACCGTTTCCAGTCGATTCACGTTTTCAGCCTGCCAACTTCATTCAGTTGGTTTTTCGATTTCGATTTTTGAACGTGGCCGCTGCTCCCTAACGGTTGTTTCGCCGTCGCCAGATACCCGCCAAGGTGCGTGTGTGCTCGAGTGTGTGTGTGCGCGTGCGAGTGAAAAGAGTGACGGAGAAACAAAAGCGAAACGCAGCACGCGATACCCTGTACCTGCAACCTGCCGGTGCTGCTGCTGCTGCAAGTTCTAGACAAGCTCACGCAACAACGGCAAGACGAAGGCGCCGGAAGGAAGCGAGCGGAGACAAGTGCAAGTGCAGACTGCCGGCGGTCATTCACTTTCCCACCTGGCTCCTAGCTCCTGGCTCCTGACTCTTTGTTCCTTGCACCTCCCACGCTGCCACTGTATGTGTGAGTGTGTGTGCGTGCTTGACAAAATGTCACTTTGACAGCTAGCCTCTGATGATGGCGCCTCTGCCTCCGCCGCTTCCTCTGCCTCCGGCTCTGCTGGCGTTGATCGTGCCGCAAATGATTTGCGTGCCGTTCTTGCGTTAGCGCTTTTTATTCCGTGCCGATTTTGATTTCCTCCGTTGCATGCGTCGTCATCGCCATCGCCCATTGATAAACCCAAGAGCCCAACCAACAACAACAACACCCAAACACCACTAACAACAACAACAATAATAACAGCAACAACATCAACAATTCCACAAAAAAGTGCAAGTGAAAAAGCAAAAGTGCTGCCAAAGAAAATGAGAACCAAAACAATAATAAACTTAGTAAATTGGCGCTGCCGGAATTAAAATAACAACATGAAGCCAATTTGAAAAGCAATTGAAAAAGGATATTTTTCAGCATGGGGGAAATGCCAAATGAATTTGTTGCAACTTTCAAGTAGCTTTCAAACTAACATTCACAACTGACAGGAAATACAGAAATGTTTCAATTTCATAATTAAAAATAGAATTCAATCAAGATTCGAAAACTTCAAGATTGAAAAAATGTAATACACCTTCTTTAAATTACGTTGTAGTGTTTTATTATTCTAATCAGAACAGCTCTTGTAATCAAATAGTTGACAAACCTATTTATTTCAATTGGATATATAATAATCTCTTATTATATACTATATTTTATCATTTAATTTTGTTTCTATTAATTCTTCCCAGAAAATACACTGCTGAAATACATACTATTTTCTATTAAAAAAAGATCCGTTCAAGCCGGCGGATTTTAAGAATTTTAAAATATCTAGAGCTTTTTAACAAACATCACATTCTAACCAACTTTCGGAAGTCCAATTTTGTACGCCCAAGCAGTTTAAAATTGAATCATAAAATCAAATCGGATATAATGCTATTTCGATAAAAAAAAAACAACTCACAACTAAGCCAAAGGGTTAATTTCAATTCGGAAAGCGGTTCTATGTTAGTTTTTTTTAGATCAATAAATCTGCATACTAAATATAAAGTTTTAGCTAATTCAAATTTTTGTCGATTTGTGAAAATTTTAGCGATGTAGCCCCTTATCTTCTTTTGAAATATTGAAAAAATTATGAACATTTATTTTTTGACCGGAAATGGATAGAATGAATCTCCGGAATATTCTGATCAAGAATATATATGATTTATAGGGTCGAAAATGACTCCTTCAATGTTAGAAACTTATGAATTTTAATATCCTGTATTGCTTGGGTTTCATAATTTAGATATAAGATCAATAAGTGACATAAACCACACAGCCTTCTTAAATATTTTAATATAAATTAGTCTATATCTGGGTCAAATCTGAAATAATTTTGAAAGGCCACTTTGAAACGTATACCTTATTGGGAAAATCTTGATCCCAATTCGTAATGCTGCAAATAATTCAAATAATTCAATTCCCAGCCTTTTTCAATTGCTAAATCAGAGTTTCCCATCGATTCCCCCTCATATAGCTCCATCCAACTGAAACTACAGTGCAATACAAAAAAAGAAGCGCGAGAAATGAAAAAGCAAACAAAATGTAAGCGTGATGATAATTAAAAATAAAATACAAAAAGGCAAAAAAGAAACGAAATTTACGCGAACCGAAACCGAACCGAAATCCGCAGCAGGATCTCTCTCCGGATCTGATCGCACCCGGCTTCTGGCTGCGCCTCTGCGCGAGTCCGTGTGTGCGAGTGTTTCCCAGAGCAAGCCAAATCAATAAATAAAAACCAATTACAAAATAATACAAAAAAGAAGAAAGAAAAACAAGAAACAAGAAGGAGGGAAAACAAGCTGCTGGACAAGAGACAAGCAAAGGGGGGAGGCTGAAGACAACGAAAGAATTGATACGAAAAATAATAAGAGTAAAAATCATTCACCACGGCGACCATAACGAACTCCGCCCTAGCAATGAGCCAGCTGGGCACCGTCTACGCCACCAAGCGAAGGCGACGCAACGGCAAAAGGTGAGTACCAAGTATCAGTCCCAGTCCCTATCCCAAGATACAAATACAGATACAGGCAGCGAATCAGATACAGATACAGAGATGCAGATACAAATGCACAGCGGGAGGCGGATGGCTAAGGACTCGTGGTTTGGGGCTCTGTTATTACTGAAAGATTTCAATCAATGCGCGTGAGTGGCTGCGATTGGCTGCACTTGCCACTTACCCACTTGCCACCTTGTGGCGCCACCCGCTGACGAGCCGCTCGTGGCTCTATCAATCTCTCCTCCTCCGCCGGCTACTGGTCTTTTTAACCATTCCCCAAGATTCGATTATTAATGATCCGCAGGGTATTTGTTGACAAATCACCTTCACCATTGACTCTTGACTCTCTTGACTTTGGCCCTCGGGCCGGGGGAATCCCCTTTTGGTCGCCCTTTTGCCGCAAATTGATTTGCATTATGCATGCCGTGGCAGGTTACCGTGAAATTACAGTAGCCGCGCATTCGATGGAGATGATGATGATGGCCATGATGACCATGATGACCATGATGATGATGATGGCCGCTTTCCCCGCGGGCTGTTCGCTGGGGGAGATCGGAATCTGCCTGACCCAAGGTGCACATAATTTCTGATAATTTTGTGTACTTAGCCGCTGCAACAGCACCAAGCATGATGTTTTCAATATATAAATATACAAGAAGACACGCATTACCGCGAGCAACTCTGGTAAATATGCCGCTCCAGCCACGCCCCACCTTCAGTTGGTTGCGCTCCATGCGCTAATGTTTGCGACCCCCATAATCAAGGCTCTCCGATCGAGACGCACAGATCAGATGCAGTGCATCATCGAAAGCCTTGAAGAGTGAGGAAAACCAGGAGCTAAAAACTGAATCGATTAGCGATGCATTATCAGTGTTAAGGCGAGGAATGAGGATCGATTTAGAAAACAAGATAGAGAATGCGAATGGGGAAACAATCAGTTTGAATTATTGACTTTATTAGCCAAGACTGGTGCAGGTATGTGATTTTCATAGTGTTTGAAGTTACTAAATTATAATATCAACTCTAGACGATATTAGAGTGTTTTTGATATTATAAAGTTATTAGCTTAAAATCTCAATTCAAGTACAAGGTTTACATGTCGCAACTTTTTAGACGTTCTTCTTTTCTAAATAGTTTCCTTGAAGATTTAAATTGCCTTATGCAAATTCTTATATAAAGCTTATTCGATCAATGAGTTCAGTATAACAATTTATAGATTCACTTATCACAAACACCACTCATTTTTCCCATATAAAACGTATAATATTTGGTCGTATATGTCTTAAAATACGTATATAAGAATATAAAAAATTCTCTTTCAATTAAACCCGCTGACTAAGAACTTCCACTTAATTCGTTTCACCATCGACAGGCAGTGGCATAATTCGCGGTTCCTTCTAGCTTGATTACAAAAAAACAAAATTAAAAAGAAAAAAAAAACAATTACACTTTACTGCAGTTGGCAAAATGAACAAAAGAATAAAAAAAAGAGACCGGGGCTTTCGTAGTGCCACCCCGTTTTGGACCCTGACTGTGGGCCTGGCTCGGAGCTGACACCGAACTCTGCCGCGCTCGACTGACGCAAAATTGTCACCTTGCCTCTCCCTGCTGCAATGCACACCTGCAATTAACCGAGGGGCAGGTCGAGGCCGCACTCTTTTTTTTTTAGGTAAGGGTGCCGAGCTCTGCGGCACCCCTCGGATCATAGTTTTTTGTTTTTTAATTTTTTTAATGAACTGATCAAAATGTGCTCTCAAGAGCTTCCACCTAGCTCAGCTCTGCTGTTTTTTACAACATTTTAATTGAGCTCATAAGTGGCCGGGAGCAGCTGCCCTTTGTTTTATGCTCCTCGTTCGGCACTACTGCGAATATTACGCATACGACGCATTGGCAGGCAATGCAATTTATTTATAACATTTGGCCAAGTTTTGCGCCTCGCGTGCAAATATTTTATTAGGAACTTATCTATTCAATTGAAGGCATGAATTTCCTGCACTAAAAAGTTGTTGGTATGAAATAATAATGGATATCAAAATGGATGCAGAACAGGAACAGAACAGGAAATAAGATAGTTTAAAGCACCATATAAAGAGATATAGTTTAAGCGTAATGATTATGCGTTTATTGCCGCACAATTAATTTTTAAAATGTTATAATTTACATAAATTATCTAATTTGTAAATTGTTGTTATATTTTTAGAATGATTTGATATTGTAAACATTTAGTTTGTATTTCCCTAAGCTTGATGCAAGTATCTGCAGGATTTGGGAATTTGTAGTATTTTCCTGTTCTTCCGTTTTTCTTTTTCCTGCTAAATGCAAATGATTTCGGTGCATGGTTTAATTGAGAGGCATTGCATCCGTTTCTGAGAGTGGTTGGCCATTACCACAAGTAGTCAAAGTTCGTCCTGGCTCCCTTAGATCCTGGAGAATGCCTTGGCCCCTCACCGCTGGGGTTCCACTTGTTGGTTGTTATGGATATATGAGTCCTGCTTTTGCTTTATTGATTATCAGCTCGTTGTTTATGCTCTCTATGTGGCAATTGTTGTTATTGTTGTGTGCACGGGTGTATCCAAGTTATTGATTGCTGCAGTTAGTATCCTTTGCAATGCTCCTTTCAAGCTGCATTGGTCGTTGTTCCTTGCTATTGCAATTGCAATTAGCCATGTTGCAGTTGCAATTGTATCTGTTGTTGGTGCCGAAGCCTTTGTGAAAAGGTTTAAAGTTCAAGCGCTCGTATTTTATGTACTTTGATTGAGTTGCAAAACTTGTTGTTGAAGGTAGAAGAATTTTTTCGAGAGGAGGAAGGTAATTACAGAGTTTTTAAAGGGTAATACAAGGGGAAAGAAATTATGTAGAAAGCTAATGAAACTCTCTTTAAGCTTGAAATATTTTGGAGTTGCACATTTTCCCTACATAGCCTTATTTTCAATTAGTAGAAGAATCTATTCTCAGCAGGATACGGTTAATTATCTTTCCTGTAACTGCCTCAACCCCTCCTATCCTCAATCTCTTGCTTCTTTCTGGTGCAAAATTAGTTTTGTAAAATTTTTGATGAATTACCTTTCGGTGTATATAAAGTGTTGTAGTCCCACATGCCAGGAGATCGCTCTTTGGAAAACCGCAGCCCCCTGTGCCATATGTTTTCTCCGCCAGAGACTGGACCCGGCTTTCGGGTTCCCTATCCGCCGACCATATGGCCAGGACCGCTTTCACACACAGCTCACATAAATTCCAGAGTTGCAGCCCAATTTAATGTTGGTCAAACGAGCTGACCAGCCGGCGGGCGATGGCCTGTTGGGTGGGGGAGTCAGTTAAGGGCACCACATGGCCCATGGTGGTGGGTTGCTCATTAGTTGCGCCTGCGCCTGCGTCTGAGCCTGAGCCCTTTGCCAGCGGTATCGGAGCCAGTTCATATGGGGTTAAAAGTATCGCGACTAGCGGGTTATTCTTTTTTAGTTAATTACCCCAGAAGAGGGGGTGTCGGAGATCGAAAGATATACTAGTATACCAAGCGAATGTCATATGCCAGCGGTTATCCTTTTTTAGACGTTAAGGAAATATTGTTTAAAGCTCCTTCTACAAATAGAAGATTGCTGAGCCAAAGAAGACAACTAGAATTCAAATTCATTAAAGCTTTACCCTATCTTGCAACTGCGAATACATTGAAATCTAAGCTTTTTCATGGACGATTTTCTATTGGGGACGCCATGGAAAATGGCTTTAAATACTTTGCTACCGTCTTTGGTTAACCGTTTTCCACCGCCAGTCCGCTTCAGTTGCTTGCCGGCGATTATCCATCCATCTATCGGTGTGTGTGTACCTGGCGGGTATATATCTGTTTCCCTGTCCCACTCCCACTCACTCACCTGGCAGGCTGGTGTGTCCGTGTGTTGGTAATTAACACCATTGCGTAATGCAGCGTATCGAAGCCTAAATAGTGCTGCTCCATATGCCAAACTGGGCGGCAGTGGGCCCCTCGAGGAGGTGGCGATATCAGCCATTAAATGCCGCTGTCTCATTCCGGGGCAGCTGCTGCTTTTATTTTTTTTTTTGCTACTTTGTTGCCATTTATGGGACCAGGCCGGGGCCCTGGCATCAGTCATGTCGGGAGGTGTCGAAACGCTTAGAGCCTTACAAGCGATTGGGTTCGGATTTGTCGGGCTTTCTGTCTGCCAAGCGGATCAGGATCACTGCCTCTCCGGGATCGGGTGAGTGTCAGTGAACCCGGAGGGGGGGGCAAACGGAGCAACCACTAATCCATAATGCACCGAAAACTCCTTTGGGCTGACCACCTGCATTTGGCCAACCCCGAGGGCCTAGCCCAGGTTAGTCAGCGAAAGCAAAACAAAAGAATTTCGAGTTAACCCAAAGCGTCCCATTAAAATCCACCACCAGTCCAGCAGCAGAAATAGGACTGCCAGCACCAGGAGAAGGACCAAGAACCAGGACGCACTGTTGCCTTCTGCTTTTGTCGAGTGTGCGCTGAAGTGGAGCGCCAAGGGGCTGGCCAGGATTGCGGGGTGGACTTTTCAGTCGTCGGAGAGGTGGTGGTCGTAACAAACCAGGCAGGTGATACTTTTGGTAACCTTTCCCTGCATGATATCCTGGCCAAAACAAAAAGGACTCGTTTAACTCTGAAAGTGAGCTTACAAAAGAGTGTGATAGCTCAACTGAAACGGACTTCTAATGGCACATATCTCGTAAACAGTATCTGTACAAATCATTTGAATAGTATGCTAATTTTATGATTTAAAGTGAATAGCAGCATAATTACTCTCTCTCTCTCTCTCTGATAATGTAATAAATAGTTGAATTAGTTGATGTAATCACAGCTTGCATTACGGTAATAAAATTAATAGCACATTTAGAAGCTTAGTTAAGATCTTATGAGCTGCAATAAATCAAATTGTCACTATTAATACTCATTTACACTTTCTAGCAACATTTATGGGTAGATAAAACTTTAAAGACTTAAAATATACTATAAGGAAATGATGTTAAACAAGAAAGGATACTAAGTTTAGTTAGCCGATGTTTATATACACTTGCAGTTTTCAATTGAATTATAGGGTGATATCAGAAATCGATCAAAACTAAACTTAACACATTCTTTGAATAAAATTTTTATATGACAATTTTTTCGAACAATCAAAATTAATTAATTAATTTGAATTCGGAAAGCGTTTCTTTGTTAGTTTTTATTAGATTTATAAATCTGAATACCAAATATAAAGTTTTAAAATATTAAAATTTTTGTCTGACTGAAATAATAATACCTTTGAAGGGGTATAAATAAAGGTTCAACTTGTTGTCATTTATTTCAACATTTTTAATACTTTTTTAAGGACTAGACCTTGAGGTAACAAGAAGCCTTTGATCTAATACATTAAATTATAATTCATACTCATTAAGGGTTTTTATTTTTCCACTTTTTGTTTATTATATTCTTTACTTTAACTAAGCATTAATGACTAGGCACTTTTTTCTATAGAAAATAGTTTTATTTTTGTCGCCAGTCCACTTTAAAGCCACTAATATTGTTAATTAAGATGTACGATTAATTTGTTTTGTGTTTTCCCCTTATTCATTTCGATTGGGATGCCAGCGGCATATGAAGTTCCAAATATATGTATGTATATATAATATTTAATAATTATGCCGGTCGTCTAAATGATAAATGATAAATGCCAAAATGCCAAATGCGCATCATTAGCGGCACAGTAGCCACTGTGTTGTTGGTCGTATTTTTATTTTGTTTTTTTTTTTGCTTTTTTTTGGACTTCTCCAATCCCGCGCGCCCCACTAAACCAAAGGCCGCGCCCACCACAGAAGGCAAGGGGGTTGGGAACTCCGCCCCTGGTTGCCTCCCCTTCTTCCCCAAACCCACACCCAGTTCCAGCCCAACCCCTGCTCTCTTCCACCATCCCTTTCCGCCTTCCTTTTTGGCGTTCGCAGCTGTCAAAAGGTTTTCAAAGTTGCCTTTGCCCGGCGCTTTGATGTCGCCCCCGAGTGTGTTCTGTGTGTATGTTGTATCTGTGTGTGGGTTAGGGGGTGTGTGTGTGTGTGTGTCAGTGGTAGATACATTTTTTTCCCTCGACTGTGTGGAGCTCCTTTCGGTGAGAGACCAAAAGAGATTCCGCTGCGCGAATCGCAAAAATGTTTAATCGATAAAATAAATGAGTTGCCTTTGCCACAGTTTAGTTGTTCTTGTTCCTATACTTCCCCTGCTGACTGTTGTTGTTGTTGTTATTTTTGTTGTTATTGTTATTGTTGTTATTGAAGTTGCTTTTGTTGTTGTTATTGTTGTTCTCTGTCCTGGCACAGTTGACGTTATTCTTGTGCGGAACTTTGTGCCGCCTCATAGAACACATCTAGCCCAAAGTATTAAGCCAAGGTAATCGTTGGGGTCCTGACAAGGGTAATCGTAAAACTAAAAACAGACACACATTCATTGGCCATTATAACCGTAGTTTTATGTACTCCACACTACAAGAATGTATCTTATGGATACCAAAAGCAAAGCGTAGATTATAAAGCATGCAGGGAAAAGCCAACTGGAGTTTGGCGATGGGAAAACTGTCGCCGTTGCTGGCCATAGATCAAATGAGATTGCAATTGGCGGTCCCTCTCAAGTTATCGATAACATTTATCACTTCATTAAGCGGACGGAGCGAACATTCCGCAGCCTCTGTTTGTACAATTAATATGCAAATGAATCCCCAATGGGACTCGAACTCGGATAATGTGGCATCATCGCATTCGAAATATGCAAATAATGCGTTTAACAACTTAATTCGGTTCACAGTCCATTCAGAAGAAGTGTTTCGCCCCTCTGACGATTAGCGCGGGCCATGAACCCAAGAGCCTGGGACCTGGGATTCTGCAAAAGATTCTCACTTCAGAGGCTTTTCTCGCTCGATGCACGGTGAAAAATTAAGGGATCTTATGATCTAAGAAATTGTATTTGATTCGGGATAATAGCTGAGGTTATTAGGGTTTTTAAGGGATATCTTTGAGGTATATTAAAACATATATATGAGTAATATTTATAATCATATGTGTATTATGTGGAATGTTCTTTAAACTCAATGGCAGAATGGCAGCTCTTATACCTCATGTAAGAAGTATATTAAGGATGACTCAAGTATCTTAAATTATAACATATATAATTCCATTGAAATATGTCGGATGTTTCTGTAGCTGATGCTTAAAAGCAATTGGAATTAACCCCATTTTTGTTTCCTGTGCATCTGACTTCTGTCTGTAGCTCCTCCAACTGGAATTCACTTCGTCCTGCCCTCTTTTTAGCCAACTTGTTATCTTGACAGAGTTGCGCGATCGTTTTGTAGTCGCTTTTGGTTTCAGCTACTGCCTGGCGATTCACTTTTCTCGCTTTCGGGTTGACAAAATTAATGAGTTGGCCACGCTGTGAGGTGAGGCACCTCCTGCTCCTGCTCCTCTCGCGCTCCTCGTTAATTTTAACAGCTTTGGGATGCTGAGCCTCAAATTTATGCGTGAATTTGGCGCAGATCCATTAAGTGGTCCATAGATTAGGTGGCTCCCTTTGCGGCCTGCTAAGTGGCTGGGCCAAAAAGGCAGCAACACGGTAGCATAGGAGCAGCAGCAGCATCATGTTGTTCGCCACTGACAGCTTCCTTAAATGGCGCTTAACGCGGTGTTGTGTTGTGACATTTTCATATATATAAAATCAATTAAATGTGACATTTTCAGACCAAGATGAGAGGGGTGTTGCATTGCACAGTAGCCACAGTAGTCGGTCGCAGGTGTGCGGCATCAACAAGTGGCCGCCTTTCGGGGGAGTATGTAAAATCAAATTAGTTGCAGTAAAAGTGAGCGATGATGACCCACAATCCCGCCGCTGTGTGTTGTTTAGAGTTTTATTTTTTGGACACGCCACTTGGCGAACACTGAATGCCAAAAGGGTTGAGCTAGTGTGAGGGGTTGGTGGAGGGGAGGTGCTCAGGTGTATTTAGGGGGCTGGGGGGCTGGGGGGCGCACACCTATCAGCTGCAATGGCGGCACGCAGCTCTCGACCAACACGCATAGGCCAAAGTCAAAAGAGCCAACTGATGAATGAACGAGTGTCTGGTCTGCTCTACTCTGCGTGTGTGTGTGTTACTAACGGTGCTTTGCTGCGATTTTGGCGCCAAATCGAGCGTGCTATGATCAACAACAACAACAACAACAAGAGCCACCTGAACACGCTGCGTATGCGTAATGCTTTGCATGCAAGCCGGCAGAAAAAAAAACAAAAGGGAGTTGAAGGCGTAGACAGCTGAGCTGGATGCCATGAACTCACGTGCCCCCCAAAGGATTGCGTGTCATTTGTTTATAAACACATCATAGAGGCAGCGGGACAGGGTTCACTGCCGGGGATTAAGCAACAATCGACACCTGCAAATGGCAAATATACATTTGAACGGAAAGTTTTTCAGTCAACTTGTAAAATTCTCAGCAAATTGAAATCCTTTCTCTGTGATGCACAAAAATATATATATTCGATTAGTTATGATGACGTCAATATAGTTTATTTTTAGTAACATTTAATGGGAATTTAAAAATATTTTCTGTTTGGTTTTAGCTAAATTGAAGTAAAAGGATATTCTTTGTTATGATATTTTTTATCATTTGCAAATCGTGATAAGTAAATCAATTTATTTGTATTATTACAAATATGATGAGAAATCATAGTGGCTGCCAGGGAGTAGGTTTTAAGAGATTTTATCAAGTGTCGACTTAAGTAAATCGATAGAAAATTAGTAAACACTATCTAGTATAATTATAATTTTGTATATTGAGTTCCAAAAGGGTGAGGAATATATGTCATTTTACTAATAAGAACATGTAAACTTTTTAGAGTTTAGTTTAGTTTATTGTTTAGTTTGTCATTAGCAAAATAAGATTGGTACTTGTTCATTTACACGCGGCAAACAGTAAGACATAATCATGACACCTTTTATTAACATAGAAGTTTCTTTTAACTTAGATATTTCAGATATCTTTAATATATCTCATTATATTATCAACTGATTTCAGCTAATTCTATTCTTATTCTATCACCCTTTGGTTTAATTATATTTTCTTTTACTCTGGCTTATCTTTATTGCCCCGGACAACAAAAGGTGGGCGTGGTGCGTCGGGATTTAGGGCTTATATCGTAGTCGCTGGATCTGAGGACTTTGCTTTGTCGTGGGCTGGGCGAGACTGCAGCCTTGGACCTTGCAATTTGTGTCAACCCAATCGCGAGACACACTCACACACACTCACTCCGCCCCTGGCCGCAATCCCAGAGCTACTCCCAGAGCTATTCCTCCAGCGGTCCGGCGGACCGGCGGACGAGGCCCCAATCCCAAAAGTCGTCCGCATTGTAATTTCTTTAAAAGCAATTCATTTCATAATGGGAAAAGGAAAGAAGAAATGCGAAGAAGAATGCCGAATGGGGGGGAGTGGGTATGGGAAATGGGAAATGGGGTGGCGGCGGAGTTGGAAAAGCAACGAAAATGGCGAAAAATAATACATGGGGAAAAATGTATAGAAAGGACGACGAGAACGAAGACGATGGCGTCGCTGAAGGAGAATAAAAATGGCTTTTTGGGGCTGAAACTTTCGCAAGGAGCGTGGCCCAACACACACATACACTCCCTGCAGTTATCCTTTGTTGGCTAGGATTCCTCTCTACACGTACACACGCTCTCTTTTCGCTTTTTTTTTTTTCTCTATTTCTCTTGACGTTTTTATGGCCCCCAGACAAAAGGTTGAGGCACCTTTCACCTTTCCTCCTCGTCGCCAAAAGTTCTTTTAGTTTTTGGAAAGTTGTTTATGGAATTCATTTTATTCCCACTGCTCCAGCTCCTGCTCCTTCTGCTGCTCCTGCTCCTGCTGCTTTGCCCTTGCCATTTGGTTTCCTTGGACTGCTATAGATAATAAGAAAATTATACATTTTATGCCGCCAACTTAGGCGAGAGACAGAGGGGACTTCAGCGGCAAAACAAAAAATAATACACCGCATTGCCCCCAATTTGGCAGGGGCCTCAATTTGGCTTTGGATCGAAATTATTTCTATGTCGATTCCTTTAGCTAATTCGCAGCCTTGACTCTGGCGTCCTGTGGTGCATTCCGATGCGTCTAACGGTTTCGTTCATCAATATAATCATCCCGCGATCCGTTCGTTTATCCTTTTTTTCATTATTCTTCCACCTTCTCTTTTTTTTGGCCCAGACACTGATCATTTTCAAATTTCTTCATAATTGGCTATTCATTTCATTAAATGAGTTCTTTCGATTGCTCCGATTTGAAGGTGGAGCAGGAATGGATTGTCCCACGTTTAGCGTCGATTTGCGAGGACAACTGTTTATCCTTTGTAGTCTGTGGAACAGAGGGAATCCTTATCTGTGATCCTTTTATCCTAGCAGCTGGGCGAGAAGTTGGCATTCCGCTGGACAAACGGACAACGCCTTGGTGGCACGATAATGGAACTGGGATTGGGAGCACTCCGATACCAACTGGGGGATTATCCGTACGTCCGGCAACCGGCGACAATTTGAGGCAACATGTTGTCCAGTTTTGTGACATCAAACGGACATGCCACTCACAATTACCTAGGATCCTGCACCACCAGAAATAGGGAAGAAAAAACAGTCCATTGGACGAGGTCCGTTGGCCAATTAACTTAACGCGACAATATCCTGCAACAGTCCGCGTCCTTTTTCCGCGTCTCGTGTGTGTGCAGCCGAGCAAAAAGGTTTTTCCAAATAAAACGCGACACACAAAAACCCCAACGAGAGAAACACAACAAACGACTAAAAAATTTGAAAAACACAGTGACAAAAACAATGCCACGCAAGGTTTTGGCCATGGAAGGGGTCGTCTCATAAATTACAACAATAATTATATTTAATTACCGCAATTAGCTTTGTAATAATGTCAATGAAAATGATGAGACGAAATATGATTAAAAAACTAACACAATAGGGAGGCAAAGGGTGGATCCCTGGAGAATGCATCAGCTCGTGGTGAAAATCTTAAAGAACTACCTTGCTTATCCGCTCATGGCCATGGATAATGATGGATTAGCGGCGAAGCTTTTGAGCTAATCCCATTTCCATTCCACATACATACATATACCCATCATAAACGGATTTTGCATTTATGAGACCCCCGACCCCGATCCCGATCCCGACCCCGATCCATTCAGCATTTGGATTTACAATGGCACTGCAGACGGCTCCTCCAGGTCGGGTTCGGTTGTCGGTCCTCGAACATTTTATGACATTTAATTGGAGTGGCTCCAGATTGCGGTCGGACTTCTGACTTGTGTCTGGATATATCCATGCATATTCCCGTTTATGATTTGATTCACGGAAACTGTTAGTTAGAGGTGGAGTCCGCGTAATGGGGCCGATTATCTTGCTGGAATCGGAACAGGGATTTAAAACGTGCCAATACGCTTCATTATACATCATTATATGGGACTAGAAGAGTGGGTTTTGAGGTAATCATTTAGATTTTGAATTATGTTGTATTTGAAATAAAGTTATCATTAGGAATATTAGGGTTTACTTTAGCATTAATTAGTATTTCATAAGTTGATCATATTTTAGTACTAGTATAATGTATTGAATCTTTAAATAAGTATATGGGTTTGACTAAAAAATACGATTAAAAGTATGATTAGATATCTGGATTAAAAATTTAAAAGCCTCTTTTGTCAGTCATTAATAAAAGAATATAGTGGCATATAATAGTAGATCCCTGGTGCAATTTACACACTTCCTATCGATCGACTAATCAGCGGATTAAGTGGGCATGGCTAATCGAGGGAAACTACCCCAGATTGGATGAGCGTAGTCCTTGAGAGTTGCCGCAACCATCTGGGGGGAGGATTTAAGGTCGGTCTGTCCAGGGTCTGGGCTATTACACACTTTCGGGTAACGGATAAGTGCAATTAATAATTTTTGACCTTTTCAAGTTCATGCCGCCTCCGCCGTTTGCTGCCAGCTGACGCGGTCGAGCCCGAGCCTTTTGCTCGACGCTCGGCGTTCTATTTAGGGAGCCACTTTCCATTTATGCATGAAAATTGTTTTTAATTTCCCTTTCACTCATTTTTCCTGTTTTCTTCTCTCTACTCCTCAACCCCGCAGCCTGAAGCCGCCGCCCAAGGATGGCGTCACAAAGAGCAATCCATCAAAGCGGCATCGGGAGCGCCTCAACGCCGAGCTGGATCTCCTGGCCTCGCTGCTGCCCTTCGAGCAGAACATCTTGAGCAAACTGGATCGACTGAGCATTCTAAGGCTGTCCGTTAGTTATTTAAGAACCAAAAGTTATTTTCAAGGTGAGTTCTATGTTAGCTATAGTCCGCGCAGGGTGGGCATTGGAGTCACCCTCAACTGGGTCTCACCAGGACCTCACCTGGGCCTCCTCCTTACCATTCGCCATACGGCGCGTAACGATTTTGGCCTATTAAATCGATTATGCCGCGTCCAACGGAACTCTCCATTCTGGGTTTGGTTGCTCAGTCTGCGGCCCAGACCCAGACCCAGAACCAGACCCTAAACATGACTCATAAATGATTCAAAACTAATTTCAACGCCGCGCCAGGAGGTCCTCTCCTCTCCTGGCCAGTTCCACAACTCAGCGGCTGAGTTGAGCTGGCCAGGACAGACAAACACACGCACGTGCTGTTGACGGATTAAGGAACAGTCAGGAAGGAAGCAGCGAGCTGCAAAGGAACTGGGGAGCGGTCTAACATAGCACAGAGTCGAGAAGGGCTAAAAAAATACAGAAGAGAAAATTAGGGGCGAAAAAAAAAACTGTCGAAAAAATGTTGCTAAACTGTGAAATTGTAATAGAAATAAGGGGAAATTCTTTTTTAAAGGAATTTTAATAAGAAAGCAACCTATCTTTAAAAGCCGAAGTTTTATATATCCTTGCAGTTTGCTGTTTTATAATTTAATCGACCTGAAAATCAGACATAACAAAGCTTAAAATATCTATCTTAACTATGTTTTCATATGACAATTTTGCCGATATATCAAAGTTTAAAAGTTTTATAACAAAGTCAAAAACTCAATAACTTCAAATCGGAAAGCATTCCCATGTTAGTTTTTATAATAATAATAAATCTGCATACTCAATTTACAATTTTAAAAAATTGAAATTTTTTGTAGATTTTTGCAAATTTTAATGATGTAACCCCTTATCTTTTTTAAAAATTATGGAAAAACTTTCGAAAATTTATTTTTTCCCTGGACATGGCTAGAATGATTCCCCTGTTAATGCCGGTCAAGAATATATATGATTTATAGGGTCGGAAATGATTCTTTCGTTACAATCATCTGACTAAAGTTATAATACCCTTGAAAGGGTATACAAATACCGAGGGAAAATTTTGGTTTGTTACCCTTATTTTCCGCAGTGCATTTGGCATTGTCTTCAGCTTAGTCAGTCGGGAGTAGAGCCAGGAGCCGGAGGACCTAACATATGTACATATCTACCTCTCTCAGGGGTGCTTTATTCTAGTCCGGACAGCCGATGTGTGGGCTGACCTGAGGGGTTGCTGAACGCTGCGGCGGGACGGGACACTACAAGGGGTCAAGATATTTGTATAATTTAAATTAATTAAAACAAATGCAATAAACTCTCGGGCCTTGATGGCTTGATTAACGATTCGTCCGCCCGGGTTCGTTGGCATTTCGTTTGCGTTTCTTTTAATGACCAAACAAAACAAGAAACAAAAAAAAAAACTGAAAATGAAAATAAAGAAAATATTTAATTGCTCCTCCGCGTTCGCATTTAGAGTCACAAAATTGGCAAAGTCCTGGAGCGGGGTGAGTGTGTTGATATGACAGCTTTAATTAAGCTTAAGTGCAGAATTAAGGCTTCAATCCGATTCCAATGCCACCACGGGACTTGAGAGAAATCGAACTTTGGCTGAGAAAAGGTAGCAAACTCGAGTAAATATTTTGACAATTAGCGGTCAAGCGGAGCTCAGCGTTAATTGCACTCGCAAACTGTTGGCTTAGAGGACGACAGCAAACACAAAGGAGCAGCCGCTGGCCACGTGCCTCTGGCCGCTTTTGTGCATTGTGAAAAGTCAATATAAACATTAGTTTCCTTTTGCCAAAGGTCTGCAGGACCACGGCACCTCGCAGGACAACGACGACGACGGGTTAATGGACCAGAACCGTTGCGGCGTGTGCCCCGGTGAGTGGCCCTTTTCCCCGACCCCTCACCCAGGGGTTGTCACAAAACACGGCGCACACGGGGTCAACGTTTGTTTTCCATTGCGGGTGCCGTACCCGCCGATGTTTTCGGATATTATCGGGATCATTTAATTTACAATTAGTGTTTGTTTGCCCTCCGAGCCCATCAATGGTCTATGGATTCCGATTTTCGATACATATACGCGACGTGTGTCGCTCATGGATTACCGGGCGGAAGCACTCAAGACGATTAAAATTGATTAGATGTCCTGGGGGCAGGAGCAGGAGGAGGATGCTGCTGGGAAAGTTGGATACACATGTCTATTTTTTTTTTGGGGGTGCCTTCCGAGGACTCCTTGTACTCAGAGGACCATCTGCAGTTGCTTGACCCTGACTTGCGCAAAAAAAACTTGTGCGCCCCGAAAAACCGAAAACAATACGAACGAGAACCGAACTGCAAAATGTTCTCTATACCCGGGAAAAAGAAAGCAGAGCTTCAGGGTTTTCTGAGTTTCAGAGTTTCGCTTTTGCATTTAGCTGTACTAGCCTTGCGGAACCACGCCCCTTTCGCCCAACCGCCCCCCGATGATTTAGTAATTCTCTTTCTTCCTCTCACCCCCCAGCCATTTTTTCGAGCTTTGCCGAGTGCTTTTCCACTATCTCTGGGTTTGGTTTTGGACGCAAACTAAATAATTAAAGCGCGCTGCTAATGGGCCATTGTCTTGGCCCCGAATGCGCAGGGAGTGGGAGTGGAAGTGGGAGTGGGGGGAGTAAGGGTGGTAGTAGGATCTGTCAGGGGGCGACTGCCCATAATTGCCAAGGGCTAGCTCACCTTTTGGCTCACCTCCCGGCTAGTGGCCATAATTGTTAAGACGCGCAATTTCTACATTTTTAATGCCCCTTTTGAGGAGGAGTGCTGTGCGGTGTCCCTGTCTTTCGACGTCTGCCTAATTGATGAGTTGCGTAATTAAGTGCCAACGAAGAGGTTGGAACAATTGCTGAAACATTAGTTGTTATGACCCCTCGCTCCCACAACATCTCTCTTTCGATATTGATAGTTTCTGCTTTTACGATTATTATGCATTCTTTTCTGTTTGCTCTCTATTCTTTTTTTTGTGGGAGTCCACACGCTACCCTCTAAACGCAGCTTTCCACCACCACCTAGCCACTGTTCAACCCCCCGCCGGTGGAGCTAATGCCATTAAAATGGCAGTAAAATGTGGCCCATAAGCAAATTGAGTTCCCAAGAACCAAGTTAAGCCAAGTGCTCGCTTGAATCCCCCAGAAGAGCGGTAGCTGCCTTTAAGATTTGGTAACTCGAGATGGGAAAGCATTTGCATTTTGCATTTGCGTTGGCCGACATGGGTTCCCACATACTTTTAAAAGCGGACACTGCAAAAAACATTAATTTTAATATTAATAAACCCAGTTTTAGGGCACTATTTTTGGGATTCAAAGAGGATTCATTAAAGACTGACCTACTCAACACTTTAGTTTTAAGCAATTTAAATTCAATATTTAGGATTGTTGGATGGGAATGGAAATGATTAAGAAGAATTCTATGCTATGGCTAAAGCTTTAAATAGTCGCATTCTTTGAATCGATATAATTTTATGGAAATTTCTTCGAAAACTCATTATATAAAAATCTCATAACTAAGCCAAAAAATGATTTAATTTCCATTCGGAAACCGGTTCCATGTCAGTTTTTATTAGGTTAATAAATCAGCATACTAAATATAAAGTTTTAGAAAATTGAAATTTTTGCCGATTTTTGAAAATTTTAATGATGTAACCCCTTATCTTTTTTTCAAATTTCGAAAAATTGTTTACAGTTTTATTTTTTGACCGGACATGGCTAGAATGATTCCCCTGTTGAAGCTGATCAAGAATATATATATATATATATATATATATATATTTATATATTCACAACTTTTCGAGCTTCTGACTAAAACTATAATACCCTGCAAGTTATAGCTCTTAAACCCGGTTTTAAACAATCTCAATTAATAAAAATCTTTATAGTTTATATATTTCCCAGTGCAGAGCCAATAATATAATAGATTTGCTGGCAAATCATGTCGCCATTACTTTTGACTCAATGGACTTGGCCTGGCAACTGGTTCTCTCTGCTCAAGGTTCGTGGGAAGCGGCAGAGTTGTGGCAACCTGTTAAGCGTATTATGAATGAACATGAATCTTTGGGCGGAGATGTGGTCTTTGGAGCATGGGACACTCGAGCCGGGTGGCCTGCTGCTTAGCAGTCAGTCAGTCAACTAACGATTAGTGGCCAAGACAAGGTCACTTGGTCAATCAATCTGCTGGTCCTGCGGCTGCTCCTCCTGCTGTTCCCACTGCTCCATTTTCCACTGAGCCATTTATGCTATTATCAAAATTGCCTACAGGCATTCGCTCTAAATTTGACGGGGCAAAGAGGAGGAGGCCAAGGCTCAGTTCTTAACCTATAAACATAGTGAGGCGGTTAGAGCTCCAGCGGCATTTGGCCAATTTTTCGTACATTGTAACATGACTTTCGTGCGTTGCTCCAGTTAAGGCCGCCTTAACCCCTCGTTGCCGGTGTGCCGGCTCAGAAACCAGACAATGAATGGGTCGCAGGCGGACATGCAATCAGTCAGGCGATGGCTACGGCTATGCCGATGCACTTGCTCCACGTAGGTGTTGCTTTTGTTGCTGTGGAGCGATGTGGTGTTGTGGCCGTGTTGTGTTGCCCAAAGGCGTCGCATTGTCACGCCGGCCGAAAGCTCAGCTGTTTCCATATACCCATGGATACGGAGATATACCTACATGGCTACGGGGATACATATAGCACCGCGTGCATTGGCAGACAACATTGCGTGACTTACGTAGGTCGACACCCCCTTTTTCCACCACCCTCCTCCCCCCAGTTCCTCCTCTTTGCCAAGATACAATGTCTAGGGCCTAGTTCAATTTAAAGTCCAATAAACGATTTGGTCTCTTTAAAATGGTAGAAAGAACTTGAACTGTCTATAGGGAGAGTGTAATTGCGCAGTGCGTTGGAGTGTCAGGTGTTAGGAATTAAAGCCGCAAAGGAACCTTCTTGGAATTTAATATATATAAGTTTATGGAACAAGGTTTTAAAGGGAAACTAAAGTAAACTCCTTAAAGTGCCTTAAAGCAAGGATATTCAAGGCAATCAAGGATATTTTGTGGCTATTTTTGCTTAAGCTTTTAATTAAGATGTTTTAAGACAGTCCCCAATAAATATACTGTTTAAATCGTTCCAGTATCGTAGCATTGTCTGTAACTTATTTATTATTGATTCCTTTTTGTAAAGTTTTCATACAAAACTGCTCATTATTTTTAATAATAGTCAAACTTATTTCCAAGGTACTATATATTATAGATTGTTAGAAATGTACAGAGTAAAGAATAACTAATGATTATATTTAAGGTACAGAATGAATGCGATATAGATAAAGGAAATATAAAGTAGACTTAAGTATATTTGAGCCTCATCATTTAATTAATTGTTTATAGTATACAAATACATCAAAGTATTATTTTAATATAGTTTAATAATACATAGAAATCTATTTAATGTTAACGTTTATTAGAACACATTTTAAATCAGTGCTTAGAGTCTGACAGCTCTATTATTGGTATTTATTTATTATGCCTCCAGTGAAGCCTCGTTGCAACTTCCCAGTGCCCCATGGAGGTGCCTTCTATCCCCGCCGTTAGCTGTTAACCTTTTCCTTTTGACCCACAGGCCGCAGTAGGGTGCAGTGCATCCAAAAGAGGCGCTGTCACTCCTGACAGCTGCTGCCAATGGTGCCGCTGCTGATGCTACGGGTATGCTTTTCCGACACCAACGCTGTCAGTTTTCCAATCAAATCCGCTGATGAGTTTGACATTTCCATGACATATTTGCTTCTGTCGGCACGGAAAATGTTTGCTAAAATGTCAGAGAATTTAAACTTTATTTATTATTCTGCGCCAAGCCGTGCCACCAGCCAGCTGGGGCACGCCCAGTTGCCGCTCCATCGCCAGCATAATTGAAGCCGTTCCGGGAGGGGGAAAATGGCTCAGAGGAGAGCTTGCTGGAATCGGAGGTGCCGTCAGTGCAACGTCATTAGGGCGAGTATCTATGTATCTTTTGGGTCTTCTTTCGCTGCCTTTTCCCAACTGGTTTCGCTGTGGCTTTTCTCTCTCTCCGCTTTCCTCCACTCTCTGGCCACCTGGGTGGGGTTTTCCTCGCCACCAAAGCCGCCATTTTATGTGTGTGTACATCATCGGACTCTCCGCTAAGTAACCCGCACCTCGCACCACCGCCAGCCGAGATTTTGCGCTTTTCCGGGCTCACAGCTCAAGATTTTCATCCACCGTCGTCGCTGCCGCTCCGGCATTGGGTTCACGGTGGATGGTCGTCCGTTTAACGACTCTCCGGGGGTGGCTTCGCCAAGATGGAAGCGCGCTGCCAGCGAAAATGAGTTGGGGGAAAAACAGCAGAGAAGCAGAGGAGCAGCGGAAAAGCGGAAAATGCGGAGAATTCGTCGTAAATTCGGTTTATTCGCTGAGTAATAATACATTGTAAGTGCAATAAAAGCGCCAGGCAGATTTTGTAACTCGAGACAGAGTCAAAGCAGGAGCCCCAGCCAGAGTCCTATGCCGAACCCAACCCAAATCTCTATCCAGCAGAAAAAGAAAATAATTAAATGAGTTTATGCACGTACAAAAAATTAAAATATACAACCAGAAATAATAAAAAGCAGGGCCGCGAAATGGAATGAATGTAAACTGAGCCTAATTAAATTATGAATAATTACGGCCGCGTCCTAGGCCAAGTGGCTGTAAGGGATCACGCCAGGATTACACGCACATGATGCAATTTGTTTGTGCCCCATTACGGGCCCAGAGGCAGTCGTCGGAGCTGGAGGGGAGTGGCCAGTGGCCAGTAACTATTTGTTTTATCGCACTTTCGCTAAAATGAACAATCTTTTGGGCCAAGAGGAGCGAGCGAGTGCGAGTCACTTTTGTTAATTTGATAAAAAGGCCCAAAAAGGCCGAGATTAAACCCAGGCGACAAGGAGCTCCAGTTTGCGGTCAGGTCAGAAGTGGATCTGGTTGGGGGAACGCTAAACCTGCTAATTGAAATTGAAGCCGGACTCTGAGAGTTTTCCCCGCCTGCTTAGGGGTTGCAATCGCAGGACGTGGCTGGACTGTAGGAGGAGGAGGAGGAGGAGGAGGAGAGACCCTTTTCCCGAGGCTTGCCATGCGTAAATTAAGTTTTTCCTCAGCTCCTATCCTAGCCGCTGTTTTATTTCTCTACAGCATTTTTTATTTTACCCATTTGCGATGATAAAAATCATAATTTATGACATCAGCTGGCGTGGCATAATTTTTGGCCAAGCCACCCTCCGGCGCCAGCCCTTCGAAAAACCTTTTACTAATATTGTGTAAATATATGAAGTTCCATTTCTTTTATCGTTTATCGCACATAAATCAATTTTTGTGACAAATTTATTATAAAAAGAGACCTGCTCGGCTCCCACCAAATAAAACTCCGCCGCTAAGAAATAAATAAACAAAAGCAATGGGGTCGGCCGAGGGGGGAAGAAAATAAAATGAAATTTTCCTAGGCAAAATGGCGGATAGGTCTAAGGCTCAGGGGTGGATAGTTCAAGGATATAGCTGGAGATGGGGCCCAAAAGGGGCGAAAGTTCCCATAAAATATTACAATGACACCATAAACAATTTTTAGTACTTTTGCCAAAGCCGTAAATATTTATTGTACGAGTATTTTTCGGGGAGCCCTAAGAGCCAGAGACACACACAGTATATGATATATTGGGTATTTTTATGAAGTTACTATGGTTATGCCTCCCAAAAATCCGCGCAGGGGAAGGTGAGTTTGTAAAACAATTGAGTGGCTTATTTATGGCCAAGCAATTTCCTCAACTTTATTCAGTTCTTCTAAGTGAATATCAAATATTTATGGTTAATAAAATATCCAAAAATTCCGCCACAACTAAAGTATTTCTCGCTCTTTCTCTTTTGTCGACTTGCAGTTGTTATGCATAAGGATAAGGAAGAGAACGGAGTCCTGCCCCACATACACGCACACGACGGCTACAGGACACGGGAGCTGGGAGCCTTCGAGCACGGCCTGCTGGATGGTGATATGTTCCTCCAGGTGAGTCCAACTGCTGACCACCAATCGCCTCGATTTGTCTTCATCAGTGGCTGCTTGATGGCTTTATTGGCCAGGATACGTGGCTAGACCGATGGATGGATGGATATATGTATGGTTTGAGGAGCGGGGCATAATCAATCAGCGTCTTGTTAGCCGGCAGAGTTTCCATTGATAAACGCGGAGCACGCAATCAAACGGGGGAGGGATACTCTCCCCAGTCTTCGATTCCATCATTTGTAATTGTCTGCAATTAATAAGGGCTCGAATTGATTAACGTAATTGAAAATTGGTATTACACTGACAAGTTAGAGGGAGGAAGAGGAGCTGCAGAGTCACGACTTTATAGGTTTTAACTAGAAGCATCAGTAAAACCTTTCATTGAATATTATTTTTTATAGTTAAATCTACTGTATTCCCATCAAATTCAAATGAAAGTTACACCTGTAACCCAGTTCTAGCCTAAAATCAGAGCTCAATTAGTTCCATTATCGCCTTTTAACTAGCTGCTAAACATAGCTGAAGCCCCCAACTCAATACACTAATTATTTCGCTAATTTTCAAGTCTAAATATGCATTATCCAACTGATGGTGTAGATAGGTAGGTAGGTTTTGCCACGATTTCTCTACAATTAATAAGCAGTTATCAAGCAGCAGGTGCATTGCCAAAGTGGAGCAAACATAAAAACATTATGCATTTCAAGTTTATGTGCCAAAATACTCCAATTAAATTGTCGCAAAGAGCCAAGCGCACTCCCTCGTCAGCCGAACGGCCCTCGCCTTGGGGGCAGTTGCATGTTTTTGCTGAATTAAAAAGTGCATGTGCCGCCGCTGCTGTATTTGTTTGTTGCAGTGTCCGAGGCGCCAACATATGCACTTGTCACAGTCATGACAGTTTAATTTAATGCGCACATAGCTCACCGGGCACTGGAGCAGCCGGTGGCCACCGGCGATGGTGATGGTGACCCACCTTCTCCTCCTCGCCAGACAGACACACGCAATTGTGCAACATGCACTTGCACTTCCAGTCGGGCCGTCTTTTTCTTTTACTATTTTGTTGTTTTTGTTTTTTTTTTTGGCTTGCACACACTCCACAGTTGCACAATTCAATGTCAAAGTCTAACCACCCGCCAGAGTTTGGTATGCAACACTGACTGACACACACACACACACTGGCGTTGCAAGTTGCAGTTTCGTGCTGCATTACGTATACGCAGGGTGGCCCGGGGGCCACTGGCTTTTGGCGAATTTGAATGCAAGCCAAAAAAAGCTACCCCTTCCTGACTGCAGCTAATTGTCGAGCTCAAAACTGCACAATTGTGCATTTCCGTGCATATTTTTAGTCTGTCTCAAGTGGGAAAGTTGCCTTAGTTCTAGGCAGGTGAGACAAGGGGGGGGGGTTAGGTGTGCATATTTAGTTTTAATACCTCGGGTATTTGTTACCTGTTGCCCCGTGAAGTTTTACTTTTTGCTGCAGCTGTTGCCGCCGCTGCTTTTTCCTTTTGCCGTTTTCTGTTTATTATGGGTCACATATTATCATTAGAAAATGGCGTTTTGTCACGCAGCTTACTCGAGGGCTGCTAACACATACATACACTTGGGCAGCATTTAATTGTCTTCCGTTTTCACTGAAAGTAAAACACTTTCAACACTTTGCCCGCCGCTGCTGCTTCTGCTGCTGCAAATGAACCCAACTTTCCATGCAACAGTTTTAGGCGGCAGATCCGCCGCAGATATTAACCGGACCGGGGGAACCTACATACCTCTGGGGGTGGGCTTTATTAAGCAATTATATGGACGAGTATGGGCAAATTGGCCAAACTAGAGAGATGGCTAGCAAGAGGCTTGGCATCTGGCTAGGAAATGGTAAAATAATCGCCGCCAACTTATCAAATCTCTCGGAAAAAAAAACACTGAAGTGCAACACACGTCGGCGAGCGTCGGGGAAGGGAACCCAGATATACCATATACCATACAGCCTCTCTATGGAGACGGGCGTGTATTATTAAAATCGCATTAGAAGACGCCGCGGACGCAGACGAGCTTGTCTAAATTGTGGCAGCGGGAGTGAAAGAGAGCGGTAATGCCGTTGCCGTAATTGGTGGGAAAGAGACGGGCGAGAGAAACAATTAGACTGTGGGGAGAAATCTTTCTTGGCCGCATAAAAAGATAAAATGCCGCAAGAAATGAAAAGAGAACGGCAAAAAGCTGTACAAAGAAAGATAATAAGAAAACAAACGAAACAGGACCTAAGGGGGAAGAACGAAGAATTAAATACTCTCTAAATAAATAAAATAAATTATTGTACAGACGGCTTATTTTAATAACTAAACATTTAGAAACAAAGCATAAGGAGTTCTAACAAACTTGATGTGATTACATGTACTAAATACATTAGTTTTATTTAATTTAAGCTCACCTTTTTAATTTTACTTAACTAAATGCTTAAATTAAAATTTTTAGTAAAAGACGCTGACATCTTTATAACCTTTTTAGGGTATTATTATTTTATTCAGAAGCTCGTATCGTTTGAAGGAACCATTTCCGACCCTATAAATAATATATATAATAACAGGAGAATCATTCTAGCTGGTCAAAACATACATTTTATAAATGTAGTATGCAGATTTGTTAGCTTCTTAAAAACTAGCATTAAAACACTTTCCGAATTAAAATTTGTGAATTTTTGGCTTAGATATGAGCTTCTTAAAGTTTGGTTAAAAAAAAAATATCATATTAAACATTAGAGGCGAAAAATGCGAATATTTTAAACTTAGTTATAATCTATTTCCGATAAGATCATATAATTTAATTGTAAATTGATCGGATATATAAAGTTCAGCTTTCAGAAGTTTGTTAGGGTTAAAATAGAAAGACCTCAAATAGCATTGTTTTGTTTAAACCAAGTATGAGATCATTAAAGTATGAGGAGTAATAAGATGCTTGGCTAACTTTTAATATTTGTATATTGATAACTCGTATTATTTATCACCTTTGCCATGTCAAAATAATGCAGATCTTTGAAGGTTGTAGTTCCCAGCAGACAGGGAGGAAGTCTATCTAAAACAAACTTATATTCAATCCTTCTGAAGGCAGAAAGTCCGTTAAGATATCTGCTCACAGCTTCCGAGCAGAGTATGTACATATATAGGATTGTGGTAATATCCGTTTGCATCTCCTTCTCCCAGCGGCTACCGTTGGAGAGATCTTTACCAGATTATTGATGCTCGACCGGACCGCTCGCCTGATGACAATCCATGCGGCGAAGGCGAATGCCGGGGCCACATCCTTCGCGGGCTGTTGATGCGTTTTAAATGATGACGCCACTTAGCATTTATGTCGGCTAATGCCAACTCTGGGCGAAGGAAGGAGCGGGCTACCCGCTGCTCCTCCAGCCGGAGGATCGGCTGGCCAATCCAGCTCCAGAGCGCCGCGGCTGCTCTGTAATTAGCAGCAATCGCGCACATTTTTCTCCGAGCCAAAAGAGGGGAAAACTTCCTTTTCGATGCGGCTGTGCGATGTGGTGGCTGCAAATTGATATTTAAATACGCCCGTATTAATTACGCACCGTGTGTTTTTTTGTTTTGGCTTTATTAATTACGACCGCACCGCCACGGAGGCACTAATGGAGAATTGGCAAATTTGTCTTTCGATGCGGCCAATGCCGGTTTTTCGTTTCGGACTCCGTTCGGCGGGTTTCCCTCCCATTTTCACTTCACACCATGACGCGGACGCGTTCCGTTAGCTCTGGCCGAGATCTGGCCATTGGGAATCGCATGCGTCGCCGCCATTAGCAGGCCATAAAGGCCGACTTTAAAATGCAATCAAAAACAATAATGCGCCAAATAATAAACAAAACAATGAAAGGCATTACAACTTTTGCATGCTTCGCTCACCGCCTTCAGGTTCGCATTTCGTTTTCTTGTTAGCAGCTCCGAGTCAGCGCTCTGGAGAATCTTTGGCGGGGCACATCCGAATAGATAATGACAATGGCTCATCTGGGGGGAGTCAAGGGAGCCAAGGGAGGGGCAACTGGACGGGCATGGAACCTGCAATTACAGCGCAGAATCGACCGAAATCTACCCATGCCACCCCGCATCCTCCTTGTCCAGTTGAAACCCATTGATTTAATTGCCGGCCATTTCCTGGTTGTGTTTGATGTGGAACTCCAGCTCCGACTGGGATCGGGACAGGGGATGTACACACACACTGGCGGCGACCTGTGGCTTGGATGAAATGAGCCGCTTAAGCGCTGATTACGCTTTTTCCCCCACAACCAAGCGCCGCCATTGAGGTTGCTATCTCCACCTCCTGGTCCCGGCGAGGCGGAGTTCATTCAAGCAGAGGCTAACCTGTACGGGTCAATGGATAAAAGCTGGGCTTAATCTTGAGAATACATACTAGACTACTTCCCTCTTTTGTGATTTAAAATATATTTTATATACCTACAAGTTGGAGCTATTTATTTAGTTTAATTATAAATTAATATGGATTCCCTAGCTTACTGATTTCTCACGGTGCATTAAATCTCTGCCGGCTGCCATGATGGATAACATTTCATTCACCAAATATGACGAGACCTGGCAGCTACTGTAATTACACCTTTGCCAGCCCATCATCCATTCCATCTTATCCCATCCCAAAAATATTCATTCATCTAGCTATTGATTCTGGGTTTCTAGCCACTTGTCTCTGGAGCAGCAGAAACAAAAATTTAATTCATAGTTTTGATTTAATTTTGACCCGTCGTCTTTCTTTCTCTTGACTCTTTCTTTGCAGGCCCTAAATGGATTTCTAATGATACTGACATGCGAAGGCGAAGTCTTCTTTGCCACGCACAGCATCGAGAGCTATTTGGGATTTCATCAGGTAAGTGCCACCAGCCAGCCAATCCCTGTCCCTCCTCCAGAGTCGGGTTCTCTTTCACTCCTGGTCCGTACATTTGATTGATTTTAATTGCCGGGGCTTCTGTGATGTTTGGTTTTTGGGTCAATCTCTGGCATGCGGAAGCAGTCCGAGACAGGGAAGTCTTTGGCCCAGAATAGGTACAGAGATACAACAATTTCAAGTCTCTGCAGGGTCACTTAGAGAACAAACTTAATGAGGGAAGACTAGGTAGAGATATACTATCATAGTTTTTTAACACCTAGATTTTTCCTATACATAGCACAATAACTGAGGTATATAATGTCTGAAAGATATGGGTCCATCCTTTATTTAGAATAAATAAATATAGTTATTTCATGTTTAGGTAGTAAGTAAAAGCATTTAAATCAAACTGTTATAAGCGGAAGCAGAAAGCCACAGTACCTTAAATGGTTTTAAACATATTTAAACATTTCACTGACCCATTGTACCCTTTCAGGGTATTATAGTTAGATTTCTGTCTTGTTCAATTCCTTGTATATACTATATATACATTTATTTTTGGTCCAATCTGTGGTATGCGGAAAGAGTCCAGTTCAGGCAATGAGAACTCAAATAAAAGCAAACATAATAACCTGATTCCCGAATACCCTGACCCAAATACGCATCCACAGATGGGTCTCCAATCTGGCAGCAAAGTGGTCTGGCTCCGCGTTCTCCTTGGGAGAAGGGTGCGCGGACCTGAATCGATTCGCGGACTCCGACAGATCGTAAATTAAAATCAGATTGCGCAATCGCCGGGAATCTCCTCCTGCCATCCCCAATCCCAGTGGAAGTGGTGGCAGTGGTGGGGCGTGGCCAGATTGATTCCGATGCCGATGCCGATGCCGATGTGGGCATCCCGATTTGAATTCGGTCTGCTTCGGCAGCATGTTTGGCCTGGGCTGGCAGGTACACCTCCATTGTAGTTTTTGCCTACTTTATTGTCGAATGGAAATTGAAATTGCAGTTAGCATCCGCCCGTGTTGTTCCTTTTAATTTAGTTGTAAATGTGTAAAGCGGCACTTGCCACGCCCCGTTTGGCAGCTCAATTAAAAGCGTAGCTGCTGCCCGGCTGGCGTTTGCCTTAGCTTTCGACTTCGCCTTCGAGTTCGAGTTGGCTTTGTTTGCTTTTGGGCCGCAGATAGAAGGGGGAATCCCTTGGAGCCCCCATGCCCGCCTTAGCTCCTGGCGCGTGCAGAATTTATGTCTCAATTTGTGGCCAACATGGGGCGCATTTTCAATTTGCGCGCATTTTGATTTATACGCCCCGAATTCCCTGGGCTAAAGAGAGAGCAGCGGCGAGAGCTAAATCATTGAGAGAGATCCCACCGAAGGTGACTGACCCCTGACCGACTTCATCTCCATCTCTGTGTTTCCATTCCGCAGTCGGACATCGTCCACCAGTCGGTGTACGAGCTGGTGCATTCGGAGGACCGTGAGGAGCTGCAGCGCCAGCTGCTATGGAACAGCTTCCTGCCCGCCGACATGTCCAGCATGCAGCTGGCGGAGACCCTGGCGCCAGACAAGGCGCTCTACCTGGAGCGCAGCTTCACCGTCCGCTTCCGCTGCTTGCTGGACAACACGAGCGGCTTCCTTCGCCTGGACATCCGCGGAAGAATCAAGGTGCTGCACGGCCAAAACCGCAAGACGGAGGAGCCACCGCTGGCCCTCTTCGCCTACTGCACACCCTTTGGGCCGCCCAGTTTGCTAGAGATTCCGCACAAGGAGAACATGTTCAAGTCCAAGCACAAGCTGGACTTCTCGTTGGTGTCCATGGATCAGCGCGGCAAGCACATCCTTGGCTATGCGGACGCCGAACTGGTCAACATGGGCGGCTACGACCTGGTCCACTATGATGACCTGGCTTACGTGGCCAGCGCCCATCAGGAGCGTAAGTATTAACCACAAATCGGAGTGGCACTTGGCTAAAACATCTAAATAACTAACCCACAATAATCCTTTGCAGTTCTGAAGACGGGTGCCTCTGGCATGATTGCGTACCGCTATCAGAAGAAGGACGGCGAGTGGCAATGGCTGCAGACGAGCTCCCGATTGGTGTACAAGAACTCCAAGCCGGATTTTGTCATCTGCACGCACCGGCAGCTGATGGACGAGGAGGGTCACGACCTGCTGGGCAAGCGGACGATGGACTTCAAGGTCAGCTATCTAGACACGGGTCTGGCGTCCACCTACTTCTCCGAGGCGGATCAGCTGGTGGTACCGCCTAGTGCCTCACCCACGGCCCACTCCCTGCCGCCGCCGGTGACACCAACGCGACCCAATCGTCGCTATAAGACGCAGTTGCGCGACTTCCTCTCCACGTGCCGCAGCAAGCGCAAGTTGCAGCAGCAGCAACAGCAACAGCAGACGCAGCAGAACTCGCCGCTGGGCGGCCAGGTGGGATCTCCTGCTCCAGCAGTGGCCGTGGAATACCTGCCCGATCCGGCGGCGGCCGTGGCTGCCGCCTACTCCAACCTGAATCCCATGTACACGACCTCGCCGTACGCGAGTGCTGCGGACAACCTCTACATGGGCAGCTCCATGCCGGCCAATGCCTTCTATCCGGTCAGCGAGAACCTCTTCCACCAGTACCGGCTGCAGGGTGCCGTCGGTGGCTACTACACGGACTATCCGCATTCTGGAGCCCCGGCCTCGGCGTATGTGGCCAATGGCTTCCTCTCCTACGACGGTTATGCCATCGCCTCCAAGGCGGAGGACAAATGGCAGGAGACCGGCAAGTACTACAGTGGCTATAGCAGCGGCTACGGCAGTCCCACGTCCACGCCACAGGTGAGAAGATCACTCGTTCTCCAGTTCTCGACTGCATTTCGACTAATCACTTTTCCCTGTCAATCTCATTCTCACAGCAAATTCCACTGAAAACGCCCAAGTCTTCACCGCAGGTAATGGAGGTCATCTCCTGCTCCTCGGATGGACCCTCGCCCGTGAGTGGAGCTACGCCCAATGGTGCTGCCAGTGCCACGCCCAAAGTGGAGCTGTCGGCAACAACAGTAGCTGCAGCTGCTGGCCAGGATCCCTATGAAAGACAGACGGTCCTGATGTGGGGCACCACTCACTCGAGCGGGGTGCCACTGAACAGTTTGCAGGGAGGACGGACTGCGTCCGGTAATCCTGGTTCCCCGCAGCGGGTGACGCCGCTTACCAACGGACTGGGTTACGGCAATGCCAATAACAACAATGAGCACGAACCGGCAACGGCGGCCAAGTGGAATGGGACAAAGGAGCTGCCGGGGAAATCGGCAAGCGCCAGTACTCCTGAGAGCTACCAGCTGCAGCATGACGACTCTGGCCTATACTCCGCCTCCTCGCACACAACCTCGCCACAGCAGCAGCAGCAGCAGCAGCAACAGCAACAACAGCAGCAGCAGCAACAGCAGTCGCAGCGCGGAGTTGGTGCCAATGTTAGCGCTCCCAGCAGCTCCCTAACGCACCCAGTAGCAGTCACGGGCACGGGCACCAGCACGGGCACAGATCACCAGGCGGTGCATCCACCCAGCTGCCACCAGCAACAGCAGCAGCAGCAACAGCAACAACAGCAGCATCATCACGCCCACCCGCATCCGCACTCGCATCATCATCACCACCATCACCATCACCATGAGGCGGCGGCGGCGCATCAGCACGGCAGCGAGGTATGGACGCCCGCCTCCTACACGCAGTACTCGCAGTACTTCACGTACCATCATCCTCATCCGCATTCGCATTCGCACCCGCACCACCCGTCGGCTGGCGGCGGTGGCCACGTTCCGGCCCAGTCGCACCACCTGCACCACGGCCACCGCTAGAAGGCGAATAGATTGCACCAGTAATGAAGCACCCAATCCACTCTGTACTCCGTAATCTGTACTCCGTACACCACACACTCTTCGACACCGACACTATAGAACACCCACCTCACACCACAGTGCACCTATGTGTGCTCTATCGCCTGACTACTAACCATAACGATCCTCCCTAGATCATACTCACCAACCATCAGCAGCAGCAGCAGCAGCAGCAACAGCAGCAATCGCTGGCCACCGGCTATCCCCTGCACCACCAGCTAGTGGGAGCAGGACCAGATTCGTCACCGCCGCCACCGCCAGCGTTGTCCCGCTCCCCCACAGTCCTGCCGGCTGTGAGCAGCCTGCTCAATGGAGCAGCAGTGGCAGCGTCCACGGGATCAGTGTCCGATGGAATGCCAACTTATCAGCAGGTGGCCATTGTGTCCGCTGCTCCGCTGGTCATCTGTGCTGACGAGGTGGGCGGCATCGGGCGCAAGGCGATGAAGCAGCAGTCGTCCCTCCAGCAGCATCAGCAACACCAGCAGCAGCACTCTACCCTGCAGCAGCAGCACCAGCATGCGATATACCAGCAGCAGCACTCGCATCATCATACGCAGCACCATCAGTTGCTGTATCCGGCTAATATTACGGCGCACACAGCGCTGGCCTATGCCCCGCCGCCGGTGGGTGGCGCCTATGCCGATGGCAGTCCGCTGCTCTCCTTCTCGGAGGTGACCAACACACTGCTGAACCAGTGAGGGGCAGCCGGAGGAGAGCACACAACAACCATGTTCAACAGTTTTGCCAAAATGTGGACTATGACTATCTTATCTTCCATACAATCCGAATCCAGCACCACCACGGCAATGCCTGGATGCTGCTTCATCCACCCATTCCTTGGTTCCGATTCTCGCAGAGGCCGCAGCAGAGAAGATTTCTATTTATTTTACTGTGATAATTTATAAATACATTGTGTATGAACAAATCCGAAATAACCGTGCAGCAGCAGCAGCAGCAGCCTAAACCAGCACAAAGTTACGAGGAGAGTCTCCGCTGATACGGAGCACTCCTTAGATGAGGTGGAGACTCGACTCGAAACTATTCACTTTCAGTTGTAGTTACAACCAAAGATTTCTCTAACTTATACGTATCATTTTAGCATAATACGATGGCTCCGGTTTGAGGCGCCAAACTTTAGTTACATTTCAGTTACACTCGCTAACACAGAGTACGGAATGAATAAATGCCTAAGTAGTTGCTTTTAAGAGAGAGTGCTTAAGTAGAACGTAAGAGAATAACAGATGCTTGTATCCATATTTAATTAATTGAACCTCTAGACGTAATGAGTAAGGCAAGTTAAAGTAATTTCATCATGATTCCTATCGCCTAGCAAGTAATTAAATTATAACCCATAAGCGGATATATCCGTATATTACTGTATTGTATGTTTAAAGTTTTCTCAAAAATTTCTAGTCGCCCGCATAAAAATCTTTACTTATAAATTAAACAATTACCTAAAAATAATAAATATATACTCTGATGGTATACAAATTTGGAATTCGTCAGTTGTCAGGCCATGCTGTAGGTAGTCTGTACTACCTGGTATGATGATAATCGAGTTTTGATAACACGCGATGGATAAATAAGCTATCAAAATTACTGCATTATATTCTAGAATCTAGATGATTGTGTTTCCAAGAAAAAAAAACAAGATGTAGATAAAATAACTCAGCTAATCAACGGAAAAATCATATGAAATTTCAATTATATAAATTTATAAAAACAAACAAACCAAGTGCATGTACAGCACGTCTATCCAAAACAATCAGAGCGAAATAAATTTAGAAATTAATCAAATTAAATAAAGGTGTTTTAATGTATTTACTTTACGCAAAGGGGATGCTTTTTCTTTATTTTATTTTTAAGAAAATCTCTTCCTCCTTAGAGGGCCACTGACCATAATCTACTTATGTTTTTGATATCCTTGTGGAGCATGATAATTTAAGTCAGACTATTTTTCCTCTGTGAAGGACACATTTTCGACCCTATAAATCATATACATATATTCTTGATCGGCATCAAAGGAGAATCATTCTAGCCATGTGCGGTCAAAACAAATTTTCGAGATTTTTTCAAAAATTGAAGAAATGATAATGATAAAATGATAAATTCAATTTTTTAAAATTGTAAATTGAGTATGAAGATTTGTAAATCTAATAAAAATGTACATAAAACCGTTTTTCGAATTAAAATTAATGAATTTTTGGCTTACTAATGAAAATTTTAAAATTCGATTTTCCGCGTAAAATGGTCGAATAAAAATGTGGCTAAATATTGATTCAAGGAAGGCAGACATTTGAAGCTGAGC